>NW_004524600.1:4978407-4988568 GCF_000260255.1 Octodon degus | reverse complement strand
AAAAAAAAAAAAAAAGTATAATAAAATAAAAACTTTGAGACATGGTCTACCTAGATTGCTAAGTTGTCCAGGCTGGGTTTGAACTTGTGATCCTTCTGCCTTAGCCTCTCTGAGTATTAAAATTACAGGTATGTGTCACTATGCCTAGCTCAATTTCATTTAGGTGTCAGTGAAAAAGATTTAATTGTTTTCCCATCTAAGGTTGTGGAACTCTGGATCCCATCTATGGCACTCAGGCTCTAAGCAAAGCCTAAAAGCAAGGTTCTTGGTGCCTAGCAAGCCAAGCCCATGCATGAGTCCATCTCAGGGGGTCGGCTACACCATGCACTAAGGCCACTGTCCTCAGCTGTCTGTCCTCACAGCTACTGAGCTCTTATCGGGACTTCTCAGAGGACTTGCTCCATCCAATCCAGGCCATTGTATTTGAAGCTCATGGCTTCCACTCACATTTCTCATTCCATCAGGTTTCTGGAAATTTCTGTCCCATGAATGAGCACACCTCATCAGGTCATAGTACCTCTTGGACCTTAAAGGGTACACAGCAACTCTAAGAAGGCCCAAGACAACATCTGTCACACTATAAAGTAGAAAGTTCATTGTGTAATTTCAAGGAGGGCAATACAACCTCATAGATACTTATGAGAATATTTTAAAATATGTATTATGTAACTCGTATTTTGTCTTATTAACTTCATGATAACCCTGGGGGAACAAATGGTAAACTGAGCTCATTCATGACTTCGCTTGAGACTAGCCACTTTATAGCAGACTCTACTTTCTGCCCTATCCCTATTGGAGTCTTTAAAACCTCTCAAAGGCGGGTGACCATGTGAGCTTTGTGTCCTGCGGTATTCTGCCCTCAGCCTTGGGACCAGCACATCTCATTCATGAGGGAAAATGACAATAGCCTCAACACGAAGCTGGGGGAGAAGTTGTTACATTTCCTCACAGGCAGTATTACAGTCTCACTTGGCTACTTGCTACTTCTCTATTTTAAGGTCCGGCTTAGTCTCCCCTCTAAGTCCGCTCTATGAACTGGGGCACAAGTGCTAGGGGGCCGGCTGCCTTCTAGTTCTGGTTGTGCTGTCTGATTGTGTGACAAATCTTGACTTTTCTCTGGACTTTTGTTCTCTATTAAGTAACCAACTGATGCTTGGACTGGTTAGGAGAAACAAGTAACATAGGAAGAACTACCCCCTAAAGTGAAATCCATCCATAGATTTCTGGTATTATGAAAATCAAAGTGCTTGGTTATGTAAATTATTTCTGTGTATTCATTTCACTTCTTTAATCAGAAAAGATAATAATTATGCTTCCACAGGTATGTTATAGATTTAGAAATAAACATTTGTCTCCTTTTTCCAAAACATACAGGCCACAGAGATAGCTTGGAGGTCTAAGCACCTGCCTGGCAAAGTGCAAGGACCCAGGTTTGACCCCCAGTACCACATGCCATGCCAGCCCCACGCTGAGCCAGCCAATGAAACCAGGCATGGTGGCTCATGCCTGTAATCCCAGCACTGGGGAGGCTGAGACAGGAGGATCAGTATGCATCTGAGCTGCATAGTGAGACCCTGTACCAAACAAATACATAAAAATAAAAACATTAAAGACAAAACAAAACATAATCCTTCCATTCAAGGCATCTGTAATTAAAATACTTTTTAAGTGTCTAGAAAATAAAGTAAAACTTCTTTATTTAAAAAAATAAAGTATTTTCATGATTTTTTTTTTAAAAAAGTATTTAGTACAGGGTCTACAGGGTCTCATCACACAGATAGGACTTGTAGTGATTCTCTTGTTTTCAGCCTCCTGAGTGTTGGGATAACAGGCCTGCACCACCATGGCCAGTCTCAGCTGCTGTCTCAGCACGGCCTGGGGTCAGGGGCAGCACAGCACACTGGTGATATGACTTTTTAAAAAATGCACAAACAGGGTTAGGGAAATAGTTCAGTAGAATAAGTGCTTCCCGGCAATCACAAGGGCCTGAGTTCAATCCCCAGTTCCGCAAAAACAAACAAACAAACAAAAAAAACCACAAACATGTACTAAGCTTTTGAAACTAAAGCACACAGGTTATTGTTCTTAAACAAAGTTTCCAGTCTTTTAACAGTGTGGTCTACCCAACTCTTACAAACTGTGGGTGAAATTCTAAGAAACATTTATTGCCTAATACCCAAGGGACCAGCTGGATCACCTGGTCTGCCTGCAGACACCTGAGAAGAAGCAACTCCAGGCTGTAAAGACGTGTTCTACTGTTTGTCTCTCTGGCTCCCAAATCCACTGTGGAGGCCAATTTTGGTTCTTGATGATTCCAACTAGCAATTGATTTCTGGACCCCCACTGAGAAGTACAGTATGGATTATTAGGATGAACTGCTTCATGGAAAGTAACTGATCTTCAGCCTCTCAACCTCTCCCTATGTCACAGATTGTGTTTCTTAGGTAAACATTCAGTTCTCTTTCCCTTGAGGTGCTGTCCCCTTTCCTGCTCTCTTGGCATCAGGCTTAATCACATGCTCAGCTCTGCCCCCGCAAGCCTTGACAGATGTGCCATAAACAGAGGTTGTGAGAGATACTGCTTGGGTCTCTTGTGATAGGCTCTAGTGACTCATCATGGGAACATGCCCCCTGGAGCCCTTCTCCTTACGTCTGGGTCTCAGAATAAAATGTGAAGAAAATCTTGAACTTGAATCTCTGGTGGAGCTGAGGCCCAGAGTGGTCCCAGAAGTCTCACTGACATATGAGAAAAATAAATGCTATCTGTTCGAAGCCCCTGGGAGTTTTAAGAGAGTTTGTTACACAGCATTATTGGAAAATAGCTAACTAATATTTTTTCTCATCAATTCGCTTAATGCTCACGTGGTGTCACATGCATCACCCCAAGGCTGAATTTCAACTTTCTTGATTTCATGTTTGAGCACCATGCTCTAGTGGCTGATTAAGTCCCTCGTTAGGTGGTCCTCCACCTCTCTGTGTCGTTGTCCTCTCATTTTTTGAGCCTTTTGTCCCATTTCTCCACTTATGGAAATCGACCCAGAATGATCACACTAGCATCAACCTAGTTGTCTTAAAATCTGTAACCTTGTCAAATATTCCTGTAAGTTGTTAACTTTTCATGGCTAGCTGGAAACTTCTCGAAGGCTGGAAGCCTTCTATTTCTCATAGGTCTTTGCATTCCATTTGCACATGCAGCCAATAATAATTACTTTTGGATTGTTACATTAAATAAAAATCACAGGAGGCCATTGTTTTGGAATAAGCTCTACCCTAGGTCCTAAGAGGCCAGATTAATAAAAATGCAGTGAACTGTACACACATTTTATACCACCCAATCTAAGACTAAGTGATACACCAGCACAAAATAAATAGTCAAATTTCCCAAATAAGCTAGCTTCAACTGACATAATAGAATTCTCTCTGTTTAATCTTAACACACACACACACACACACACACACACACACACACACACAAACTCTGAGGGCTGGCCAAATAGTTTAGCGGATTAAAGTGCCTACAAGCAGGTGCAGGGGTCAGGGGTTCGATCCCCGGGCCTGCCATGCCAGCCTCATCTCTGGGGCGCACTGAGACAGCGATTGAGACAGGCATGGTGGCACGCACTTGTAATCCCAGCTCTGGGGAGGCTGTAAACAGGTGGATTACTATGAGTCCAATCTAGTAGTGAGACCCTGAGCACCCTGTGGACCCTTCCTCAAAAACAAAAGCAAAAACAAAAACAAAACCTCTGACAGAAATCACTTATTTTTCTATTGTCCTGTCTTTCCGTCGACACTTTACAAGAAAAGCAACTTTGAAATGACCAATTCATTTATTGTTCTTTTTTTTTTTTTGCCTTTTTGGGTCTTTCTGTATCTGTAAAACTGATGTCTGAGAATGGGGGATTCACTCTTTTATGAAGATGAGTGGATAAAAGCCTTGCCCCATTCTAGAATCACTATGGAAAGCCAATCGCTATCTTTATATTTGCTGAAATTTTCTTGTTTGACAACTACAAACACCTGCTTCACGAAGCACATGACAGATATGGCTGGATCTGTCATCCTGACACCCATACCCTGCCCCTGGCCTCACACTGACATGCATTGTTGTGGACGTTGAATCATAACAATGGGCACCTCAGAGACTGATGTCATTCCCTAAGGGATGACAGCCCAAAGGTGGGTGAGCCAGGAAAAATAGAGGCTTACGGAATGAATCCATCTGTAAATATATACTTAAAATATGCTATATTCAATGTGCTCTCAACAAGCCTTTGAAAGATGGTAAATGTTTATTAATATTAATTTTTCAAGTTGGAAATCACCTTAGCAGTGATCTCCAAGAGGGATGAGCAATTCCCAAGTGTCCAGATGGCCTGACCTCAGTAGGAGGACCTGGAGGGGCAGAGAAAATCTTCCTATGGTTCTCAGTCTTGACCATGGGGCAGGCAGAATTCAAAGGAACTTTGCTGACTCACACAACCCAATCTGGCCTCTCTTAGGCCTATGGTCTCCAGGGAAGTGAGCTGAAGTGCAGATCCCTGCGCTCTGGTGTTTATTTCTAGAATGTGTCTCGCTATGCAGTTTGGGCTGGCCTTGTGCTCACTTTTGTAGCCTCCAGGCTTGTCTCGAACTTGCAGAGATCCTCCTGGCTCAACCTCCCAAGTGGTGGGATTACAGGTGTGTGCCACAATGCCTGGTTCTAGGGCTGCCCAGTAGGTGCCCACATCCAGGGCTGAGAACACACGGTATCACACTCGAGTCCTTGTGCTTGACAGGTAGGTCCTTATGCTCCTGAGCTCTCTCTCCAGCACCCCCATTTCAAGAATGTGGTATCTATTTGCATGTGCTTATCTATTGGCATCTGCTACTAAGAGGTTTTTCTTTAAACATAAAATTAAAACTGAGGAGTGCCTTAAGATGTTTTTGAGGTAATAAAATAAATTCCAGAAAGTTTTTCAGAATAACATACTGAACACATTTGTTATACATGAGTGGAACTTAGAGAGAAACCGAGCATGGCCAGGGCTCCAGTAGAAAGGAGTCATGCCACAGGAAATCAGAACTTCCAGGAGCAGACAGGGAAAAGTGGGAACAGTTGATATGTACCTAACAGCAAGTGGAAAGGCGTCTAGGGCAGAGGCCATCTCAGGTCACGTAAGACAAAAGTTTTTTCAACTTCTGCCTGTCCCGTGAGCTGGTATCTCCAAATCCCTGATGATGAATGACTTAACTAAAACTTCCACCTCCATCTGAGAAGGAGCTGAGTTACTGATGAAGAAGCCAGGAGTAAGGTCAGGGCCCCAGGACACACCTCAAGGACTATTGACAGTGGTCCTGAGCTGCTTACACTGAAGAATAAAATCTTTTACATGCAAACACAATCCTTTTCCATAATCAGTGATGTTGGGGCTGGGGAGATAGCTTGGCGGTCTAAGCACCTGCCTGGCAACAAGGATCCGAATTCAATCCCTGGCAACTGGGTGTGCTGTGCGGGCAGAAACTGGGCGTGGCGGCATGCATTTATAATCCCAGCACTGAGGAGGCTGAGACAGAATGATCGCTATGAGTCTGAGCTGCATAGCTAGACTCTGTACCAAATAAATAAATAAATAAATAAATAAATGATTAAAAAAATTAAATGATTTTTTTAACATTTATTTGTTTATTTTGTGTGTGTGTGGCCTGCTCAGCCCACCAGGGGGCGGGGCCGGCTGGCATGTGGTGCTGGGGGATTGAACCGTGGTCCCTGTACTTTGCTAAACTTGTTCTAAGTAGGTGCTTTAGACCACTGAGCCATCTCACCAGCCCTAAATGATGTTTATATATCATTTTACAAGTGCCCTGCAGATAGATTGTGAAACAAGAAATACCCAAGGGGTGGTGAGATAGCTCAGCAGTCTAAAGTGCCTGCTTAGGCAAGCTTAGACAAAGCACAGGGACTCTGGTTCAATCCCTGGCACCACATGCCGTGCCAGCCCCTCCCCCAGGGCAGAGTGAGCTGGCCACCAAAAAGGAAAAGAAATCCCCAAGTTTGCTTTCCTCTAAGGATATTGTGATCATATTCATTCTCATCAAGTCAAAGGGTGACACAAGTATCCCTGGTCTGTGGCATCAGGGACTTTCTTGAGGGGTCAATAAGTGGGGAAGGGTGTAAGCATCAGAGGTAGGTGGCTCGCATTCAAATGCAGTGCTCCAGTTGCCTGATACACCACTAAGTGTAGTTACAAGACTTGCTGCTTAGCTCAGAAAGAGAGGATAAAACTCCGGACACTGAAACAAAGCTGGCATAGGTTTGGGAAGGCCTTAGTGACAGAAGCAAGCTAAGGAAAAGTTCTCACACGCAGAGGAAGGGAAATCCGATCCTGTACCCCCAGGTTGGCCTTTCCACTGGCTTTCCCACAGCCCTATGGGACTGAGGGCCTTGCTTTCCCTGATCGTGCCTGAGCTTTTGTCCCCTAGAAATGTCCACACTGGGCCTCCTGCTTGCTCTTTGGCAACCAGTGTCTCCTACTCAGGCTCGATAAATTAGCACAGGGACTGGGACCTCCAGATCCACTAACCACCTCGCTCTTCCTAGCGCTTACCACATTATGTATTTATCTCCGTCTCCCCCAACTCCTGTAAAACCCTGCTTAATAAGAACTGTGAACTTTAATAATACTTGGGATATTGGGAAAAGGTGGAGACAGACAGTGTAAGAACACACACACACACACACACACACACACACACACACACACACACGTGTAGGCCCTGAAGTCAGTTTCTGTTACTCATTCATGGGTGACCCACTTTCAACTTAATGTCAAACAGTGCAGGTTTTCTTGCATTACTCTACTCTCAGAAATAAGACTATTATTACCAGATGTGGCGGTGCACACCTATCATCCCAGTACTCAGAAGGCTGAAGCAGGGGGATTGCCGCAAGTTTGAGGCCAGCTTGGGCTACACAGCAAGACCCTACCTCAAAAAAAAAAGTTATTATTATTGCTTGTTTATTCATCTAATTGAAGTTTATTATTATTTTGTGTCGTCTCCTGCTTTAATTTGCATTACATATATAAATAAATTTGTGAAAAGTGTACATACTGATTTTTATTGCAGTTCCTAACTGATCTATGGTAACTATTTTAATGTATTTATTTGGTAGCTGATAAATCTATTAAAATTTAAAAAGCTAGTTCTAATGTTTATTAGTATTGGTGTTCTTGTTATTATAAAAAGTTACAATTTTATCCTTTCTTTTTATTTATTTACTTATTTCTCTTTTTTAGTTAGAAGAGATAATGTTAAAAACCAGTTGTGACTATAGACATCCTAATCTGTTCTTTTTTTTTAATTTTTATTTATTTATGTGTGTGTGTGTGTGTGTGTGTGTGTGTGTGTGTGTGTGTGTGGTCAGCTCAGCCCACCAGGGGGCAGGGCTGGCTGGTATGTGGTGCTGGGGGATTGAACCGCGGTCCCTGTGCTTTGCTTGGCTTGTTCTAGGTAGGTGCTTTAGACCACTGAGCCATCTCACCAGCCCCCTAATCTGTTTTTAACTTCACTGTTTTACTTTAAAGAAAACACTAGCTTTCTTTTCTTTTAAAAATTATGTTAAAGGAATATTCTGTATTAAATTTTAATGTGTAGCGGTAGTTTGCATAGCAACTTATCAAAAATGGAGGAGCTTCACATGACACAAATTCATTATCTCAGGATTTCTAAGGGGCAGAAATCTAACATAAGTGACTGGATTCTCTACTTGGGATTGCACAGGCAAGTGCCAAAGCCTAGACCACAGCTGCAGCTCTCACCTGCACTGAAGGTCTCTCCCGTGAGCCCCATGGCTGGCGGGACCCACTCATTTTTTTCCTCATTTCTCACGTGGCCCCTCTCGCTTCAGGCCTGCAAGGGCACCTTAGCTTGGAATCACTCCTGCTGGCTCCCCAGGGCTCTCGTGAGAGCTCTGGGCCCACCTGGATAACTCCAGGTACTCTCACTATCATAAGTGGCTGACTAGTAAGCTGTAAGGCCATTTTCAAAGCCCCAAAAGACAAGCAAGAAACACCAGGAGATGGAGGCTATAGGGGAGCACAATCTGCCCAGCACACCTCCCAATCTTGGTTTACTGGGTTTGGGTTAGAAATGCGCATCACATCTCGTCAGTTTCTTCTCTATCATCCATGATCGTGTACCTTTTGTGCTGCACTCTACCGATCCATAATAGTTTTAACATTGAAAAATAAATGCATTTTATATAGGGGGATTAATTTTTTATTATACTACTAGATTAGATTTTTTTTCATAAATTTATAAATGAGATTTTTTGTTTATTTGAGTAACATTTCTGTCTGGTATGGTCATTAAGGTTATATTGTCTTGGTAAGATGAACTTAAAATCTACCCCACCTTATCTAAGCTCTGAAATGTAGGAACATAGGAAATAAAACTGTCTGAGTCAGCACCCTCAACAGATTTTTGTTTTTTGTAGCTCTTCATCTGTTCATGTTTTTTAGTCACTCTTGAGTTAGTTTCCTATTAAAAATCATGTTTCATTAAGATGTTCAATCTCCAGGCATTCTATTATACAATACACAAAAATAGTGTATTTCTTTCCCAATAATTAAAAAAGTTCTCACCTAATTTGTCTCATTTGAACATGTTATTTCTGCTTTGTTGATACTTTGTCTCTTTCAGTGTTACTAGAGTCTGGTCCCTTGGTTGTCTATTTTCCAGCGGATCGGAGCTGGCATCATATTGACTGCTCCGAAGTAGACAGGATGGCTCAGTGGAATAAGCGCTTCCCTGGCAAGCGCAGGGGCCTGAGTTCAATCCTCGGTTTCACCAAAAAAAAAAAAAAAAAAAAAAAAGCCAAGCGATATTTACTGCTCTGCCTGCCAGATCAGTTTTCTTTCTGTTTTTCTGAGGTTTATTTTGCTCTTCTTTTTCTGTTTTCTGGAGATGGATGCTTTGTTTATTTAGTTACTTCTATTAAGTTCAGTTTTTTTTTTCTTAAACTAGATTTTAAAAAACTTTTATTTCACTGGCCATTCTCCATCCAGGTATGCTTCTTGCTTGAAAAGACTCCAAATTAAGGAGGAGAGAGGGCTGGAGAGATGGCTCAGTGGTCCTAAAGCACCTACTTCAAACAAGCTTGGCAAAGTACAGGGACCGTGGTTCGATCCTCCAGCACCACATGCCGTAGTTATTTTGTGTTACTCTTACAGTTACTAGGCATTCCACAGTCTTAGTTTGGAAATTTCTGTTGTCTAAGGGTTTGCAGAATTTTTTAAAAATTGAAATGGGTTATGTTTGTGTATTCATATCTTTGTGAATGATTTCTAGTTTTGTTGTATCTTCAGATGATACGATTGCTGTAATATCTGCTCTTAGGAAGTTAGGAATTTTTCTGGTCCAATATGATTAATTTTTAGAAATATTCCAGAAATAATTTAAAAAGTAACAATAAGAGTTAAGAATATATTTATTCATTATGTATTGGTACCTTTTATTTTCTTATAGTTTCTTGACCTGAGCTAAAACCAGAGGCATACTTTTATTTTTCACTAGGACTGTTTACACCAAATTATCCTTGCATTTTCTAACAGTTCTTACTTTATATATTTTGATGCAATGTTATTTTTGGCATAAATGTTGATTATAATTTTAATTGTGCTCTTTACCAGCATAAATTTTCTCTATTAAATTATGTAATGTGATAAATATAGCACTTTCTGCTTTGTGTTCCTCTTGGTCTGCTCCCTTTTCTTTTCATTATTGGAGGCTGAATCCAGAACATTTTCACCAGGCTACATCTCCAGCACCATTTTATTTTTTATTTAGAGACAGAGAGTCAATCAGTCACTAAGTTGCCCAAGCTGGGCTTGAACTTGTACTCCTCCTGCCTCAGCATTGCAGAGAGCTGGATTTACAGTTATGTGTCAACACACTCAAGCTTTGGCGTGTTCTTAATAATAATCCGTGGAGACTGTCTTTGTGACATATGTAGCTCTTATCACAGTGTTTGACACTCAGCAAATGCTGCTGAACTGCAAGATACTGGAATCTAGAAGGAACATTAATCCCTGTGTATATGTGTTCCAAAGAGGCCACAGGTGTCAGCTCTTCCATCCCCTCAAATGATACACTTTCCTATGGGACATTTATTATTATTGTT
>NW_004524600.1:4972340-4978307 GCF_000260255.1 Octodon degus | reverse complement strand
TATTATTATTATTATTATTGTGGTACTAGGGATTGAACTAAGGACCTTGCACTTGCCAGGCAAGCAAGCACTTATTCCACTGAGCTACCTCCCCAGCTTCTATGAGAAATTATTAGTTCTCTTGTCAGCCCCAACTAGTTCAGCAGAAATTCCAGAATGCTACCCTATATTAGAAGGCAGTTGCAATGCCCAGTCTTGGCCCTTTCAAACCCCTTAATGTTGGCCATGACAGTGAGGTAGACACTGGATCCTGAGGAGTGGAAGAGGTGGGACACAACGGAATGCACAATACCTGGTGTCAGCAGTCCAAGCTCAGCACTCAAGGCACAAAGGAGCTGTGGGAGGGGACACTGAGAGACACAAGGCCTCGGAGAGAAAGTACAGCCAGAAAGAGCGAGATGGGAAGGAGAAGACTCGCAGGGACTTTTAAAGAGGGTGGTGGGGCTGGTGAGATGGCTCAGTGGTCTAAAGCACTTACTTAGAACAAGCTTAGCAAAGCACAGGGACCGTGGTTCAATCCCCCAGCACCACATGCCAGCCAGCCCCGCCCCCTGGTGGGCTGAGCTGGTCACACACACACACACACACACACACACACACACACACAAATAAATAAAATTTAAAAAAAAATAAAAAAAAAATAAAGAGGGTGGTAAGCCCCCACTAAAGCCAGCAGGGATTGGACACTGAATCTCTACAGAGGGTTATGGTTCTAGAGGTTCTTACCACCCAGACTAGAAGAAACAGGGAGTACAGAAGCCATCAGATCAGGACGTACCCTGTGAGGGAGGCTGGGACTGCCAGGTACTGCCCAGGTATCCCCAGGTGCAGTGCAACACGAAGGCTTCCTGTGCTACCTTCTTTGTTCTGCAACCGCCCGCCCCTCTGCCACATGTGGTAGCACAGGTGTGGGAAGGTCCTCACACCCAGAAAGGACACCAAAGGCAGCCAGGGCTTAGGCAGCTATGCCCTTCAGAGAAGCCATTTCTGTCTTGCCAAATTTAGACAGACTCCGGTATGCCAATACCTTCTAATTAATTTGTTCACTGCATGTGATTACATTAAAGTAAGTACCTGTAATACAGATTTAGGCTGCATTAAACATACTAATTCCAAGCCAGGTGTGGTGGCACACAAACCCTCGTCCCAGCACTCTGGGAGGCGAAGGGAGGTAGATCAAAATTTGAGCCCGGCCTGGACAACTTTAGCAACTTAAGGATAACCTCTCTCAAAATAAAAAAGGAATGGGAATGTAGGTCAGCTTGAAGGCCTTGGGTTAAAGCCCCAATACTGCAAGAAAAACCAAAACAACATACAAAAACAAACAAAGCGATTCCAGTGAAAACTGCTAGCCATTCTGACACTGGGCCAGGGACAAACTGTGCCCTCGGGCTCATCTGGTCAGGGAGAGGACACTGTGCTTCAGCCTGTAGGATGTCTGTGGTCAGTCTGAGAGGGCCACACAAGCCCATGTCTTGCTTTCAGCTCCATCTGAGGAAGTGAGGCTCTGAGAGAGCAGAGGGATTCCTGCCCCCAGTTGCTGGTTGTTTAGAACATCCTAGAAGCTCAAAGTTTGCGTGGGTGAACAAACAGTCCCAAGTACTGTTCCAAATGTGCAGAAACGATTAGGGAGAGGTAGAGAAGAGGAGGATTCAGAGAAAGAGGCTGACAGACAGAAGTTGAGATAAATGGAGACCAAGGCAGAGAGACAGAGAGAATATACCCACTTCCATTACTGCAGACCATCTAAATCCTACAAGGGGCTGGGGAGATGGCTCAATGGAATAAGCACTTCCCTGGCAAGCACAGTGTCCTGAGTTCAATCCCCGGTTCCGCCAATAAATAAATAATAAATAAGTAAATAAATCCTACAACAAGAACAAGGTGGTTGCTGTGCTTTTGTGAGGATGAGTCTTACTTTAACCAGTTATTTGGAGCACAATAACAGCATTTCCAGCATTTACTGATGAGAACATTAAATACACACACACACACACACACACACACACACACACACACTTAGTGTTTGTGTAAACGATTAGATCTCAAATGCCCCAAAGTATCAAGTGTTCACAAGCATTTTTTTTTTCTTGCAGAACCGGGGATTGAACTCAGGCCCTTGTGCTTGCCAGGGAAGTGCTTATTCCACTGAGCCATCTCTCCGACCCCTCACAGGCATTTTTGGAAGGTAATTAAACCACAGGAGTGCTACACTGATTGAAGGATTGATCTACCAATGAGTTCATAGTTGAATGTGTTGCTATAAGGTGGGCACGGTCACAGGAGGAAAGTCACAGGGGATGAGCCACAATGGTTGATTCTCAACCCTGATTCCTCCCCTCTCTGCTCTTGACCACTATAGGCCAAGCAGCTGTCCTGTAGCCTGTGATGGGCTGACCCCTTTGAAGGTCTGAGTCAAAACAAATCTCTCCCCTAAATTGCAAGTATCTAGGACTGCATCCCGATGATGGGAAAGGGACTAATATAGCTTGCTATGTCTTCCTCAGGTGCTCTATTGGGCATAGTGTCACTCAGTCCTTAAAAGACACCTATCAGGTAGCACTAGGGTCCCCCCACTGACAGAGGTAGAAACAGTTGGAGTATTCAGGTTAATTACAGGTTCCGGATTATTCTGATGACAAGATCAGGGACTCTACCCACTGGTTCTATGTTTGTACCAGTGTTTCCTTCCCAGCAAAGTTCCTTCCTCAAAAATACAGAGCTCCTGTGGCTAGGCTCTAATTTTAAACTTATTTAACAAAGAAAGATACTTTTCCAAGCTACCTAGGAAGCTATATGTTTCTCTCCTCTCCTAAGGCAAAGCAACATTTATCTATTGTGTCTGGGAGGTGCTACCCCAAAGCCATTTCTACCAGGAAGGGAAGCCACATATTCTAACACTGGTTTTTAGCACATTGCTATACTTTTCCCTTGCTGCAAAGTGTATCAGTCTTTCAGTAAAAAATTTCTCTCTAAAAATAAACTAGTAGCAAACTCTGCAATTACACTTCCCTGTGGGAGGCATGTGCTTTCCACTATTCTCCTGAATGTGTAAGTCCAATTTGCTGGCCTGCTCATCGGTCAGGCCAGAGACCCAAGTGTTGTGCAATTAACTGAAAAACCAAAGTTATGTAGGTCTGAATAATTGTGTGAGTTTTTAGGGAGTCCATGAGCAGCATGCTTCTTGAGAGGTGCTAGGTTGCCCTTGTGACTTTGCTTTCTCCAAAATGTCCTCCCCTGACTCTTGGATATTCTAGATTCATGGTTGTTGTATTTTATATGTGAGGGCAGCACCTTAAACAGGTTTACTATGGCAGAAGCCCACCAGCAAGAGGAGAAAGTATATATAATTTTGGCAAGGAGTTCGTACGTCTAATTCATTGGGGTTCTTTAATAGACATATACACCTATGGTGGGAACAAATTGTAAGTAATGGTGTGAAATTTTCAAAAGCATTTGACAATCATCCAGGAGGAAATGCTGAACAATGGGGCACTCTAATATGGAAAAGAAAGGTTTTTGTAGTATGATTAGGAATTTAGCCTAGAGAAAGGAAACAGAGGATTGGGATCAGCTAATGCAAGTGAGTAAGTGGAAACAGGGGTGTTTAGAAGTGGATAAAAATGTTTATAAATGATAAAAAAAAGGATGCACTCAGTAAACACTTTTGGCTAGTAGATAACAACTCCTTATTAGGTCCGCAGGGGTGAGTATGCAAAGTTAACAAACCAGTTTGTGGAAATAAGTATTCTAATTCATCATATGGGAGCCCTGGAGCTCAAAATGATAATCCATGAAAGGGCTTTGAGAATTCCTACAGATTGTTCCCCTGAAGATATTTAGGCCACTGTGCTGCTTAAAAGTGTCCGCAAGATAGGTATGATTTGGCTACAGAGGCTGCTGTTGCTATGAATGGCTCCAAATGAAACCAAGTCTGTCACATGTTCATGCAGAAATCTAGGCCCCACAGGGGGAATCTGCTGGAGTTTTGCTCCCCTACCTGCAGAGGGCTAGTGTGTATAATGGAACTGTCCATAGAAAGCCACTCAAAGACATCAAGATAGCAAAAGTAGTAACAGTTGTAGCAGTTAACAATTAGGAGTCATTTGCCGTAAGTCAGATGCTATTTTGAGTGATTTTCAGGTATTTACATCTTTAGTCTCTCATCTGTTCTACAAGGTAAGCATTGTTATCAACCTCACAGTACAGACAGGAAAACTGAGGCACAGACAGTCTAAGTAGCTTGTTTAAGTGACACAGTGAGCATGGGACCAGGCCATGCAATGCCACGTCTTAGACTTTTAACTGGAGGCTCCAATTACATGTGAAAGATGGAACACAATTCCATGCTGTTCCACTGGGGAGGCAAAAACTAAAAGCAATCTCAGCTGATGAAACCAAGAGAAAAATTGTTGGGGAAAACACAGCCTTTGTACCAAATTATGGATTATTAAAAGGTTAGGCTAAAATAATTTAAGGCAAATCAAAGTCTACCTGGTAGACCACAGAGTACAATAAACTCTATTTTTTTTCAAGAAGAATTGAAACTTCAAATTCTCATACTCAAGGAGAGAGTTGGAAATCTGTAAGATGGCTTAAGAGAAGCTGGGTTTGTTCTGAAGTATATTCTTAACCCCTGAAGTCTGGGCTAGCCGAGGACTTCATGTTTATTCAGCCAGGAATATCTTTGCTCTCGTCCACCAGAAGTCAGGCGAGGAGCTCCAGCCTGGGGAGGATGGATGGCAGTGGTTCTTGGCCTGAGGAACAGGAAGGCGTTGCTGACTTATTCCAGGCATTCTGAGACCCAAACTAGTTAGAGAAGTCCCATGTGGGTCAATAGTAAGACCAAGACTTACTCCTGAGGACCTCTGGGCCATCTCCTATTTTCCCTTTGTCCTTGAGAAAGCCAGCACAGAGCAGGGGGCCTGGTGGTCTCTGAGAAGAACAAAGATTTAACTCTAGTCTCCAGAAGTGGTTTCTGTCTCTGCCTCTTTTCCTCACCTTTGAATCTGATGTCTCCAGGGGTGAGGAGTCAAGAGAACGGCTTTACCTGGGGATGGTCAACCTCAGGCAATGTAGGGACCTAGAGATATGGTTTTATTTTATATGGCTCCTGACCTGACATCCCCAGTAAAAAAGACCCTTCACCTTGGTGCTTAGGAGAAGACCTAGCACAGTGTAGGATGTAAACAATGAAAAAACTAGGAGAGTGAATGGTACCTCTGGGCCTGGTGAGGGGATCAGTAGCAATAGGCCAACATATAGAAACACTGACCATTGCGGAGTCTTTCAACTGGTAGGATTAAAGAGCAGTACACTCACTCCTTAGTACAGAGCTTCATCAGAGCAACTCCACTACCCACCCTCCAGGGCTGAGACCCTACTCACCTACGCAGTTATCACACAGGCTGCAGTGGGAGGCGCGAGGAGGCCGGAAAATCTTGCAGGTGAAACAGTACTTAAGTTTCACTGTCTGGCCATTGATGATGACTTCTTTGGTTCTGGGAGGCGGGCGGTACCCCCCTGAACTAGTGCCATTTGCGATATCTGGAGAGGAGAAAGAGAGCACATGCCCTTTAGATTGTGGCCCCTGCTTTGTGGCCCCGTGGCCATCCCCATGGGCCCTGTCTGCCTGGAGTCTGCTCTCCTAGTAGAGCCAGCACAACTGTCTGCGAGCCCATCTGACCCTTGATGTGCTACATGGATGCCACTGCAGGCTGGCTGTCCCACATGGGCTGTCCCCTGCATGCATGCTGCCAACCAGCACTCTGTATTGTACTATATTGTTGTGTAACTGCAGGGCAGCAGGGACTGCATCTACATATGTGAATGAAGGCAGGGCCCAGGTGACTGCTCTGGCCACTGGCCTATGAACACGTGTGACCTTACTCCCCTGCGGAGGACTCAGTGAAGCCCCACCTGCTTCTTCTCTCCCTCATGAGTATGGGCACAGGAAACACCAAGGGC
>NW_004524600.1:4969624-4971425 GCF_000260255.1 Octodon degus | reverse complement strand
GAGCTTTTAAAAGTACCCTCACATATTGACTGCAATGGGTGCTTTGACTATGCAGCAAGCTTGAGGACTTCTGCTCTATTGCAAGATCGAACTTATTCTCATCTAGACTCCTCACAGCCCCATTTGGCCTTCCAAGAAGAATCTGGAGCAGTCAAGAACAGAGCTGCTAGTGGATGGCGAGCAGCAAGCACCTGGCGAGGGCTTTGGCTGGGATCCTGCACAGCCTGGCGGCGAGGTCAGGCTTAGAAACTTCAGAGCTAGACATTAAAGGTAGCTAGACATCTTAAGTCTCACACATGATGGACAGATCATGACAGCAGTAGCATACTCTTGGTTGAGTTCTGAAGTCGTAGGAATGAGCCGCAATACCCACTCAGGCCTTGCACGCAAACTCAACCCTGGCAGAGAGTCCACAATGCCTGGTATCTTGATCTTGCCTTCTGCATTCTTATTTCATTGATGTGGGGGTGTAGTTAGGCATTGGGATTTTGGTTTTTTTCAGAACCAGGGATTGAACTCAGACCCTTGTGCTTGCCAGGGAAGTGCTTATTCTACTGAGCCATCTCCCCAGCCCCCTTGGCATTGGGTTTTTTAAGAGCTACCCAGATATGCTAATCTATAGCCTAAGCTGTGGATCCAGATGTGGTCCTTGCAGCTTTCTTGTCACCTGACAGCTCATCAGAGAAGCAGCTTTACAGGCCCTAACTAATCCTGAAGCAGGATCTGCATTTTACCAAGATTCATTGGTAATTCAGCATTTTAAAATTTGAGAAATATCCCTCAATCCACACATTATCCATGCAGTGCCTCTTTATTAGGTATTCAAGCACACTCATTTGTATGATAAAGGGCTAAACTTACAGAATACAGTGACACTCACATGAAAGGGTCATGGCTTTTGCTTTTTCACACTGGTTTAAAAGGACAGGTGCTATCCACAGGGCTGCACCCTTCTGTCCCCAAGCAAGGCTGCTTTCTCTCACTGACAGTATCCACAACTTATCAGCAGATATGCCCCTGCCTCTGGCACCCAATCTTTTGTAAGAAGTTGTGGAGGGCCTGAAAATCTGCCCTAGCCCTTTTGCATAAGGCTTCGCAGCTAGTCAAAATACCAATCCTAGTAGTAAGGAGAACATCGAGAGCTGCTTTAGGCTATTTACTAGTCATAGAAAATTAAAGATCAAAGACGGAGAGCTTTTCCTGTGCAGGATGTACATTAGTGTTCTGCCTATGGTTCTGACAAAGACAACAAGCCTTCAACTCACCACAAGTAAATACTTGTATCTATTAGGACATTTTATATATACACCTCAGTTGAAATATATACTTAGCAAAATCATTTTATTTTTTAAAAATAATTTTATTGAGAAACAAATAGCAATGAGACAGTTTCAAAACCAATTAGCACACTTTCAATAATTAATACATTGCATATTGTTGTCTTAGTGTTATTCATTGTACAAGATGCATACATGATATCCTGTCCACAGACACTATTAGAACAAATCTCTCTATTCACTGAATTAAGAGAATGCAGCTGTATATCTATCCTATTTTGAATATACAGATAAAAAATGGTCATTCATTTGTAGCCCCTTTTGTTTAGTTTTGTCAGAGAAGGGTATTCCATTGATATTTAAATATTGTAGGTGAGTGAATTCAGCAAAATATTCCAATATAGTCCAGTAGTCCATAATAGTAGTGGGTTTTCCGTAAGACTGGCAATGTCAGAAGTTGTTGACTTGAGCCTTTTACAGCTCAGCATATTAATATGGCTTTACTTTTTATACTTTGTTTTTAT
>NW_004524600.1:4964775-4969014 GCF_000260255.1 Octodon degus | reverse complement strand
AAAAATTAAAAGAATAAAAAATATTTTAAAAATAGGAATAAACAGTTATATACTTTTGCACATAAATTTAGAAATCTAACCATATACAGCATTGTAGCAGGACAGTCCTGTGACATTTTTTTCTTGTCTCTTGCTTTGCAAAAATATTTTTAAATTTTGAAACAGCACAGTAAATACTTAATGTAAAATGTCCCCCCATTTAAAAAATTTTTACTTTTAACTTAACACTTACAGCATAATACATGGCCCAGTTTCTACAAATCAAGCATGTTGAATACTTCCTGTGCTATCTGGATAAATCAAGGTACTATATCAGACAAACCTTAAAAATTTTAATGGATTCATAAAACAAGCATTTATATCTCTAGCATTCACCATTTAATAGGACTGTGTTTCCTTCCTATGTAAATCTATTGTATTATTACACTTGTTATAATTTTCGCTTTTCAATCAGAGAGGTGGCTGGGATACATTCCAGTTATGCTGGATAGAGTTTGAATCACGTATAAATTGCCCTTGCTGGCTACCCTGCCCCATCTTAGTATTTTGTAAGATTTCCTTAGTTATGCATCTGGTGTTCCTCACACTCGCTCCAGTCATTATTAATTAATGGCAGAATAGACCTCTTCTAGGAGTGACAGAAAAGATGAATATCTAGTTTTGGTTGCAGGAATTTTTGAGTTATGCCACTCACAGTACTCTTTGCCTATGCATCTCTGGATTTTTTGTTTTTGTTTTTGTTTTAATAGGTTTTATGATTTCTGTTGGAAAGAGGCTTATGACCAGTACTAATCTTGAGTGCAGTTTTTTTTCTGTCCACAAGTAAATTAATGTCTGTTCTGAAATGTCATTTTTATACTTTCTTGAAGAAAAAATCAAATGTCTTAGCTCATGTTGCATGTAAATTGGTAGCAAGTAATGACTGCAACTCAGATGATTAAGAATTTTGTAACAGAAAGCTCTGCTATGTTTTAATTTTTCATATACAATTATGGTAATTAGCACATTGTAGTATTATAATAAGACTTTGCTCTTTAAAGTTTATTTTTATTATTTCTTTATCACTTTGATATACCTCCATTGGTTTCCTGTTGTAATACTATACATTGAACAAGTTAAATATGAAAATTTTTTATTACCATGGTTCATGTTAACAGTGGGTCTTTCAGGTATTTAGAAATTTTTTTTTTTTGTTAACA
This sequence comes from Octodon degus, assembly GCF_000260255.1. Lineage (NCBI taxonomy): Eukaryota > Metazoa > Chordata > Mammalia > Rodentia > Octodontidae > Octodon > Octodon degus. The sequence continues at coordinate 4,967,815 of NW_004524600.1, read as the reverse complement.
TTCAATGCAAAAATACTTGATGGTAGGGGCTGGGGAGATGGCTCAGTGGAATAAGCGCTTCCCTGGCAAGTGCGAGGGCCTGAGTTCAATCCCCGGTTCTGCCAAAAAAAAAAAAAAAAAAACTTGATGGTGTATAACTCTAGAGTTGAATTTTAAGGGCTTCCCTAATACGTATACTATCTTTTTTTTTTAATTTTATTTATTTATTTATTTGTGTGTGTGTGTGTGTGTGTGTGTGTGTGTGTGTGTGTGGCCAGCTCAGTCCACCAGGGGGCGGGGCTGGCTGGCTTGCGGTGCTGGCTGGCATGTGGTGCTGGGGGATTGAACCGCGGTCCCTGTGCTTTGCTAAGCTTGTTCTAAGTAGATGCTTTAGACCACTGAGCCATCTCACCAGCCCCCGTATACTATCTTTTTATCTGAAGTAATAAATAAATTATGATCTTAAAAAAAAAAAAAAAGGAGAGCTTAAGAACTGGGCAGGAGCAGGGAATGGAAATAGCCAGCCTCTCCCTGTGGTCTAGCCCTCTTGCTTAGCACCAATGAATAGCTAAGGAGCCATCCCATGGGCTCTGAGTGGCCTTGCCAAGCAGGACACCCTCCCCTGGCATGTGTCCCACCTTCCAGGAACTGAGCTGGCTGCTCTATTAAAGGGTGCTAAATTCAGCAGCATCTGCAGCAGCACCAAGCTCCAAAAGCAGGTACGCTAAGAAGAGGAGAGGAGGGCTTCTGAATCTACTCTGTACTGAGGAGAGAAGAGATGAGAGTGTGAAGACCTAGTTTTGAGCTCACCAACAATAAGGACAGATCGCTGTGGGTGTCCCCTGGTGCTGTTGAGCCCTAAATTGATAATTATTTGATGCTTCCATAGCTTTTTAAAAAATATATATTTGTTTATTTTAGGGTCTTACTAGGCAGCTCAGACTCACAGCGATCCTCCCGCTTTGAGCCTCCTCAGCGTTGGGATTACAGATATGTTACTATGCCCAGATTCTGGTGGGTTCAGCCTTCCGTGGGGGGCAGGGCTGGTGCAGCATGTGGTGCTGTGGATCAAACTGTAGTCCCTGTGATTGCCTAAACTTGCCTAAGCAGGCACTTTAGTCCACTGAGCTATCTCGCCCATCCATCCTCCATCTATTTTACTCTTGCAAACATGGGTAGAAAACTTAGACTGTCAGATACAGGTTTAAAACACATGCACCCAGGAGCCAGGGAGATAGCTCAGTAAAATAAGTGCTTGCTTGGCAAGCACAAGAGCCTGAGTTCAATCTCTGGTTCTGCCAAAACAAACAAACAAAAAATATGAACCCAATCAAGCATTCATGTGAACTTAATCAGAAAAGTTTTGATGCTGAATTGTAAAAGCAAATATTTTAAAATGCAGAAACGACAAACTTACCAGCACTAGAACTGTTTAAAAAGCCTGAGTAGCAAATGATTTGAACAAACCAGGCTTTGCTGGCACAGCTTGCCACAGTCTCTATTGATCTTGAAGTTACAAAGTAGAAGTTTTGAAAGGTTAAACCTTTGATATAAATTGAATAAAAAACTAGAATTCAACAGACACAGTAAACTGAAGGCTAAGAACAAAACTCAACCTCCAGGCCCTTTTATTAGTTACTTGGAGAGCTCTTTAAGTAAAAGAAATGGAGGGATCAGGGTCTAGCTAATGCCATCAGTGATAGAAGAATCAGAAAACTGAAAAAAAAGTCCCCCAACATTTCTAAAAAGCTTACATTGCCAGAAAGGGGGTGTGTGGGACTCACGGGGCTTGGGCACCTGAGCCTGCTGGGTCCTCCTAGCCAGCCCCTGTGTCCCAATGATCAGATTTACTGTCTTCATGACCTTCCCGGTCAGCCTTCTAGATGCAAGTCTGACCAAGGTCCCTGAGCCTCTCCAGGATGGACACACTGGATGCCCCCCACACCTGGCCAGCTCTGCCTGCAGCTTGGTTTTGCAGCAGCCTGGGCTCCAGACTGAGGTTCAGCTGTCACACACCCCAGAGAATGTGCTTGGGGTTCTCAGCCTGGATAACCCTCTCAGGTCCCATTTAAGCTTCTCTCATGCAAACCATTGGCAAGTGGAATGGCTCATTTCCTCCCCTGGGCTCTCATTCAACTTAATTCATTTATTTTTTCCAGTCAATCGATCTGTGCAGTGCTTTGACTAGGTGCCAGCCCCAGCGCCCAGGACTTCAAAAACCAACCTGAAGACAAAAGTTTCCTTCTACATTCAGGCTGAAGCCACTGGTCATCCCAAAGCCTTTCTCATCCCCCTGGAGATTACCACAGATTCAAGGTGGCTGGCACAGAAGGTGAAGCTTGGTGCTCCTGTGCTAATCCTCAATTATTCTGGTTTTGGGGTTTTTATTTTATTTCTTTTAGGTTTTTGTTGTTGGCTACAGTTTTGTCTCTGTTTGTTAGGGCTGCTCTTTGTGGTTTAAATACAACTATTGAAAAGTAAATAATCAAAGTCTATAATGGCTTATGGTTCAAGAACACTAGCATTTTAGGGGGAGACCCCCGAGCAGTGTCTGCAAGTTCATAGGAGTCGGTATTTCTCGGGGCTGGGAAGATGCCTCAGTAGAGTAAGCACTTGCCTGGCAAGTGCAAGGGCCTGAGTTCAATCCCAGTTCCAGAAAATTAAAAAAAAAATCAACAAGTATATCTCAAGGACATTTTTATGCACAGCATTCTGAAATACAAATTAAATCTTGAAATAGCTTTTATGTTCTTCATCCAAATTATGGGGAATTTTTGGCACAGAGGCAGAAATAACAACCCTAACTCTACCTAGTACTACCTCAAATTTAGACCTGTAGGCAGAGAATTAGAGGACATGGAGATACGCACCTACAATATTTAAATGACAATGGGATACCCATCTTTGACAAAACTAAACAAAAAAGGGGATATAAATGAAGGACCATTTTGTACCTGTATATACAAAATAGTTAGGATAGATATAAAGCTATGGGGGCCAGGGAGATGGCTCAGTAGAATAAGCGCTTCCCTGACAAGTGCAAGGGCCTGAGTTCAATCCC
>NW_004524600.1:4963807-4964469 GCF_000260255.1 Octodon degus | reverse complement strand
TAGCTCAGGAGAGCACCCTGCGCCCTCCCTGCTCAAAATGCCCTTCAGTTCTGCTCTTATTGCAGTTCTTTGGGTTCCATGTTTTCCTTGTTCCCCCTCAAATGTACCTGGATTGCACAGTTAAGTTTATGGTTATGAATAAAACGAAATGATGGAGGGACTGGGGATATGGCTTAGGGGAATAAGCGCTTCCCTGGCAAGCGCAAGGGCCTGAGTTCAATCCCTGGTTCTGAAAACCAAAACTAAATGACGGGAAGAAAATAAAAATAAATAAATAAATAAATGTATTTGCTTATTACAATACATTGGGTCTCACTATGAAGCTCGGACTCATAATGATCCGCCTGCTTTCAGCATCCCCAGAGCTGGGATTGCAGGCATATGCCACTATGCCCAGACTCTGTGGCTGGCTCAGCTTGCCCTGGGGGTGGGCTGGTGCTACACGTGGTGCCAGGATTGAACTGTGGTCCCTGCACTGGCCTAAACTTGCCTAAGCAGGCACTTTAGTCCACTGAACTATTTTACCAGCTGCTATTTGATTTCTTAATGATAGTAAATCTTTCTGGGATAAGATGGAATGTCAATGTTGTTTTAATTTTCTTTTCTTGAATGGCCAGTGATGTTGAGCATTTCTTAATTTTTCATTTTATTTATTTATTTAT
>NW_004524600.1:4958701-4963707 GCF_000260255.1 Octodon degus | reverse complement strand
GTACTAATAGTGTTTGGACAGGATATCATGTCTGCATCTTGTACTATGAATAATTACTACGAAGACAACAATATGCAATGTATTAATTATTGTAACTGTCCTACTAATCAGTTTTGAAACTGTCTCATTGCTATTTGTTTCTCAATTACATTAATTCAAAAAAAATTAGAGGATGCTGAGAGAGGAAAGGGAGATTGTCGGAGTGGGAGCTCAGGCATGAGAAACTGCCTCTGAGTTGTTTCCCTCAGGCCTGGTCTAAGTCATCTGCTCTTACCAGACGAATAATGTAGCTCTTGTATCAGAGGGACTTATTTGTCTATTCTCATATTTATTCCTACCCCAAATTGTTACAAAGTCAATAGGTTCTGCTTTTTAAAAATGCAAAGGGGAAAGCCCAACTTTTATGAAATTTAGATCAAAATTCTTTCCTTAGCAAAAGGGTTCAGAGTAGTAGTGTTCCCTGGTTACATTTATGTTTCATAGACCATTAACCAGTTGCTCAAGCATCTGCCAGAACGGTGGGAACCTCTGCTTATAGTTTAGTGGAAATGAAGAAAAACACAGGGCCAATCTAGGACTGGCTGATCTATCTTGAAGAAAGATGGTCATCTGTAGATCATTTACTATCATATTTTGGCCTACAGTCTGTAAACTTCCAAGCCTGCAGGAAAACAGTAACAATGATTAGGTATGTTAGACAAGTCATTCCCATTATTTTGACTGTTAGGGAAAATAAGAGCAAATTTTGGTCTGTCTACATTTGTGAGGCTTTCACTCCAGAGAGTAACATGAAGATATTCTTACTAATGTGTTGGGATGACTGCAGCTTTGACTGTATACATGCATGTATGTAAATATGCTCAGAAAGGTTATGGAGGGCCGGGGAGCCCGGTCCCTTTCCTCAAGTTAAAGCTTTGCTACTCAGTTTGTCTTCAAGGGCTGAATGGGATTCCTGAGTAATGCTCACTGGGCAGTTTTTAACCTGAGTGAAGGGGAGCAGACAGGAGTTTCTTCTGACTTTACTCTGAAAAGTCAGGAATCCAAGGAAGCCCACCAGGTAGAAATCCAGTGGCATAGGCTGGACCAAGGAATCCAGAATGCGCTATAAAGAATGCCAAAAATATGACATCAGGGCATGTTAGGTTTTCCACATCATTCACTTGCTTGACTCAACACTGAGTGCTGAAGGTACCCTGGTGGGTAAAATGGACCTAGGCTCTATCTTCACGCAATTTGCAGTTTAGTGGAGGAAGCACATTGACTAAATAAGCACAGGAGCAAGATATGGTCACTTATTGTGTTGTTTTGAGTTTGAATAGCAAGGGACTCTGATATAGGGACTGTTCCCAGGAGAAGTAGCATTTGAGCTGGGATCATGAGAACGGGTGGGAGTGTGCGTGAACACACATTCACAAGGGTGTGCAACACAGGTGCATGCATGCTGGGGGCTGGGAGCAAGGAGAAGGGTTTGAGGCAGATGCAGCAGCTGAGGTGCTGGCCCTGGGACAGGAGTAAAGTGATATCTTTGAGGATTGAAGGGAGGACAATGTGACCAGAATGCTGAATTCATGAGAGATATGAAGAAAAGGGCAGGGGTTGAGCCCCCCATGGCCTCAGACCCACATCACAGATGCTGGTCTTCGTTGTGAATGCAAATGGTAGATGTAACAGTTAATTTTATGCATCAACATGGCTAAGCTACTTGCCTTACTACCTGGCCAGCCACAGGCTAACTGTTGCCATGAAAGTATTTTTAAAAATATGGCTAACATTTAAATTGATCGATTTTGTGTACAATAAAATAGTCTACTTAATGTGATAGGTCTTATGCATTCTGTTGAACATCAGAAGAGTGAACACTAGGGTTCTCCCAGAGGAAAAGGAATTTTCAAGATTGCAGTGAAAAAAATCCTGTTCGATATTCCAGCCCTGTGGAACTTCAGCCCAAGACGGCAATGCTGGCATCTACCTGAGTTTCCTGTTGGGAAGCCCCCATATTTCAGACTTGTCATTCCTCACAATCATGGGTCAGTTTTCAATCACCCTCTATCTATCTATCTGTCTGTCTGAGTGTCTGTCTGTCTGTCTGTCTGTCTGTCTCTATATCCATCCATCCATCCATCCATCCATCCATCCATCCATCCATCCTTGTGTCTATTTATATTATGTTTCTGGGAAGCATGACTACCACAGAAGCCAAGAAGTGCTCTGTGTTGTGTAGTAACATGATCAGGTAGGCAACAGAAGACTGAATGAAGTATCAAAGATGTAGTGAATGGGGAAGCAAGAATGGTTCTATGGCCAGTTAGGAAGGATTTGGAAAACAAGCAAGAGAAGATCTTGACTTGAAATACAGTGGTGGCCACGGTTCTGGGGAGCAGTAGATACATTCTATAAACTTTAAAATTGATTAAAAATCAATTACTTGTGGATGTGGTGATCAAGGGTTTTTATTTATTTATTTTTATTGCATTTGGTATAGAGTCTTGCAGTTCAGACTGGTGATCTTCCTGTCTCAGCCTCCCCAGCACTGGGCTTACAGGTGTACACCACCATGCTCATTCTTGGTGGCATGCTCAGTGTGCTTGGGGGCGGGGCCAGCACAGCATATGGCGAAGGGGACCAAACATCTCACAACACACAGGGCAGCTCTTCAAAACAGAGAACTTTCCAGGCCCAAATATCTAGTGTTGAGGTTGAGAAATTCTGACATAGGGCCTTACTATTCAGAATGTGAGCCATAGATCAGTGATATGAACATTACTAGGAAGTTATCAGAAATGAATCATTTTGATGCCTCTTCTCCATGTTCTAAGCCTGAATCTGCATTTCAAAGAACCCCCACCCATGAAAGTAAGAGAAACTCTGCCAGCGACAAAAATGTGCTGGCAAGTCAGACAACTTGCTATCTAAGCTTGGTGAAGTTTCCATTCTCTTTCCTTTAGGTACTTTGACAAGCACCACACAAGCTTTACTTACCTGGATACCTTACAAAAATAGCGATTTCTCACTCCTGAAGGTATTTGTCTAGGTTAAAGGATAAGAATCTTGATCCAAAAACATGTTCCCTATACCTATCTGATAAAGACAGACATGGGTCCATGGCAAATACTATATTTGTGACAGTTAAACCCTGAGGCTGAGTGTTTTTTCAGGAGAATTGACATAATTGGCTAAGAATGGAGATACCAGAAAGACGTACATTTACAAAGATGCTGATGTTATTCAAAGAGCTGACATGATGTAGCTAATTATGGGAAATCTAAATAAGAAAAAAGTCCAACGTGGTTTGTAACTTGCTCTTTTTTGTTATTATTTAGAACTGTGTGACTTTTTGTTCAAAGAAAATTTTATAAAGACCCTCAAAATACCAAACAGGAGTAAAGCAGTTTGGTTTACATGATGTCCCCAACACATTTTTTTCCCTTGTGCTGGCTCCAAGTGGCACCATTTGAAAATCATCATGACCAACAACAGCCATGACCTAGAGTGTATATGTTTTAGGTAAGAATAGCCCTATTAAGCTGAATTTCATTCAAGAATTCTTGTACACATGTGTAACTCTCATGAAGTTAGCAAGTGGCTATATGCATGAATTTCAATATGATGAAGGAGTGGGATGATACATATCAGTGATTGAAAATAATTCCATGATAAATCCAAATATGCCTAAAACTAGTTCTGGAAATATAAGTTCCAGGAAATTAGAATGCATCAAGTATGGCAATAGAACCATCAAGAATGATTTTTTTTTCCTGATCTGGTAGAGAAAACAGACCTCAATTTCTCCACATTTATATTATGAAAATTTGGATTTACACAGTTCACAAATATTGTAATTGATGGAAAGACCTTGAACTGTCAGATGCTGTGATGTTAACAGTCATCAAAAGCTTTTTTCAGGACCTGCTTAGATCCTGTAGGGCGAAACACCTATCCATATATATAGCACTAATTAGTGCAATTAAAGAGAGAAGAAAAAGAAAGTGCTTAGTAGCTATGACCTTTTCTAGGTTAACTAACTGAGTTAATCCAATATACGATTATAGCAAAATGAAAATTAATGACCATCTTATCTTTTTGTGAAACATTTTTTCCACTTGGATGCTAAGCCTTGCCCTTGAATATAGAAGGAAGAAAAGTGTCTTTGTCTTCATAGAGTGTTAATTTCCCTCCACCATTGTCAACATTCTCTGAGCACATACCGCAAACCATTGTGCTCCTGCAATGAAAGTCAGTTCTTCTGAAGGCCAAAGCTAAAATGTTTGCATGCAGAGACCAGTCTGGGTGGTCAGTCTTTGCAAGACAGTAAGACAAGTAAATGAGAACAAAATAAAATGAGGACTCTGGAAACTATGCTGTGGGAGGACCCTGCTTCACTATTATCACCAGGAAAATCGGATTTGCTTCTATAGAAGTTTATGGGGCATTAATGTGAGGGTATTAGCGAGGCTCTGAATGCCAGGACTGACTTATAACTCTTTCTGTACATTATTATTATAAGGTATAATTTTTGGCAGCAAGGGAAAGAAGACAAAAGATGCCACCAGCACAGAATTAAGGGACACTATTTATAAAGACACTGTACTATGAAGAATTAAAGATCCACATCTAACAGGTCTAATGTGCTTTCCTTCTTTGTGTCTCATTCCATATTGCTTTGTGCACTTACTGTAATACTAATTAAGGTCCTAATATGATTGTGGAAAATGTTGACAAACTTAATAAGATGATTCACATGAAAAATAAACTTGGGGAATATTTGCAAAATAAAATAATGTAGGGAAATTATTGGCCAATGAATAAGTGAAAAAACTGAAACAAAACAGAACATCTTAAATATGCAGTCTTAGATGTAATTCTCTAAGATTTAGTACTGGATAAAAACAGCACTTTGAATTGGATCAGAAAGCAAGTTTTAAAAAAAATTTATTGTATTTATTTATTTATTATGTATTTAGTACAGGATCTATGGGATCTCACCACACAGCATGGGCTCATGGTTA
>NW_004524600.1:4948796-4950128 GCF_000260255.1 Octodon degus | reverse complement strand
AACTCCAAAATGAGATCGACAACATCCTGCAGCTTTAAATGGAGAAAGAGAGAACAGGGAGTCACTGGAACCTGGCTGAAAGTCGAGGAAGTGCCCTGAAGCATGAGCAGCAATAATCTAGGAAAGCGTCTGCCAGGGCAGTGGAGTCTTTGGCTCTCCCAAGCGGACACCGGGCAGGTTCTCTTTGCTAGGCAGAGGATGGCTGCCGGTGTGGGCCTGAATTCAGCAGTCAATGATGCCCCTGTAAAGAAGCATTCCTCCAGAATGAGGATATTCAGTGCATGTTCTGGAAGCAAAGGCATCTCGGAGCTGAGACGAGCGCGTCAGAGGCTAAGGTGGGTCAGCTGTTTCTCTGCACCAAGAGCCCTCAGTACACCTGCTTCGGAAGGCTCCCAGGCAGCCAGTTGTGAGGCTGTGACCCTCTTGTCCCAGAGAGACGACGCTGTTGCTGAGGGCCAATCACTGCGTTCTGCATTACCTCTGCAGTGTGCTTCTGTAATTACTAACAACCTCTGTATCCATTATTGCCAAAATGTACAAATCGTCATTAAAATATTGATGAAAGAAAACCAACAATCATTTATTGCCAGGGAAGAGCAATTGTTAACTGCTTTTATCTCAGGAGGGAGTCAGGGAAGCTAAGGAGGCCCTCAGTTACCACACTGTGGGTGTGTTCATGCTCTAATGGTTCTGAAGTAGGATTAGACTCAGAAGTGCTCACTACCATTTGCACTGAGGAGAGCTGGAGAGAAATCCAGTCTCCTGAGACTGGGGCTGAATGGCCAGGCCTGCAAGCCACATTTCCAGAAGTTTTCTCCTCTTTGTACGTCCTCTGTCCCTCTGGGCTTGGCCAGGACAGCAAAGAGTCTATAGTAGGGAAGGGACATCACTTTTCCATGTTGCTTGAACTCTGTTATACAGATTTTTACCCTTAAAATTCATCGGGTGCATTTTTCAACAGGTCACTCCAGTAATTTTTGTCTTAATAATGACTCCTACAACTGTTTTATGTGCTGCCAAGCAGAAGAATGGAGTCATAAGAGCCTGGGGTGAGGATCTCAAACAGAAGAAATAAAACCAAAACCACAGTTTGGAGTTTTTCATTGCTGTTGCCTGAATCCAATCTTTCTGTATTGATGGACTGTTGCTTTACTTATATAAGAAATTTTTCTCCCCACAAATTTGGATTCCTTTTCTGTACCAAAGTTAATAGGTTTGTTTCTCTCAAGACTTGGGAAGGGGGCTGGTGAGATGGCTCAGTGGTCTAAAGCACCTACTTAGAACAAGCTTAGCAAAGCACAGGGACCGCAGTTCAATCCCCCAGCACCACAT
>NW_004524600.1:4943274-4947361 GCF_000260255.1 Octodon degus | reverse complement strand
CATTTATATTCCCTTTTTTTCTTTTAGTTTTGTCAGAGATGGGTATTCCATTGCCATTTAAATAGTGTAGGTACATGAATTCAGTAAAACAATCCAATATAGTCCAGTAGTCCATAATAGTAGTGGTAATCCATAGCACTAGCAATGTCAGAAGTTGTTGACTTGAGCCTTTTACAGCTCAGCATATTAATATGGCTTTACTTTTTATACCTTGGTTTTATACATTTCTGCTGGATGGTTAAGACCAAGATAAAGCAAGACCTATATAACAAGAAATGTAACTTTTGTATGTGGCAAGGTCAGTCAAATCGAAAGCAAATATTAAGAGCTGGCCAAATAGCTCAGTGGATTAAAGCACCTGCAAGCAGGCTCAGGGGCAGGGGTTCAATCCCCAGGCCTGGCTGTGCCTGCCCCGCCCCCGGGGCACTCTGAGCTGGCAATTGAGACTGGGCATGGTGGCATGTGCCTGTAATCCCAGCTCTTGGGAGCCTGCAAATAGGCAGATCACTATGAGTCCTATCTAGTAGTGAGACCCTGAACACTGTGTAGACCCTTCCCTAAAATTCAAAAAGAAAAAAAAAGAAAGAAAGTATTATTTCATAAATGGGATTGGGATAAACAGCTAATCATTTTGGAAGGAAAACTAAAGTTAGAGCCATCCTTCTCAAATACGTATCAAAGATTGAAATTTAAAAAATAAAAACATACAAGAACTAGGAAAATGTACATAAGCTTGTCAGATTTGGGGAGTGGTGAGGCCTTTACTAAACATATATGACAAGGCAGCCTGCATACAAAAAGAGAAAGGTTTTGGTTACATAAAATTTAAAACATTTGTATGTCAAAAGACTTTCTCAAAATGTAAGTATTAACCCAAGAAAATAGTGGCTATGTATATAACAAACATTATCTTTCAAGAGCCCTGACAAATATTTCAATAAGAAAATAGGCAAAAGAAGTGAATAGGCAACTCACATATGATTGAAAGAAATATAGTCAGTAAATACATTAAAAAATGCTTTGTGGGGCCAGGGAGATGGCTCAGTAGAATAAGTACTTGCAGGCAAGCATAAGGTCCTGAGTTCAATCCCCTGAACCACAGAAAAAGAAAAAAAAAAAAAAAGTTTTGTGTCTGACCCCTAATTGCAGGCAAAGAGAGGTTAATTTCTTTTTTTTTTTTTTTTTTTTTTTTTTCCCAGAACCAGGGATTGAACTCAGGTCCCTGCACTTGCCAGGCAAGCACTTATTCCACTGAGCCATCTCCCTGGCCCCAAGAGATTAATTTCAAATGACAACCTTTAGTACTGCAGAGTGTAGAGAACAAAGTGTTCATATTCTTTTGGTGAGAATATAAATTCGTATCATCTTTGGAGAAACAGACTGTCTATGGATCTAAAAATTTTTTAAATGTACAAATTTTTTGGTCTATCAGGAGAACTTTTAGGCATTTTTGCCTAAGAATTTTCATGAATACTGATTGTAATCAAAGCTGTTATTTATTTATTAAAATCTGGGAGCAACTATACTGTTAACAAGAGGGAACTGGTTAAGCAAATTACAATATATAACCATACAGTGAACTACTGTACACTTACTAAAGGTGAGATAGAATTGTGCACAATACATTAGTAGAAAAAAATCAGTTTGCAGAATAGTAACATACAACAAAATCCCATATTTGTATAAAGATACATTATGCAGAGAAAATATTGAAAGATACATACAAATGTTAACCATGGATGCCGCTGGTTGGTAGTATTAATTAAATACATTAATAAATTAAAATCTTTCTCCTCTTCCTCCTCCTCCTCCTGTGTTTGTGTAGTACTGGGGATTAAACCCAGGGCCTTTACACTGAGGTACACTCCAAGCTCTTTTCTTTTCTTTTTTTTTTTTTGTGATACAGGGGATTGAACTCAGGACCCTGCACTTGCCAGGCAAGTGCTTATTCTACTGAGTTACCTCCTCAACCCCTCCAAGCCCCTTTCATTTTTTATTTTGAGATGGTTTCATGCTCAATTCTCCAGACTGGGCTTGGATTGTCCATCCTCCTATCTCAGTCTCCTAGAGTGCTTGGATCATAGGCGTGTACCACCAAGCCCAGTTTTATTTTTCTTTTATGTGTCTTTCAAGTTTCTAGAAACAATATATGTGTTACTTTGTGTGTGTGTGTGTGTGTGTGTGTGTGTGTGTGTTTTTCATTTCTGTATTTGATACAGGGTCTTACTACGCAGCTTAGACTCACAGTGATCTTCTTGTTTTTCAGCCTCCCCAGCACTTGGGATTAGAGGTGTGTGCAACCATGCCCAGACTCAGTCATGGCTTAGTGCACCCTGGGGGTGGGGCCAGAGCAGCACTCAGGACCCAGGATCAAACCCTGGTCCCTGCATTTGCCAAAGCGGGCATTTAGTCCGCTGAGCTATCTCACCAGCCCTCTACCTATTATGCTGTAGTAAGCAAAAGATTTTACTTTTGAAGCAGTTTGGAAAGAGGTATAAACCATTTGCAAGAGAGGCTGAGATCCTTTGGCTCCCTACAATTCCTAAATTTAGATGGCAGTGAAAGTAGTTCTGCTGCTTTGAGGAAAATTAAATACAAGCTCACAGGTTTCATCAACAAGTTTTGAAAGATGTCATTCCTACCCGTACCAAGCATAGACTGTGAGTCTGGCCTCAGGGTCTTACTTCATTACCTGTGCTGTGGGAGGAGAAGGTTATTTTTCTCATCACTTGGAACCACTCCCAGCTCTTGGAATCTCAAGCTACAACCTGGTCACATAAGGATGCATGAGCTGAATCAAAAAATGTAGCTCACTTAACATTGACTGTCTATAAACAACACTTCTCTGTGAGAAAAGTGCCTTTCCTGCCACTGGGAATTGCATTCTTTCACCTACCGAAAACACGGTTCAGATTTTGCACCATAAGAAAGCAAGGGGTCATGGAAAGGATGTTTTCCTGGGAGTTGGGACTCAGAGCTGTATTATCTATGCTCTGTGCCCATGGAGGGCCTGAACCTTTCTGGGTTGCTGAGATCTGCACGATAGGGAGCTGGAGAGAAAGGCTCTTATTTGTGGGTCTAGGATTATTTATAGGGCTTCCTTGGTACCTAATTTTCTGGATCCACGACCTTGGCTTTGCTTACTCATGTTCTCTGCTGTGGTTTGGATGAATGTTCCCCAAAGTGCTATGTGTTAAAGGTTTGGGCCTGGGGTGGCCATTTGGAGGTGACATCCATCTTTAGGAGGTAGGAACTTACTGTCAGTCATGAGATCCCTGGGGGCATGCCCAGTGGAGGATTGTGGGATGCTGGCTCATTCTGGATTTCTCTGCTTCCTGGCTTATGACGTAGGTAGTTTGTTCAACACATGCTCCTGGTCATTGACAACTAGAGCCTTCACTGGATGCCTAAGGCAATGAATCTACCTGATCTTGTACTGTAGACCAAAATAAACTTTTCTCTTGATGAGTTAATTGCCTTGGATATTTCATTCTAGTGATAGAAAGCTGACCAATATGTTCTCCATGAATTCATTGCTGGTATTTTTTTTTTGCCTCATTTCCATAAGCAGACATAAATGTGCTGAAGGCACATAATAGCTAAGCACTTATCCAATGCTTGATTAACTTAAATCAGTCCACCAATGAACCAAAACTTTCAATTTAACACTTCTTTACTTGTGGCAATTAAAGTGGAAGTGGTTAGATATTCTTCGTTTGGTATGTTCTTACTTTACTAGGCAGCCTGGACCAGTTTATGGGTGGATTGCTGCCATTTCACCCCGAGACCCCACACTTACTTTAGCTTGCCATGGAAGACTTCCAAGGCCCAGGCCTCTGAGTTCTCAGAGGGAAATCAAGCAAAAATGAATTTCATCTAAACTTGATTAAAAGATTGGCAGTATTGATTTTGATTTCTGTATTGATGCTCATAGGTACTTTAGTAAATAAATATGAAAGCATCATGAAATCACAATGTCAAGGCTGACAGAATTAAGATAAATTATTTATTAGCAAGCTCCTATGGTCAATAGCAGCACAGTGTAGATCTCTCTGTCTCTGTCTGTCTATCTGTTTGTCTCTCTCTC
>NW_004524600.1:4926073-4937124 GCF_000260255.1 Octodon degus | reverse complement strand
AAAAAAAAGACTTGGGAAGGGCTAGCTGGCAGCCTTCTAGACTGGTGACTGTTGGCATTAAACAGCCACCTGTGGCCTCTTGGGGTGATCAGTGGCTCCTAAACAGCTTCCTTCAGGCAAAGCCAACTAGCTAGATGGGAAATGAGCTACAAACTGCACCTAGTGGATGTGGCATTATTCAAATAGGAATTGGGGACATAAGTGTCCTTGAGCTCAGAGCCTTTTGCTGGGATGACATCCCCTTAACAGAGGACTTCAGGCCTGTGTGATGAGCCACTGGCCACAGAAGTGTTCAAAATGTGGCAATTCTGAATTGGGATGTGTTGTAAGGAAAAAAAAAAAAAAAAAAAAAAAAAAAAAAAAACAAAAACAAAACACCAGGTTTCAGATTAGGTATAAACATGGAGAATGAAATCTGTCTCAATACTCTCTAAATAGCTTTTACACTTTTAATAATAATACTTTGCCCAACTAGATTAAAACCAGCATATTAAAACTGACTTCACCTGTCTCTTTTTGCTACTATCAAATCACTACTGGAAACTCTAACATGTGTGTGGCCTGCGTCCGTGGCTCATGTTGTATGCCTATGGGACAATGCTGGTTTAGGCAATCAAAAACATTCACTGAGGGAGCTGGAGAGATAGCTCAGTAGAATAAGTGCTTGCCTGGCAAGTGCAAGGGCCTGAGTTCAATCCCCGGTTCTGCCAAAAAAACATTCACTGAAACTGAGCAGTAATCCATATGCAAAGTATTATGGTGGTGATGGGGAATGCAGGTTTGTTAAGCACAAGGTCCCACCCTGGGGTGCCCTTCACTTCTAATCTATTTGCCTTCTGGGCACTGAGCTAAGAGCCATCTGTGGTCCCCACTCTGCTCCATGGTAGGAGCATTTTGGAGACCGATGCGCCTTACTGCCAAGCACTGTACCATAATTCTTCTCTTAGGCCATTTAATGCTGAGGTTATTTTTAGAACTTACCTTGCAAATAAGAGTAATTGAAGTCCTGTCCCCAAAATAACAGTTTGCTTTTATCTCATCTTTCAATCTAACGTAATGCTGGACACATTGAACTGCTCAGCTCAGCTGAACTTGAACGTCCACACCAGCCCTGGTCACTCACTGTCTATCCACTTAAAGGCCATGGGTCCTGGGTGAGCTACAGGGCAAAATCAGCTTTGCTCTCCAACCAGAACAGGAAGCCCTGCCAATGATTGCCACACCATGGAGCCTACCAGTGTCTCTCTGCCCAGGGCGCATCCTTCTCTGGGCCATGACGGCAGCCTCCTCCCCACCTGCTTGGGCTCCAATTTCTCCCTCTCTGACTGACCTCATCACTACCAGCAGTGTTTCCTCTGCTGCTATGAGCAAGAAGCTGCACCAGGCCTGCACCCAACATCTCATTTAGCCCTCAGTACCTGGCAGAATCTGTGTTCTGTTGTCCCTGTGGCAGACTCGAGGCTAGAGGGTGAATGACCTACCCTGATCCTGCACTGTCAGGGCCTGGCAGAGTCAGGTACCAGGCCAGGGCCTCTAGGCTGCAGCCCGCTCCACTTCCCACCGAGAGACCCTCTGCACTTTAGCAGCATCTCAAAGTCAAGGCTTCTGGTTATCCTAATGTTTTCATCTCATC
Organism: Octodon degus; assembly: GCF_000260255.1. Classification (NCBI taxonomy): domain Eukaryota; kingdom Metazoa; phylum Chordata; class Mammalia; order Rodentia; family Octodontidae; genus Octodon; species Octodon degus. Next base: position 4,935,491 of record NW_004524600.1, on the reverse strand, counting down.
ATCCCTCCTCTCAGAGCTCTACTGGGAAAGAGAATTCTTCAGGCTCTATGGCCCATTCCCAGTGTAATCCTAAATGCAAGGCAGCCTTCTCCTCCTCCCTCCCAGCCTCCCCTGTCCCTCCAATCATAGCCTCTGCTTTGGTGTCAGCTTAGCACTCCCTATTTGAGTCTCAGGGCTGCTAAAGCTGAGCTCTCCTCTTGGACCCCTTCATCTCTAGCTTTCCCAAGAAATTACTTTTCCTGCAAATTCCTGACTTCAATGTAAATTCAGGTCAGTGTTTCGTTCTATTCAAGCCTTGCTTTAGTGCCTGGATTCTAGGCCTGTTCCTCTCCTGTAGTAATAGAGCACCATCACCCCCGTACTGTTTAACTAACCCTGGCTGGGCACAGCAGGTCAGAGCAACCTGCCGGAGGGCTACCACCAGCTGAAATACTTTCAGAAGTTACTTCTCTCTTGCATGCTTCCATTTCTCCAGCTGTTTAATGGGAATAATGAGAACACCTGCCTCACAGGTTGTTGAAAAGACTAAATGAACATAGGTGGGATCAAAACAGTGTTTGGCACAGGGCAGGTGCCACATACATACTAGCTGGCTTTCTTTCTTCTTTCCTGTTTCTGCTTTCTTTTTTGCTGAAATCTGGCTTGAGCAGCTACTACCTACTATGCACTAACCAGACCTGGTAACAACTGCCCCTATTGTTGTGGGTGCCACCGCTGTCACCTGCAGGCCCTGGTTTGGGTCACCCTGTTTTCCTGTATAGTCACTAGCTTCTGAAATAACACATTCCTTCTCATAATTCTGCCACTGTCACCCCAGGGCCACCTCCTCAGGCAAACCATATTCCTCATGTCTCTTCAAATACAGCTCAGATCCAGTCTTTCCTGACCACTGCCTGTGACAAATCTCTTCAGATCCTCTCCTGGGCTCATGTCCCTCTGGCCCTCAGAATCCAGCTGATTACAGCAGTGGTTCTCAACTGGGGGTGATTTTGCTACCCAGGGACACTTGGTGGTGTTGAGAGATGATTCAGTTGTTGCAGTTTCAGTAGTAGAAGAAAGGGATGCTGTTAACCATTCTGAAATACACACAGGAGGGGCCTCAAAAGGAAAAAGGATCAGGCAAAACTGTGGAGGTTGTAAATCCTCATTATAATCATCTGCCCTTGCTTGTGATACTCTGTCAAAAACAAAGAAACAAAAACTACTGGTGGTTTCATGTGTGTATCCTAGTCTCCCAGCTAGGGGTCCTTCGATGGTACCCGAGACATCACCATTCTTAAAATAAACAAATGAACTGATAGTGATTAATCTTCTAACTAAATAGCCATCCAGAAACATTTTTCATTTAAGTTTGCGATATGTCACTATAAGAATTTTTAAAATGCTACATAAATGTTAGAAGTATTCTGTGCTCATTGAGAGAAGTCTTTGGTCATTCCCAGTCAAAGTCTGTCCAGCTGCAGGACAGATAGTAGGAGGGAAGGAGGTGTCAGATAATCTTCTGCCAAAATCCAGCCATGATTACTTATCATTTGCCACCCGTTTTGTTGCTCTGTTCTTTTCTAAGAACTTGACCTTTCAGTTGGCATCGGTGAGATCACTATGATAGATGAGCAAAACCTGCATCTACATCTAAGAGAAAATGAGCCCCTCTTTTTTTTTTCTAGACAGGAAATCTCATGGCATACTACCCAAATGAACTAAGATTTATGTTGAGTCATTTATAGCACAGGTGCAAAAGAACAAAGGCTCTGGAGAGTTACCCTGCAACTGTCCCTTGGTCTATCAAAGGTCCGTACTAAAATGACAATAACTGAAAAAGAGAGAAAGGCATTTGCCCCCACTGCCACTTCTACTGGCAGTGTTATAGTGGTAGGGTGTCCTGCACCTGGAGCTTGGATGGAGGTTTAGATAGAGCTTGGGGATGAAGTCCTTAATCAACCTTGACTACAGAGGGGCTGGTGTGGCCAAAATCTGCAACACTGGTCCCAAACCAGAAACTTAAGAGGCTTCTCTTAGGCAGCTTCACACCAGCCCATTCAGTCCCTGGGTGCGACTCTTAAATAAGTTTCTCAAGGAATTTCCCATTTGTGTCACTACATCTGTGTCTTAGAAAATAGACACAGAAAGATGACTTGTCTATTCCCCAGAGAATCCCTTTGATATGCAGGAGCCTTGTGGTTATTCAACTGCCCAGGGATGCTCGACTCTGCCTTCAGGTTCACAGACTACATAAAAGGCAAAAGATGTTCAAGGAGAAACCACTCTACAATAGCATTCTCAAAGTGGGGGCTCCAGACCAGCAGCACCAGCACTGCTTGGAGACTTGTTAGAAATGCGCTTCTTGGCTCCAACACAGATCTCCCCACTCAGCAGGTTACATGGGGCACGGGCCCCCATGGCTTATGTTTTAAGACCTTCCAGGTTATTCTGATGAACATTCATATATGAGCATGCATATACACATATAAACATAAATAAACAAGTTCTATGCTGTTTAATCAAAAAGCATAGAATTTGACCATATTAAGGAATGATAATCATGGGTCATCTTAAATATTTCAGATGGTTTTATTGTTTATAGTTTTATAATCTATTGATAGAGATAAAAAATAAAAAATACAGTCTGATTATCCTAGTGTCTAGGATCCAGTATATACTTGAATATATATATATATATATATATATATATATATATATGAAGCTCTCCTTCAGAGATTTAAAAAAAAAAAAGTTAAAAGCCATTCTTGGGCCAGCCAGATAGCTCAGTGGATTAAAGCACCTGCTTTGGTAGGTGCAGAGACTGGGGTTTGATCCCCAGCATGCCTTGCCGGCCCTGCCCCCCAGGGTGCACTGAGCCAGCAATGGAGACTGAGCGTGGTAGCGTGTGCCTGTAACTCCAGTGCTTGGGAGGCTGAAAACAGGAGAATCACTATGAGTTTGATCTGTGTAGTGAGACCCTGTCGACCCTGTACTAAATACATTAAAAAATAAAAAAGCCATTTTGTCCAGTTTTTCTTCAAACAACCCAAAACAAACACACACAACAGCTATGTGGGAAAGATTCCAGTAACTAGTTAAGTTCGGTTCTTTGTACTGTAATTCCATGGCATGATGTGATCACTACTGGTCACGTGTCTATTGGACATTTGACATGTGAATAATTCAAGCAGAAACGTAGCATAGGTATGTAACATACACCAGATTTTGAAAACTCAGTTCAAAGGAGAGGAAAATGTTACATTCGTACTTTTTTTTGTTGAAATTCTTGTTGTAATATTTTGATATATCAGATCAAATAAAATATTTAAATTTATTTTATTCATTCCTTACTTTCTAGATATGGCTGCTAGGAAATGTATATTTATGCACATAGCTGCCATTATGTTTCCAGTGGGTGTTCTGCTTGCTAGCACTCCAAGTGTCTCACCTTCCAGCTCCGTGAGGGTCACAGGAGATTTTAACCTGTTTTAGCTCTATTGAGGTAAAGAGCAACTCACTTATTCACCTACTCTTGGACTTCAAGTTTCCATTTTTAAAGGAGGATAAAGAGATTTTTTTTTGGAGTGCACACTCTAAAGTGTGCTAGTATGGAACTTGGCTTGCTTCCACTTAGACTTCTGTTTTTGCCAAGAAAGTATTACCATGCAGCTGTGATGACAAACATTTTGAGCCTATTAATGTGACCGTGACACATGTGCCATAGGCTCACCCCTGCTGCTCTCCAGTTTCCAATTAAATTGCCTTCACTTCTGTCCATCTAGGTAAGCCAATGTTTCCTATAGGAGCTCGGAGGGTGAATGTAGATAAATGGAAATTGTTAGGAAGTTCTTCCTTCCCAGACCCAGTGGCAGGAAGAGCCTCTGTATGACAATCGCTTGTCCTCCCAGGTCACACCACCTGCATCCCACTCATGTTCATTCAAGGAAACTTCTGGTCTGAGTGCTGTGACTTTCAGGGCTGCCCATGTGGAATTTGGGGCTACACCGTAGATACTAATCTACTCATGCTCTTAGGTAATCCTAACCTCAGAACTTATCTGCCAGAACATAAAATAAAAGAGTTAATCTTCAAGTTTTCCAGAGTACAGATGGAAAAAGAGATACAGCAACCCTATGCCCCAGGCAAAACCCCCAAAGCCCATAAATTTACAAAGACCTTGAACCGACTCTGCCCTACAATGTAGGAGTCTAAAGGAGGAAAAGAAGTCACATGGAAATGAAATGGGGCACTGGGGGGATGGAAAGTGAGTTAAGTCAGCAGCACATATACTAAAATTGGAACAATACAGAGAAGATTAGCATGGCCCCTGCACAAGGATGACACATAAATTCGTGAACCATTCCATGTTTTTCTACTTTCTCTTTAGGGCTGTGGAGATAGCTCAGTGGAATAAGTGCTTGCCTGGCAAGTGCAAGGTCCTGAGTTCAATCCCTGGTACCACCAAAAAAAAAAAAAAAAAAAAGTCTACTTTCTCTTAGTTCAATGAGAAGAAAGATTTGTACTAATAGAGTTTACACAAGATACCATGTCTGCATCTTGTACTATGAATAACTACTCCGAAGACAACAGTATGTAATGTATTAATTATTGTAACTGTCCTACTAACCTGTTTTGAAACTGTCTTATTGCTATTTTTTTCTCAATAAAATTAATTTTTAAAAAAGTGAGTTAAGAGAGCAAGAACTATGGCATAGTTTCAGTGACATCACAGCTGGTATATGGACCCCACAGGTGACATCTATGCCCAGAGTATGTGGGGTCTGAAGGGCACCTGGCCGTCTGTGACAAAGTCTCTTGGACAAAGTCTGTAGTCAGTCTCCTCTGAACTGTCTTCACTAAGGCCTGACTTTGGGACTTCTGTGTTTGTTTCTGTCTTGTCTAGTTTTAGTAAGAATTGTGAGATTAGCCAGAAGCCTCTATCTTTGAAATCTGGTCACTTAATATCTGGTCCAATTCCTCATCCTTTCTACCTGCAACAACTATCTCTGATGCCTCTGCCCTGACTCCTCTGGAATTCTACTAGGTTGTTTTATCTATTCCTACCATTTTCTTCAACTATTTTCCATGTACCGACCCTCACCCTGTCCCTCTGCTATAAATCCCCTCCTTTCTTTTTTTTTAATATTTCTTTTGGTCTCGCCCCCCCCCCCTTCAGTCCAGGGATTAAACTCAGGACGCTGAGCTTCCCACTTTCTTTGTTATGTGCAGAGTTAGGCCCATTGTCCCTTTTCTGCTATAAAGCCCCACTGCACTAGTCCCTGTCTCAGTGGTCCCCCCTGAATAGAATCTGCCTTTGTGTTTTAACAAACCCCCAGAGAGTTTTCCTCTAAAACCAACACATTTTAGGGATAATCAGGAACATAGAGCCAGCTGGCTCTGGTTAGATCTGATCCCTAGTCCTGGAGTGTTTGGCATGAAGCAGAGTGGGGGATGCTCCCAGTCAGATAGAACCAGGCTCTCCCTGCAATTGTCTGCAGGAAAACCCAGGGTGAGTCAGGTCCAGCACCCGGTCCTGAGGTGCCTCGGGGGCTCTGTGTGCCTGGCACTATTTTCCACAAGGCATCGCCTGCTCAGTCTTCCCCCAGCCCCTCCCAGCGGCATCCTGCCTGCCACACCCCCTTGTCCTGGCCCATTCCCTCTGCCTGCACTGAGGTCTTTGTTTCCCTTTATTCCAGAACTTCCTTGCATGCTACCTCTGCATTCACAATAATAAAAGCCTCCTGCTTCCCCAGCACAAAGGCCGGCCCACTCAGCTTCCTCCAAAGGCATTTTACCCTGAGAAGCCAGGCTTGTCTCCCCTCCTCCAGGGCCCAGCCCCCAACAGAGGCCTAATCATCGCTCCAGCATCTCTGGCCCAACCACTGTCCTGCTGATTCCTGGCTTCCCTCTAAAACCAAACTCACTAATGGCCTGATTCAGTCCCTCACTCAAAAGCCCTATTATCATCATGCTTCCCCTTCCAAAAGTGTCAATTAAAGTCCTATAAATAGTAATATTCAGTGGGTAATGTAAATGTATTATTTTGCAGTACCTACAGTTTGCTTATTGAATTTAGATTGGTATGCACGTAGCTTTGCATTCTAAAATGAACAGAATATGTCATCCCCTGTGTTTAAGCGGCTAAGCAGGCTAAATAACCTTCTTAAGCATATGGGATTCCTAGATTTTCATAACCAATCAAAAGAAGAAGCAAAACAGGCCCTGAAATCGGGGCCACCTCACTTCTCAAAGTAACATAGTAAGTGGAAGGGTTGGGGACTCAGGCTCCGTCGATTTAGCCACAGATCCTGTGCTCACCCCCCATACTTTACTAATAAGATTAACACTGATGGACTTTGAAATCTCTACAGAGAGGGTGTTTATTAAGATGGTTGTTTTTACTAAATATTAATAAAGAATACGATGATGTTTATCTGCAGGGAGGTTGGTTATTAGACTGATACTTAAATATGTAGTTAGCCAAACTCCTGAAAATGTGACAATCCTGAGAATTTATAGAGGAAGGTCACCAGGAGGCTGTGGGTAGGCCCCAGAGCACTGCTTCTCAGCTCTTCTGTGACTCAGTTGCCAGCAGCTTCCATATTTCTAGTACCCTCCTAGGGGAAGCTGATGTTCCTCTTTCACTGACCTCACTCAGAGTGGCAACGTTTTCGTTTCAGGGGCAAAGCCTGCCACTCACGAGCTCGAGGCAGATTTGTCCTGGTCTCTCTCTGAGCCTCAGTTTACTCATATGTAAGCTAAGGACATTGTCCAGGATGATCTTCAGGGTGGCTGGGATGCCTTTGGACTAGAATGTCTAACTCAGCACCGCCTGGAGGAAGAGAGGAGGACACAGAAAGACACTGTACACCAAGGATAGAGTCATGAATCCCCAATTTCCTTGGTGCCCTGGCTGGCACGGTAGAGTACGTCTAGTTTTCATTGACATGCTGTTCCTTTAACCATGTCCTTGAGTCTTGGGACCCCAAATATCTCATATCCCTCTTGCCACCTGATCTACTTCTTCACCTTCTTGAAGCCTATTGCCTCCTACTCTCTTGTGGCTGATTTTCCCCTAACCTGATTATTTCACCATCCATCCTCTTTCGTGGCCTTGGATGTGAGATTATAATCCCAGAACATTTCTGGTTGTTAGCAAAGCATGTCAGCATTGCTCTAGTCCATCACTGTGCAGATTTAACAAAAAATCAAGATGGTGACATGATGGGGAGAGAGAAACAGAGACAGAACAGAGATCCTTTTATCTGAAATGAAGCACTACATCATTGTTCCTAGGGAGGAGCTCATTGTCCTATAGAAAACATTACACAATCCTGATCTCTATGAAGAGAGACATTCAGGACAGGTAAACACTAGAATATGTGTGGATTTGGGGATCGGAACTCCTCAGCTCAGTGTGGTGTGATCACACCAAAGCTAAACAGTCCCTCTTGTCTTGTTTTCTGTTCATGTTAAAAGGAACCAAGCACCACTTGCCTCATACAAAGATATCCAGAGAAGATAGCTGTATAAAGGGGACCTATGATGAGAAAGGCTATAGGATGGATTTTTTTAGTTACCACCAGATGTTTCCATTCCAAGTATTACATGGTACAGTTTCCCAACTTCAAAAGTTAGTTAATACATCTGCATCACAAACTGGGTTCAATTCCAATGCTTGGTACATTCCTACTATTTGAATTTCTCTAGGAAGAAGAAATAACACAGGCTTCCATGAATGTCCTACATGGAAACCACACATCCTTCCAAATCCTTGTGGAAAAACAAAATCTCTACCTCTTTCCTTCCAGACCCTTCAAAATCTTGTGGTATTTCCTCAAATACCAAAATTTTGAGTTGTGACATCTGGTTTCCAGCTCTCCCAGGCTGGGGTTTATTTTTTAAAGAGATAATGAAGAGTTTTGACATTTTGAGCCTCCACCCTGCATTCGTGTGGGACTCACTGCCTACCCTTCCCTGGCTTAGCACACACTAGATGATTCTAGCATTTCTCCCCAAATGAGGAATCTACTTTTTATTTCTTTTCTTTTTTTTTTTTTTTATTCCTGGGGTGCCATTTTCTTCAAAAGCCATTGTCTTTTCCGGAAGGTACAGACATGGTGAGTTCCCCCTTTTCTAAGCCTATTCACAAATATTTTCGAATGTCTAGACATCAGGGACGTTCCCTGTGGACAAAAAGCCTCTGTATCTTCAGGCAGCTCCACGAGGAGTTGGATTGTGTGGAATTTTGCTGTGGGGCTTCCATTGCTGCCCACTTGGGCCCTGACTTCAGAACCAGTCATGGGATGCCGACCCAGCACTTTGTGGCTGAGCCCATGGACACGATAGGGGGAGTCAGTCAAGGGGACCAGAAAATTGTGGGCTGGATGACATTGCCAGGATGCAGGGTGAAAACACAATCTAGAGGAAAAGGAAGTGCTACCTTTTCCATGAACCCCAAAATGTGATTAGTCCTGCATAGATTTGTCTCAGTCTCTCTCTGAGCCTAGGGCTTGGTTTCCATGGCAACTAGATGGGGACTGACCAGGCCGCAGCTAAGAGTACAGAGTGTGATGTCATGTGCAACTGCACTGGACTCTGAGCTCTGGCCAAATGACCTCTAGCAAACCACTTTCCTTTCTGAGCACTGGCTTCCTCACAAATTGGGATGGCAGAGTGTCTAAAGACAACGGTGAGGCTGCTGCATGGGTTGAGATAATCCATTGAAAGAATCTAGCTGTGATGCCTACACAGTGAAAAGCAGTGGACAGCATTATTCTCTGTTCAGCATAACCCAGTGAGCCCACTCCACAGGAAGACAGAAAAAAGGGCAGGGGACACTCTGGCTATAGGCACAGCACCTGTATGAGTTGGTGCACAGGAGAGTGTCCAAAGGTTCATTAGGTGGTACCCTAACATCTCTGGTGAGAGCGGGACAGAGCGCAGCAGGGGAGAGAGAATGGTAAAGACACAAAAGAATCTCGGAGGCAGGTGTTACTCAGCCCTGAACAGAGCTCCGGGGCCTGTGGAGTGCTTGCAGGAAGCTCATGTGCTCACTGTGAATAAAACCGTAAGAGGCAGAAATTGTGATTTTGAAGGCAAATAGAGATCCAAACAGAAGTTGGACAATGGTTAGAAAATACCACTTTTTGAAAAGAGGCAAAAAGTGATAGAAAGAGCTACCTGTGACACCTACCATTTGGGTCCCACCAAGTTGGGGAGGGTCATGTCTGTGTAAGAGTGTGGACACCTAGGTACAGGACACTAAATGAAATGGCACAGGAGAGCGGAGACTTCATCATAGCTCAGTCACAGCCAACAGACTCCTCATCAGCTAAAAAGTAAAGACACAATCAAGATGTATGTGATTTTACAGTGGTTATTACCAATGTGAAGGACAATGACACAAAGTAAAACTAGTTCTGGAAAAAAAAAA
>NW_004524600.1:4925153-4925973 GCF_000260255.1 Octodon degus | reverse complement strand
GTACGTAACACATCCCAATTCCTTCTTTTTCATTGCTTAACTCTTCCCTCTCTCCATTTTTGATCTCTTTCTCCTCTGATAAGCTATTTCCCTGCTTCTTATGTCTACCTTTTATTTTTCGCTTTATTTTTATTCGGGGTTTCTCATGTAACAGAAAAAAGTGTGATATTTAAATCTGTGTGTCTGATTTATTTCACTTAACATTATGGTTTCAAAGTGCATCCATTTTCCTATAAATGACTCAAGTTTATCTTTCTTTATAGCATAGTAGGATTCTGTGGTGTGTAATTACCACATTGTCATTATTCTTTTGTCTGTTGATGGACACGTGGGGCCACTTTCAAGAATTAGCTTTATGAATTGTTCTGCTATAAACATGAGTATGTATGTATTTCTGTAATATGATGTCCTTAACTTTCAGGAAGCTACCTAGCAACTGAATCAAACGGAATGTCTAGTTTTACTTTTTTGAGGAATCATCATATTTATTTCCATAGAAGTTGTACTAGTTTGCATTTCCACCAATAGTGTAGAAGTGTTCCTTTTCCCCCATAGCCTCTCAAGACTTGTTATTATTTAATTTTTTTTTAAAGAATGTATTTGTGGCTTTGCAGATGCTGCTATCCATCCTCTTAGTCATTTGTTGCCAACCAACGTCAACCCCACTGTGTTCTTCAATATCGCTGCCACCGACAAGCCTTTGAGCCGCATCTCTTTGGAGCTATTTGCAGACAAAGTTCCAAAGACAAGGGGCCAGGGAGATGGCTCAGTGGAATAAGCACTTCCCTGGTAAGCACAAGGGCCTGAGTTCAAGCTCTGT
>NW_004524600.1:4918021-4921666 GCF_000260255.1 Octodon degus | reverse complement strand
AAAAGTAATAGTTCTATAAAAAAGATATTTTAACAGCTGCTTACATAACATGAAAAAATCCTTGATAATAAAAAAATTCTAGTCATAGATTTTATGCAGAGAAGAATTTATTCCAGTAAAACCAATTTTAGTGAAATAAAAAAGGACATTGAAAAAAAGCTGAAATAGTTTAACTGCTCTAGAGAAAATTGAATGTAAGAATTTTAGTTGGCTTAAAAATTATTCTCCTTATAGGGCTGGCTAGAGAGCTCAGTGGACTAAAGTGCCTACTTAGGCAGAGCACAGCAGCCAGGGTTGATCTTCAGTGTGGCTGCCAGTCCCTCTGAGATGGTGACTAAGACTCGGCATGGTGGCCTGCGCCTGTACTCCCAGGGCTTGGGAGGCTGAAAATAGGAGAATCACTATTTCCCATCCTGCAAGATGGCGAGCGAAAAAACTGAGAAGCCAGACACTAAAGAGAAGAAACCCAAAGCCAAGAAGGCTCCTGCCAGTGGTACTGGTAAAGAGGGTAAGGTGAAGGCAAAAAAGTCCAAGGAGGGGCAGCCCCACTGCAGCTGAAATCCTGTCCTGGTTAGAGGAATTGATAGATACTCCTGATCTGCCATGTATTCCAGAAAGGCTTTGTACAAGAGAAAGTACACAGCTGCTAAATCAAAGATTGAGAAGAAAAAGAGGAGGAAGTTCTTGCTATGATCATAAAACCAGTTGGTGGGGACAAGAATGGTGATACCTGGGTGGCTAAGTTTCAAAAAATGCCTACATACTACCCTACTGAAGATGTGCCCAGAAAGCTCTTGAGCCACAGCAAGAAACCCTTCAGTCAGCATGTGAGGAAACTTCGAGCTAGCGTCACTCCTGGCACCATCTTGATCATCCTCACTGGGCGTCACAGAGGCAAGAGAGTGGTCTTCCTGAAGCAGTTGGCCAGTAGCTTGCTACTTGTGACTGGGCCTCTTAGCCTTAATCGTGTTCCTCTACAAAGAACACACCAGAAATCTGTCATTACCACCTCTACAAAAATTGGTATCTGCAAAGTGAAAATCCCCAAACACCTCACTGATGCTTACTTCAAGAAGAAGTTGCAGAAGCTCAGACACCAGGAGGGTGAGATCTTCGACACTGAGAAAGAGAGATACCAGATTTCAGAGCAGCGCAAGGTGGATCAGAAAGCAGTAGACTCAGATTTTAGCAAAAACCAAAGCTGTTCCTCAGCTCTAGGGCTACCTATGATCTGTTTTTGCTCTGACACATGAAATTTATCCTCATAAATTAGTGTTCTAAATTTCTTACTAAGAAACTAATTAAATAACTGATACATTAAAAAAAAACCAGGAGGATCACTACAAGTCCAATCTGTATAGTGAGACCCTGTAGACCTTGTACTAAATACATAAAAAAGTATCTCAGAATTTTCTTCATAAAAGAATCCATAGTATCTCTAAAATTCTGATCAAAATGTTTCTACTCTTAAAGATTATATTTTTTGGGGGAAAAACTCCAACAAGTCAATAAAGTTGGCCAACACTTCAGCTGTCATGGAAACCTTTCTGTGGAGCATCTTGTCTAGGATGGGGTAGAACTGGGCAGCCCACAGTCTCCCCAGTGAACTGGGGAGGAAATTGCTGTATCTTGTTTCCTACATCTCTCTTGTATACATACCCATTTCAGAGACAAATTTAGGAAGTGGTAAAAGAGACTTTACTATTGGAAGTGGTGATCTGTACTATGCAGTGTGACCACATAGATAGAGTATATTTAAATAAAATGTATTATAATAAAAAACACATTGGCATTAATCCGCCTCAAAATACATTCTCTCTCTTGACTACACTTAACCCATCATTCTTGTCACTTTCTGTAATAGTGGTGGAAATCTTCTTTCCTGAGTATCTCTATGAAGTGTCACCAAAATATGATGAGTGCTGCTGCTGAGTACCATCCAACAGAAAGGCAGGCTCGTGAAAATATTCCGGTGTGTCCTTACCCGCCATGTGCCCTGGATCTGCCCCCAGGTGACTTCTGGTTCTTCTCCAAAGCCAAAATAACTACAAAAGGTGAATGCTTCTAATAGAGGTAGGATGTGGAGGCAGCCACAATAACACGAGTGAAGATGTTCATGAAAGGTGACTTCCAGAACCATTTCAGAAGGTGGCAAGAAAGGTAGGAAGGGTGTGCCCAAAGTGAAGGGGGTTGAGGGGGTTCATTGGGCTGTATCTTTTAGAAATTAAGTGTTTGCTGCCTTTCTCAATCGTACCTAGTATTGCTACAAGACCACTTGTTGAGTGATGCCAGTGTGACCAGATATTGGGGAGGAGTGGGTGAGGAGGAGGAAAGTGTGGAGGAGCAGAGCTAACCACACAACTGGTCTGTCCAGGGCTAGTGGTATTCTGCCCAGCCACTGAAAGGACCAGAGTGGAGGCCATAATTCTTTCAGTTTCTGCCACAACAGAGATGAGTTTTTTTTTTTAAAGCCCACCTGCTTCTACCTTCACCTAGGACTGTTGGGACTCTTATTTGGTGTCTGGATTACTGTGATTTCTGAGTTTCCCAAACCATTAACCTTGATTTGGGAGCTCAGCAGTGGCCACCTGCTGTCTATACAGCAACTTCCTGGTCTAGGCATCTTCAGGATCCCTGAGATCTTCAGGCATGAGATAAGAGCAGCTAGTTGCTTTCCTCTGCAACAGTCACTAGGAAGGTCTGCTCCTAGTTGAGACAAAGGGCTTCACTCCTGGGATTTCTAGTACAACATCTCATCCCTGTTTTCCTAAACCCACATCAGTTTCTTTGTATCTCATTGTCCCTAGGTGAGTTTCTGAAACTGTAAAGTTTCTGAAGAAACCTTCAGTGACACTCAGCAGGGCTCTCCCTAGGCCCCATCTGCCGTTCTTTGGTGTCTTTATCACTGTAATCTAAGTTACTGGGAACATTCTTTCAGAGGAAAGGCATGTCAGGTGTTTGGAGAGCTTTGTAACAGCCCTGAGTGAGGCCCAGAGCTCACCTCTTCCTTGCCCACTTCTCTGCAGAAGGCTGAAGATTTAAATCCTTTGGCAAATCTTCAATGAACTACTCAGTTGCCTGCTTCCAAGTGGCTATTATTTTTTTTTTCAAAAGTAAGTCTATATTCTCATAAGTCAAAATGAAAGAATAATTTTATAACTTAAACACATGAAATGAAAACCAATCATTTAAATCCACTGAAATCACTATAAAATTCATTTTTCCTTACATTGTTAACTCAGGTCCATAATAATCTTTTTCCCCCCATAATTTTATTGATAAACAAATAACAATGAGACAGTTTCAAATCAAATTGGTAGGACAGTTTCAATAATCAGCACATTGCATATATTCTTCCTAGTGGTTAATTGCTGTACAAGATGTGGACATGATATCCTATTTACAAACACCATTAGAACAAATCACTCTATTCATTAAGAGAATGTAATATATATCTATCCTAACCATTCTGAATGCACATATACAAAATGGATATTCATCTGTATCCCTTTTTTTGTTAAGTTCCATCATTTAAATATTATAGGTGTGTAAAATCAGCAAAATATTCTAAAAGAGCCCAGTAGCCCATAATAGTATTGGGTCTTCCACTTGACTGGCAATGCCAGAAATTGTTGACCTGAGTCC
>NW_004524600.1:4907316-4916586 GCF_000260255.1 Octodon degus | reverse complement strand
TAATACAAGTAAAAGGAAAGCAGGATCTCAAGGACTAACTAATCAAGAGAGGGAAAGGAGAAGAGCTAGGAAACATGAATATGTCAAGCCATAGAATTATATGTAGAAGATGGGCAAGGCAATGATCCTGAGAATCTTCAGAAGATTTTTTAATCTAGCAGTTAATTGGAAAGATTCTCACCCTGATTAACTATTACGGGTTTTTTTTTATCAGAGATATATGACCAAGAATTAGAACTAATAGCCTTAATCATGAAAAATTTCCAAACCTCATTTTTCATTTTCCTTCTTTAGCCCGGGAGCAAAAAATAACTGTGTTGCGATTTCTTACAACATAATCTTATTTTTCAAAGCCAAGCAGGTATGGAAGGATCCTTGCGAAGAAGTAGAGCTGCCAAGGGGATGAACACAGGCTTGCACCTACCTCTTTGACTCCAGAGAGGTATGCCGGACAGGCAGGAAGTGTCCCAAAGATGCTGTGCCAGCTCTGTGACTTAGTCCTGTAACCCTTTAGGGAGCTCTAATAAGAGAGCCCATGTTTTCAGAAAGTGGGAAGAGAACGGAGTGGACAAAGACAACTTGAAGAGCAGAAACCCACTGCTCACTGACCACCTGCAGTACGCCATGCCCTTCCCCATAATCGCCCATCCTGTTCCGAGCCTCACAAGAGACCTGCCTTTATTTCTGTTTTACAGAGAGACCAGAGTGGGATGAAGGTTGGAAAACGCCGTGCTAGCCTACTGTCACACAGCTAGAGAATGGCTCACACCCACATCTGAGCGGCCTCAAAGCCCTCTTCTGCTTTCTTTTCTTTCACCCCACCTGCCTTCTTGATTTTCCCCTTTTATACAGCTTTATTGAGAGATAACTTATATACTGTCCAAGTGACCTAGTCTAAGTATAGAAGTAAGTGATTGCTATCACCTTGATCTATTTTTATTTTAAAATTTATTTTTAGTTTTTTGAGACAGCCTCTTACTATGTAGTTCAGTCTGACCTTGAACTCGATAAGTATCTGAGGCTGGCCTTGAACTCTCAGTCATCCTCCTATGAGTTCAAATAAACACATTTGGGAGTCAGTCTCCCAAATGCTGGGATCATAGGCATGCACCACCACATCCACACTTATCTATCTTTGGGCCATTTCCCCCACCCTGGCTCCCTCAGGTGAGGGGAAGTCAACCAGGCAATCACTATACTGCTTTCTGTCTCTGGATATTTGGACTTTGGGTCCATTTTCATAAGGAGAATCACACAATTTATAGATTTGTCATCTGGCTTCTTGGGTTCAGCATGATGTGCTTATGGTTCATCATATTGGAGTCTATATTAATAAAGGTATGCATGTTTCTTTTTCGCTTAGTACTATTCCATTGCTAGATCAATGGTCCAAAGGTAGACCAAGCTGGATGTGGTGGTATATGCCTATAATCCCAGTATCTGGTAGGCTGATTCCCAAATGTATTTCTTTGAACTCACAAGAGGATCACTGAAGGCTATATATTGCTCACCTTTTTTTTTTTTCGTATCAGGAATCGGCCCCAGGACCTTGTGCTTGCCAGGCAGGCGCATGTATTCCTAGCCCTTTCAGTCCATCCTTTAATATTTGGGTTGTGTTCAGTTTTGGACTATTAGGATTAATGTAGCTATGAATATTCATGTCCATATCTTTGTGAGGACATATATTTTTTATTTTTCTTGGGTATATATCTAGAAATGAAATTTCTGTGTCATGTGATAACTATATTTATCTTTATGAAGAATTTATGAAACACTTTTCCATGGTGAATGCACCATTTTATATTCTGACTAGTAACATACAAGGGGTCCAGATTCTGCACATCCTTGCCAGCATTTGTCATTGCTGGTCTTTTTGTTGAGAGTCATTCTACTCAGTATAAAGCAGTATCACATAGTGGTTTTGATTGTACTTCCCCACTGATGTATATTCCTACTGATGAAAGATATTGAATATTCTTTTCATGTGTTTGTTGGCCATTCACATACCTATTTTGGAAAAAATGTCTGTTCTCAATTTTTATAATTTCTCTCTGCACTGCTATTTCTCTGTCTCTCTCCAGCATAGTTAAAAGTTTTATCAATTCTGTTGTTCTTTTCAAAGAACTAAAGTTTGGTCTCATTGATTTTTTTTTCACAATCTTTTATTGATCTCCTGCCTAAACTTTATTGTTTCATTACTACTACTTGCTTTAAATTTAGTCTGCCCTTTTATAATCTCTCTCTCTCTCTCTCTCTCTCTCTCTCTCTCTCTCTCTCTCTCTCTCTCTCTCTCTTTCTTTCCAGAAAGGGTCTCGATGGCCTCAATCTTAGGGCAATCCTTTTGCCTCAGTCTTCCAAATCTTGAGATTACCGGTGTGTGCCACCATGCCCAGCATTTTTATATTTTCTCCAGATGGAAGTGTAGTTATTGATTCTTCTGTATGTTCCACTTCAAATCTAATCAGTCCTCTCAGAAAGGGAAATAGCCAGTGTTTGTGGCTTGTATAATGTACTCACCTTCAGAATCCAGGCTGGAGCTAGAAGCTGCCCAGCCAAGAACACCACAAGCTATCATTAGTGCTGCTTACTATTTCTAACAATTTGCAGAGAAAGCTTGTCATGCCATCGTCTCTGCCATGTCAATGTCTTTTTTTTTTTTTTTGTGGTGGTAACAGGGATCAAACTCGGGACCTTGTGCGTGCCAGGCAAGCATTTATTCCACTGAGCTATCTTTCCGGCCCCATGTCAGTGTCTTGTCATTTAAGCTCTTCTTTCCTTCAGAGATAACCACATTTCATGTCATCCATTCCCCAGTCTGATTCTCACAGAATCAATGACTTTTGGGACCATGGGCATAACTGGTTTAAAAAATAAGTGGAAAATATTGCTCTACAATTATCAACTTTGTTCTCCCATCCCTATCCCTTCTTTTCAAATTCCCTTCCCCTCTTGGTTCACAAAGCTCAATTTTCATTTTATCTTTCTTTACTCATTTTTTTCTTTCCCTTCTTTTCCCCTCCTCCTCTATATTTCCCATTTTCTTTTGAACAATTTCTTCCCATTTCACAGTATCTATTGTATGTTTATGTTCCTATTTACATTTTCAGTTTCTCACACCCAAGATATAATGAAATATTTATACATGTATCTGATTTATTTCACTTATGATTATGGTCTCAGGGTACATTCATTTAGCTATCAATTCCTCAATTTTATCTTTCCCTATGGCTAAGTAATACTATATTCTATGTAAAAAACATTTTTTTCATCCATTCATTGGTTGATGGGCGGTTGGGTTGCTTTCAAGATTTATCTATTACAAACTGTGCCATTATAAACATGGGTGTGCATATGTCACCGTGGTATGATGCTTTCAATACTGAGAAGATACTCAGAAGCGGTATAGCTGATTGCTGCTAGGGACTGCTAATCCTAGTTTTTTGTGGAATTTCCACAGTGGCTGTACCAGTCTACACTCCTACCAACAGAGGAGAAGGGTTCCTTTTTCCCCACAGCCCCACTCACATTTGTTATTGGTTGACTTCTTGATGGTAACCAATCTTTCTGGCGTGATACGGAATCTCAGTGTAGTTCTCATTGGTATTTCTCCAACGACCAGTAATGTTGAATGTTTTTTCTGTTTGTACTTCTTCTTCTGAGAGGTGTCTATCCACCTCAGATGCCCATTTTTCGATTGGGTCTTTGAATTTGAATGGTTTGATTCTTCTCAGTTCTTAGCATACCTCACAGAAGTAAACTGTCAACTTTAACAACAGCAACAGAAAGGCAAGATGTAAATTCTCTCTTCACTTTCTCAGTGTCATTCAAGACAAAAGGAAACTGTACCTCTTAGAATTTATAATAGGGACTCTGTGCGTTTATAACAGGGATTCCTGAGAGCACGTTTTATCACCCACTTTGTAAAGAAGGCAGAAAACCTGCCCCTGATCTCGCTGATGTGGCAGATCCCATTGTGCTAACCCGGAGAGGGAGGGATCATGGCAGAATGTTGCTTCCCCTGAAATTTGGACAGGGCTTAGGGCTAAGCAGAGAATTTTCAAGTCATCAGCTGACTGGACATGGACTATACATTGCATTCTATTTCTTAGAGGAAACTGGCTTGATCTCTCCCTTTTCTTTCCAGTGATGTGAAAGAACCTTAGTGAGAAAGAACAAGGTAGGGACTTGAAGATCGGAGCCACAGCCTCCAGTTCTGCCACTTCTTCTCATTTAAGCTCCTATTTACAGCTTAGCTTCTTTATTTATGGAATGGTGCAGTAGTATCAATACACTGGTCCCATTCTGATTCCTCTACTGTTCCCATCATAGGGAACAAGGACGGAGGATGAGGGCAGATGCTGAGAAGATACCCTGTACTTCGGCCTGGAGGGAATGGTACGACCAGAATAGACACTTCCTAGCCAGAGCCATACTTTTCCTGTTATTCTGTGAATAAAGGATCTCTTCAGTTTCAGCGGAGGCCTTAGAGGGACTGGGCACAGAGCAACAATGGGGCAGAAACAGCTTTGCCATGTGATTTTTCAGACCCAAATCTGATGTTCATACTGAGCCTTCTGTCTCTTTGGCATCCTTGTCAGACTGACCAGGACATCATAGCAAAGCTGCATCATCTCAAATGCAAATGTTTTAAAAAAATTTATTTAGTACAGGGTCTACAGGGTCTCACTCTACAGATTGGACTTGTAGTGATTCTTCCAGTTTTTCAGCCTCCCAAGCTGTTGGGATTACAAGGCTGTGCCACCCTTTTTTTTTAAATATAATTTTTATTTTTTTAATTTAATTTTTTAAAAAATATTAAACATTTTTTATTAGTACATATTTATAGTACATAATATTTTCATTCTTCATGGGGATTTGGTGCATGGGTACAACACATCTTAATTCCTTTTTTCACACCTTTTTCCTCCATTTTTTTGGAATCAAACTCAGGACTTTAATTTTATTTTTAAATGGAACCAGGGATTGAACTCAGGCCCTTCTGCTTGCCAGTGAAGTGTTTATTCTACTGAGCCATCTCCCCAGCCCCCTGTGTCATCTTTCAATGCAAACTTTTCTATTTTATTTTATTTTTTTGTGGAACTGGGGATTGTACTCAGGCCCTTGTTGCTTATTCTACTGAGCCATCTCCCCAGCCCCCTGTGTCATCTTTCAATGCAAACTTTTCTATTTTATTTTATTTTTTTGTGGAACTGGGGATTGTACTCAGGCCCTTGTTGCTTATTCTACTGAGCCATCTCTCCAGCCCCTCAATGCAAACTTTTGAGAGCACTTAAAAGCAAGGAAAGACAGCCATTTTGATTTAAAAAGAAAAAAAAAAATGTAAAGTTTGCTATAGGAGGGATTAGGATTCGGCTTGATATCTTTAAAACAGATTAGCCTAGCGCTTTTATTTCTGAAAAGGAAATATAAAACTGTTCAACTCAATATACATCACAAGGGCTGGAGAGACAGCTTGGTGATCTAAGCACCTATCTGGCAAGTACAAGGACCCAGATTCAATCCCTGGTACTGTGCGCAGTGCTGGCCCCTCCTTTGAAACAGGCGTGGTGGTGCATGCCTGTAATGCCAGCACTGGGGATGCTGAGACAGGAGAATCACTACAAGTCTAAGCTGCATAGCAAGATCTTGTACCAAATAAATAAATAAACACTTAAATATATATATATATATGTACATCATGAGCATGCATTGTTATTATAAGAGGAATTCTGGATTCTAGACTGCAGAAATAAAACTGCAGTCTTACATGTAACCTCACCTAGTATTTTTAATAATAGAAGTGAGCTCAGCTGCAATGACTGTAGAAGGGATAATAGAACAACAATCTAAAAATGCAGATTTGTCACCACAAGTTTCTATGGAAACAGAACCGGATACCTGAGCTTCAGAGAGCTCTGAGGAGCATCACCAGCAGGCCTCCTGGCATGGCACAAGAGCCACCACACCTGCGCCAGCACCTCCAGCCTTACCTCGGCCACTTCCATCCCACCTCCTACTCAGGTCATCTGCTTACGGCCTCCTCCTTCCTGGTCACTCTTCATGTCAGCCAGCACCCTGCCCTCAGCACGGCACCTCGGCCTGTCCTCACCCTGGGGCCAGGTGCAGGTGGGAAGTGACCGAAGGCGAAGGGCAGACCTTCAGTGTTACCTATTTGCCTTTCCAGGTCAGCGGCTTCATCAGGCGTGGCTCGCGGGAGGACTCCAGGGTCACTGAAGCTGGTACGAAGCAGGGTCCCCATCACAAAGAAGAACAGGATGCCACCAACCACCGGGATGGCAGGAGTGATCTTCACTGCTAGATATGGACAGCTGCCAACAGGGTGGGGAGGGGGGAGGAGGGGAAGAGAAGAAAAAAATGCAAGGTTAGGATCAACAGTAAGTGGTCTGTGTCTTCCAAGAAGCCAAAGCTTATTTGGAAGAGTGAAATTGATTTGCATTAAAAACTCATCTGTGTTAAGAATTTATATTTGGTGCTGGCAAGATAGCCCAGCAATCTAAAGCGCCTGCTAAGGCAAAGTGCAGGGACTGTGGTTTAACCCCTGGCACCACATGCTGTGCCAGCCCAGCCCTCAGGGAAGGCTGAGTGGGCCACACACACACACACACACACACACAAGTTATACTTGGTGAGGCTGTTAACTCCCTTCCAGACCACGATGGCTCACACCCTCTGCTCTCAGCAGAAGAATCAGAACAATCCTGTTTGCAAAGCAATCTAGTATCTACAGTGTGTGGAAATATACATGTGCCCTTTGCACAGTAAACATGGTGAGCAATCTGTGTCTCCACCTGTACCTGGAGTTAATGAGAAAAGGCACCAACTTGGAACCTTCTTCATCAGACCAGTCTTTCCTGCCTGTGTCAAGCAACTCAGGCTTTTCCACCAGTACAAAGTGCTGAGGACTATGGACTCACTTGGAAAGGCGAGAAACCACTTTTTAATATTTTGGAAGTAATCTGTGCCAAAGAGGTTAATGAGCTCTGGAAATGAACTTGTGAACCAGGTTCTGAAGAGGATTAAAGGGATTTCAGTGGTTGAATTCTACTAATCTCATGCTTTTGCAGAGGCAATTGAGCTACCAATTGAGGAACAAGGCCTAGCTTTTTGTTGTGGTAGTGGTGGTTTTGTTTGGAGTTCTGTTTGTTTATAAGAGATGGGATCTTACTTTAGCCTCTGAGTAGCTGGAATTATAAGTGTATGCCACCTCCCAGACTCAATTCTACGAGAGCTTCTTCCCTGTGGGCAGTCTAACAGGCTGACAGAGATTGAGCTGAACCAGGGAGAGCTGAGTTTGTCTGAGTCCTGGACCCTGCAGACTTCTCCCAAAATGACTATGGGGGATTTGTTGCCAGCCCCAAGGACTGCTATCTCAAGGAGAACCACTCAGAGTCAACAGTCTACGACATTCTCAACGTCTCTGTTACCACTCCCACACCAGCTCCCCTGTAGAAACAGAACAGAGCAAAACCATACATAAAACAGTATGGTGTTACATTTTCTTCACAGAATTCATGACTAAGTATAAAAAAAAAGATAGTTGTCATTCTCATATCAGTAAAACCCTACCCAATCTCCCAGCACTGGAGCCTTCTGAGCATCCTTGAAGTCTCATAGTAAAGCAAATTCAGCAAGAAAAGCAAGATGTGATATTTGGCCAACCCCAGGCCCTGTGAGTGTGTGGGAGAGCCTCTGCTTTCTCCTGCACCTGCTGGTCCAAGCTCAGGCCCGCTGCATGAGAGAGGCCTTTCCCTATGCTCTCTGGACCTCCCCCATTCTTCCAGACCCAGAACAGCCCACCCTGTGAGTGAGAACTTATGCTGTGCCTTGGGCCCGCTCCATATCCAACAAACCCTAGGCCCTCTTGCACCCACTGCTCTAAGCCCAGGCCTGCCACATGAGAGAGGCCTTTCCCTGCATTCTCTGGACCTCCCCCGCCTGTCCAGAGCCAGCACAGCCCATCCTGTGAGTGAGAACTTCCACCGCCCTCTTGGGAGTCCTGCAGACCCACCAAAGCACAGCCCTGGTGAGTGTGTGTGAGAGCTTCTGCACTCTCTTGCCTGCCTCTTCATACTCCTCCAGACCCAGGCCAGGCCTGGCTTATAGGCTTGGGGTGAAACTCTGCAGCTAAAGTCCCTGGAGTGAGACTCGGGTCAAAACCACACAGTTAATCCAGGAACAGAATATCTTACTAGAGGGGTACAGCAGGCCCATCTCCAAGGGCAATGACAATAAGGAGCTGAGCACAGTAGCCAGACACAAGCCAAGCACAAGTTCATGAACTAGAATTTGGTATAT
Source organism: Octodon degus (assembly GCF_000260255.1). Lineage (NCBI taxonomy): Eukaryota > Metazoa > Chordata > Mammalia > Rodentia > Octodontidae > Octodon > Octodon degus. Next base: position 4,908,270 of record NW_004524600.1, on the reverse strand, counting down.
CAGTACTTGAATTTCATTAGGTGATAAGGATATAACTGTACCAAGGCTCTACACCAAAGGTCAGAGGTCAGTGCTATATGAAATGATAAAGACAAGGAGCAAAATGCAATCTCAGGCCTCAAGCTCACCCATAACAAGTGCAGAGGACACTGAAATATATGAATCAATAGCGTCGGAAGTAAACAAACAACAGCAGAAAGGCATAGAGGAATTCAGAGCAGAATTAATTTGTGGAGCAAAAAAAAAAAATTCTGAATTTATAGCATCTGAACTAAAAAATTAAATGCAGAAACATATGGAGGAAACACAATGCCCAACCAGAATGAATGCAGATGACACTAGCTTAACTAGCTTAGCTGAAATATATGAATTAATAGTATTGGAAGTAAATAAGCAAGAGCAGAAAGGCATAAAGGAACTCAAAGAAGAATTAATGTCTGAAATGAAAGAAGAAATCTCTGAATTCATAGCATCTGAACTAAAGAATCCAATACAGAAACATATGGAGGAAACCCAATCTGCGAAAAACTGCAGTAAAAGAATTAATAACTGCTTCTAAAGAAGACATTGATAAAAAATACAGGAGATTAAAAAATGATGGATTCCTTGAATGAGAAATACAGGAAAGAAACAGATCACATGAAGCAGAGTCAAAGAGATGTAGAGGAACTTAAAATCTCAATCACGAGCCTACAAAGCTGCTTGAGTAAAAGTGAAGATAGAGTTTCAGATCTTGAAGATGCTGGTGCAGCTAGTGAAAAAGTAAGAAAAGATCTTTTAAAAACAACTAGGATTCAGGAAAAAATAATCCAATACCTGCAAGATGATGCAAAGATGAACAATGTGAGATTAATAGGCATCAGTGAGAAAGAAGGAGTCAATACAAATGATATAAAAAGAATATGGGCAGAAGTAATAGCAGAAAACTTCCCAAATATGAGGAAACAATCTGAC
>NW_004524600.1:4903391-4904281 GCF_000260255.1 Octodon degus | reverse complement strand
AAAATTAAAGAAGAGAATAAATATATGAAAAAATGCTCCTCATCACTAGTCATCCATGCAATGCAAATTAAAACAACACTGAGATACCATCTCACCCCAGAAAGGATGGCTATCATAAAGAAATCAACCAATAACAAATGTTGGAGAGGCTGTGGAGAAAAGAGAACTCTTCTCCACAATTGGTGGGAGTGTAGACTGGTGCAACTATTATGGAAATCAATGTGGAGACTCCTTAAAAACTAGGACATGAAATCCCATTCAAACCTGCTATCCCCCTACTGGGAATTTTCCCAGAGGAACTGAAAGCATCATATAGTGGTATATGTGTACCTATGTTTATAGCAGCAGAATTTGTGATAGCCAGATGTTGGAAACAACCAAGATGCCTGTCACATGTCGAATGGTTGAAAAAGATGTATTTTTATACAGTAAAGTATTACTCAGCTATAAAGAATGATGAACTCAAAGTTTTCATATTTAAGTGGATGCTACTTGAATATATACTTATAAATGAAATACACCAGGCCCACATGTGTTAATATCACATTGTTTCCCTAGTATAAGAACTCAAAGAGGAGTTACATATAAAAAGGTACAACACAAATAAAGGGAAAGCAAGAACTTGAGGATTGGACAATGAGGAGTGGGCATGGAGAAAAGCTGGGAAACATGACAGGGGCAAGGCCATGCATTTGTATGCACGAGATGGGTGGGGCAGTTATCCTGGGGGACATCAGCGGGTTTTTGAGACTAGTGGTTGGCTGGTGGGATTCGCATCCTGACTAACTGTATATGCTGGTGCCTGTGAACCAGGTGGCTGCACTGAGGATGGCGATGTGTAATAGGGGGGTCACGCTTGGAGTGCCTGTCATCCTGGTCTTCTAAATATG
>NW_004524600.1:4896190-4901886 GCF_000260255.1 Octodon degus | reverse complement strand
CTATGGTGTGAACGTGTCTCCCCTTGATCCCAAGGGTCATGTGTTGGAAACCTTTAAGAAATGATTAGGTTGGGAGAGTTTAGTGGTTTAGTGTCTCTGTCATAGGAGTGAGTTTGCCACTTTTTGTCTATAAAGCAGCTCTGCCTCTGTCTCTCTCTGTCTCTCTCTGTGTCTCTGTGTCTGTGTGTGTGTGTGTGTGTGTGTGTGTGTGTGTGTGTGTGTGTGTGTCTCCATTCCTCTTGCCTTCTGCTTGGCACAAAAGTTCTGTCCAGATGCATGCCCCTTGTCCTTGGACTATCCAGCTTCTAGAACTCTCAGAAATAAATATCTGCTCTTTATAAGTTGCCCAGGCTCAGGCATTCTATTACAGCAGCACAGAACGAACTAAAAAACCCACTTTGGAACAGTACTCACATATATTACGTAACTGATGCTTTAGATTGCTATATGTGAAAGGAAATCACTGCTTTCCTTGGATGTTTTCCAGGGCAATATCTACATAATTAATACTCTTCATCAGGCTTCTGGCTTCTCCACATTTGATTTTATGATTTTTAAATACTAAAAAGCTTCAAGTTAAACATTTAAGGACTGGAGGCATTAGAACCAGGCAAACAACATTTTCTTTATACTCCTGGACCTGTGAAGGAATCTTTTCCTACAATAGCAATGTATTAGATTTTAAAAGATAGCATGATCCATGGTATCAGGCCTAGGCTGTCCTATAGGCCTTGGCTCTGAGCCCTGCCACGGAACTTCATTTCAACTTGAGACATAAAAAGAACAGAAAGGCTCATCAGGAATTAACCTTTTCTCATTTAGAGATTCAATATAAAGTGACAACCAAAACCTCATTTAATATTGCATTGAACTTGGGAACTGAAATGTTTGTAAAGGCTACTTACATCTGCATGATAGAGTACGGCACAGCAGGCCATAGAAATAGATACCATTTCAGGGCATGTCTACTGTGTCAATGGGGCACATTCAACAAAGAGCAGCTGATAAATTCAATTGCTTCAAATCTGGGGTCTCAGTCTCAGACTGAGACGTCAGTATGAGGTTAATATGAAGGAACTCAGATTCTAGGAGCTCATTAAAAGTACTGCTGTCTGTCATTGATGGATGACATGTCAGATGACATTGGCTTTGTTGTTCTTAATGCCATATTTAAAGTGACCTTATGTTGTTATTAAACCTTGGGAATGTGGTATTGTGTCACAATCAGAAATAAACAGTCCATGGCAAATTTGATTAAAACAGACCAACATTAAATGTGAGGATGCTGACCATGTGTACCACAGTTATGTGAAAAGTCTCTCTTCTTAGGAAATATACACTAGAATGGTTTAGGCTATTTGTACTTGAGCTATGAGATACATAGCTTTGTTTCAAATAGTTTAAGAAAAACATTTGGTTATAGCAAGTGGAATAAGTATTAACAAAAGGGAATCTGGGTAAGGATACATGAGTGTTTTTTGTGCTGACCCTTGCAACTTTTCTCTAAGCTGGACATTACTTCCAAATAAAAAGTTAAAAGAAAGAAAAAAGAGAAAGAAACAAGAAACAGTATCCATCATGAAAGTATAAAATTAACCTTGGTACAAAATAATAGATTTTGTATCCCTAACATACATACATACATTATATACATGTATGCCCATGGGGATATTATTTTTATAAAACAATTTGGGAAATGATCTATTGTATTAAAGAGATTTTTCCTGGAAAATTCACAATTGAAAAGAATTTTAATAATGGCAGAGAATAAACAGGCCTATGTCCTTCTTTTTTCATTGTTGAAGGGCTTGATAAGAAAATAATCAGTACAGCTGTTAAGCCAACGTCATCACAGCCGAACAAGGTGAGCCAGTGCAGACCCAGTTGGTGTAGCCTGTGCTCAGACTCAGGTGTTTGAGTTGTGATTTATCCAACCCCATTTAGCTTCTCCAGGGCCGGGTACTTTGGTAAGTGTCAGAATCTCATGAAAGTGACTAGTAGATTTTGGGCTTCACTGTGTTTATGTTTTCCTCCTGGGGTCTGAAAAGTAACTTGGTTGACCTCAGTCTGCTTACTCCAAGTCACAGAGGTGGCCTTCTTAGAGCCAGCTATAGTAATAAATTCACTCAATGGTTTTAGGGATCTTGCTTTTTGTTGCCCCAGGTGCCCTTCAGGTAGGGGTGTGGTCTTCAATGCTTTCACCAATAGCCATGAAAACTCTCTGGAAGCCTCTCATTGCCTCCTCAGAGAGGATGACCCCTTCCCATGCCAGTGTCTAACACCTAGCAATCAGAGATCAATGTCTTGATCTCAAGTTTTTCATCCCCTGGCACATTCTTCTCCCAGAGACAGATCTTTTAGTTAAGTTATTTGAACTTCACTGCACATGTCCTCAGAGGGAGGAAGAAAAGTAAAGCAGGCCTGCCAGGGGTCTTCTGACTGTTCAGCCAATTGTCAAGCACAGAGGACAGTGGCATCAATCTAAACAGCCCTGATGAGCCTGCTTATCTTGGTTACTTTTCTTTCATTGCTGAGACAGAATACATGATGCCCAGAAATAAGGAAGGAAAGGTTTATCTAGCTAACAGTTTGTGGAGGTTTCAGTTCATACTTGGCTGGCTCGAAGGCAGAGTGGCACATGGAAGAGGGCAACAGCTCATGGTGGTAGAAAACAGCAAGAGCAAAAAGGTAGGAGCAGCAGTGAGTAAGCCTCTTTCCCTCCCTTACGTTGTATGCAGGCTCTCTGCCCCAGGATAGGTGTAGCCCTTACATCCATAATCCTAACATTGGACTCCAAGTCCATCATAAACTTTAGAAGCCTGCCCCATGACTGCAGGAGGCTTTGGGGGAACATCTAGACACAAACCACTGCTCACTCCCTGTGCAAAGGCTTGGACAGGCCTCGTGATTACTCTGATCTTCATACAGAGGTAGCAGGAAGTCTTTGAGTCACTTCAAATAGCAAACATTTAAGTGAATAAAATGTAGCAATCTCAGATAATACTAAAATCTTCTACTGGATGAAGGTATGCTTTCTGCACTTGCCCAGCTGGCCAGCTACAATCCCTGGTCCTTCCACCTATGCCTTGTCACCCTCCTGCCTTGTGCTTGAGCAGAAGGTGATCAGCCCTCTTCCTGCCAATGGCATTCTTCTATTTGCTTGTTCCTCCAATCTCACTCTCTCAAGCACCTTGCCTTCTTCCTGCCTTCCCATCACTCCTGCCACAGCCCTCCTCCTCGGTCTGTTCTGACCATGCTGTGCCACAGAAATGAGGAGGAAACTCCAGGCAGCCATCCCATCAATGTCCACACTACACCTATACCTAGGAAACCTCTACTTTCCTGAGGGCCTTTGCTAGGGCCCGAAACTTCCTTCATCCACCTGCAAAGCACCTACCTCCTCACAGGCTTCCTCAGTGAAAACAGGGAGAATATTCTTCAGCTTGCTGAGCTGAGGGTGCCTTGTGTGCACATTCTGGAAGGATTAGCTAGGTCCCCTAAGATTCTCCACACTCTAAAACTCTGGCAGATGCAGTACCTTATGTTGATACAACTTTTGCAAAGCTGGTGCTCAGTGACAGCCCCCTTTTCTACCAGCCTCTGTGTAGCAGGAACAGTGCTGAGTTCTTTTGGAAATCCTCATAATACCCTTTATAAAAGCAGCCACTGCTACCGCACACCTCCAAACTGCTGCTCAGAGGCAGCAGAGAGCAACTGCGGTCCCTCTGGTAAAGAAAAGGCAGCAGGCAGGTCCTTCCTGCGATCATGAATGTGAGGCAGATCTCCAGGAGGAAGTGTGGCTGATGGACCATCTTCCCCAACCCGCAGTAGCTGGAGCACTGCAAGCAGCATAGCAATTTCTCCTCCTGAGCTCAGACTCCTTGGAAATGGCTCCTTCAGATTTCTGAGCAACCCTGCATGGGATCTCCAATTCCGAATGCCATCTGTTATGAGGAAGACTCCACCCCCGAGGGCCTGGATTTCATACAGGATGATGCTACAGCTGCCAAAGACACAAACACCACATGGAGGCCTATTTCTGTCTCAAGATTTGTGACCTACATACAACACAGGGCAGAGAAGAAAACAGGCTCTGGAGTCCTCTTCATCTTCATGAGATTCAATTGCAATGTGACAGGAGGAAGAAAAAGAAGAATTTGAAAGGAGGCATTTTCAGAACATAAAAGAAATTAGCTAATTTAGCACCAGACAAAATAAATACTAAGATAATGAGATGTGTTTATATAGCTTTTCCCCCAATCATATCCAGCAGTGTGAGCTGTCTGGCTTTGGGTATGATGATTCAATATCCATGTACAAGTAGCCTGTTCATTCTGCATTTCAGGTAAAGAAAGACCAGACCAGGTAATAACTAGAAAATGTAGCATTGCCAAATGATTAGAAGGATTTTTTTCCAGTTTTAATAGCAATCATCTCAATTCTCTAGGAAAAAATAAATTTTGTGTTTTTAATTTATATATGAAAAGTGGAACTGTTTTTCAGGGTGCTGTGGTAGCTGAGTCCACAAGTCAGAATACTTTGCCACTCAATGCACATAGATAGATATGAAATTATCTTACCATCAGATATGGACAGCTTAGAATCAATATTGTTGTCAATTCTACATTCATATTTAGAGACCACCCACAGGATAGAATTTGGACAAGAGCCCTGACACTAAATTCATGTCCAAAATATTTCAGATAGGAAACATGGATTTCATTATTGAACAGCTAAGTTTTTTCCCACTGGACAGTCTTTGGAGGAAGAACTTTACTTGAAAACTAAACAAAACCAAACAATAGTAATGAGATGTAGTAGAGACTTTACAAGTGGAAGGAGTAGAGAAATTTTCCCATATCAAAACAGTTCATCTTTTAAGTTTTTAAGTCTGTAAGTGGATACACATAAAAAGAGTTCCCAGTTATAAATGCATGATTCCTAACTAAAAACGAATGGCCTCCTTGTGATACTCTTGCTCTGTCTGTCTCTGGAAGCAGAGGCGTGAGAATAATTATTCTTTCAACATAAAAATGAGGCACACATTTATGATTCCACCATGAGGAAGTGGCCTTGCTTCATCAATGCTGCATGCTAAGTGGATTTCCAGATTTCAGAAATCACAAAGCAACTTGTTATTTTAAAGAACAGATTCTTGATTACAATGTGTATCAATAATGAGCAGTGAAGGCAAATTATCATAAAATACAATAATTGGAGCGAATGACTCACATGTTTAAATAATAGCAGAGCAGCATCTTGAAAAATGAAGGTGTAAGGACTATAATAAAAATGATCTCTTTTCCTTTTCTTATGAGTCATTGTAAAACACATGCATTTTTCACTTCTAGGGAGGGTCACAAGCACCCTTCGTTCTGTGACTTGTAACTTAATCATATACTTAGAGATACATCTACCACTATAAGGCAAAGATTAGAGAATTACATGGAAACAGAAAAAAGTGGAGTGAGAAATAATATTTGCTCAACTCTAAAACAGGAAGAAACAAATTGATAGTTCCATAAAGATGCCAAGAATGACATCCCCATGAGACAGCCTGTGGGAGCCCCTAGTACTGGGAAAACCCCGTCTTTCTAATTGTGTTTATAATCCCAGTTGCCTGGGAAAGATGATTAGACTGGTACTTGCACCAGAGGAGAAATTTATATAAATGGACTCAGGGAGTAAAAGGGGAA
>NW_004524600.1:4869789-4894455 GCF_000260255.1 Octodon degus | reverse complement strand
GAATTCTAAGGTTTGGTTGTTTCTGGCCCAATCTTAAATGTGCAAGTGTTCACTCTGCTCCCAGTGAGGCAGCTCTGCATAGAAAACACTTAGCAGGACTTTAGATCTGTTCATCGTTCTGTATTTTGCTGAATTGAAGCTACCCACATTTTCAGATTATCATTAAGGAAAAATATACCAATAGGCTAATATTGTCTAACCACTTGAAACCTTTATACTTCCTGAGATAGTTTAGATTTATTTAAAAAACAATATAAAGAACATATATCACTGTTGTGCACATAGGAGAGAGAGAAAGAGAGAGAGAGAGAGAGAGAGAGAGAGAGAGAGAGAGCGCGAGAGAGAGAGAGAGAGAAGGAGGGAGGGAGAGAGAGAGACAGACAGACAGACAGACAGACAGACAGACAGAGGCAGAGACAGAGAGACTGTCTAGGATATTCCTCCTACAACATCCTCATTCTGGAGCTTGACTCTGCCTGCCCAGATGTACCAGTGACTGAGGTCTTCTATGCAGTGTTCTTAGGGGTCAATGCCCCCCTCGTGATACCTTCTGACTCATCTCAGTCTCTGTTCCTGTCCCTGCAGTTCAGTCCTTGCACTTAGCAGAGCTGCTGCCATGCAAAACCTGGGTTGTCTCAGAAGCACAGAGCTTCCCAGCTCCTGTTGTGTCTTAGACCTCACCTTCTATTTTATTTCTGCTCTTGTCCTCTTGCTCCTTCCATGAGGCCCCTGAAGTTCTTGGACTGTGCCAGGCCTGTCCTTTGTTGGGGCATCTGCCTCTGTGTAGAACTCCCTTTTCTCTAGACAGCCATGAGAATCCTTTAAACCTTTGCTCAAATATTACTCGTCAGTAGTGCCTTCTTGGACTATGCTTCAAAATCACGAATTGGCAAAATCTCAGGCCTGGTAGCCAGTGCCTGCTGCACTCCTGGCCCTCTTCCTGACTTTTTGTTCCTGATAGTGCTTATCACTATTTAGCACAGCCATCTGCTCTCACTTTTATGCTGTCACCAGAGAAGGGTTCTCTGCAATGATGAATTTTGTCTACTTGAATCAAAGTTATAGCCTGAGAGCCTAGAATTTGGTCTAGCACATAGTAGGTCCTCAATAAATATTTGTAAACAAAGAAGATAGGTATCTTTTTTATTAATTTTATTGAGAAACAAATAGCAATGAGACAGTTTCAAAGCAGGTTAGTAGGATACTTACAGTAATTAATACATTGCATATTGTTATCTTCATGGTAGTTATTCATAGTACAAGATGCAGACATGATATCCTGTCCAACACTACCAGTACAAATCCTTCTTCTCATTGAATTAAGAGAAAGTAGCTGTATGTCTATCCTAACCATTTTGTATATGGAGATACAAAATGGTCCTTCATTTGTATCCCCCTTTTTTGTTTAGTTTTGTCAGAGAAAGGTATTCCATTGCCATTTAAATATTGTAGGTGTGTGAATTCAGCAAGGTAATCCAATATAGTCCAGTAGTCCATAATAGTAGTGGGTTATCCGTAGGACTGGCAATGTCAGAAGTTGTTGACTTGAGCCTTTTATAGCTCAGTATATTAGTAGGGCTTGACTTTTTATACTTCATTTTTATACTTTTCTGCTGGATGGTTAAGACCAAGATAAAGCAAGACCTATATAACAAGAAATGTAACTTCTACAAGAAGATAGGTATCTTTAAAACCACAAGATCCAAAGTAGAGTATTCATAATGGAAAAAAATGCCCTGCCATACGTCCTCATTCCCTATAGTTAAAAGTACGAGGGTGATTTATGCCTATGTGCTTCCCTGTGGTTTCCAAATTGTCTTTGTGTAGTAGGTTGGCCTTGAACTCACTTGCATAGTCCAGCTGGGCCTTATACTTATGATGATCCTCCTGCTTCAGCCCCACAAGTGCTGGGATTACAGGTGTGTGCCACCATACTTGGCTTCAAATTGTCTTAATTAAGCCATATCTTATTTCTGCAGTGGAAAAAGTATATATTATTTTAAAAAAATAAGGACTGGCCAGATAGCTCAGCAGATTAAAGTGCCTACTTAGACAGATGCAGGGACTGAGTTTGATCCCTGGCATCACGTGCCAGCCCCGCCCCTAGGGCATGCTGAGAGGGTGACTGGCACTGGGCGTGGTGGTACGCTTCTGTAATCCCAGTGCTTGGGAGGCTGAAAACAGCAGGATTACTATGAGTCTGATCCATGTAGCGAGACCCTGTACTAAATGCGTAAAATAAAAAAATAAAAAAGTCACATGAATAGTTGATGAACTGAAAAAAAACTGTCAAAATATTAAAAATCTGCCTATGCTTTTAAAAACTCAACTAACAATCAGAAATGCTTGAAAAATATTAATGTTCTTTGTTGGACCAAAAGCTATGAAGTCTGAAGCTCTTAATCTTGCCAGTTGCCTTTTACTGCCAAAGACTAGCTTTGTTTCATGATATAGACAGCCATCTACTTCAGCGTACAAAATCCCAGTCCTGTCCCATCTCAACTCTCATCTGTTTACAATTTCTTCTAGGATGTGACTAGAGAAAGGTTTTTTTTTTTTGGCCATCTTTGTAAATTTCTGTATTAAACTGGACATTTATTTAGTAAAGGCAGAAACAAGTACATCCTGAGATCCCTATTTCATAGAAAGAAAGAACAAAAGGAAGAAAGAAGACAAGCAGACAGCTGAGGAGACATGAAGTGCAGGCCACCCACGTGGGACCCACGGGCCCCTCTCTTCCCACAAACCTTCTGGAGAGCCAGAGTCTCAGATTCCCTGCCCACCAATCTTGTTTTGTTGCTTTGGGCTGGGGCTGGGTCCAGGGGTTGGAGGGATGGGAAGGGAGGCCTCTGGGAATACAAAGGATGAGCACAGCACAAATTCAATCTCCTAAACACTGGCGATATTCATGGAGCAGAACTGAAATGCTAAATATCTCAGTGATGAGCACTGTGGGGGACTGAATTGTTCAACCCAGAGACATATTCAACTCAATATAAATTAATCATTGCATGTTCAAGAAAACTTTTGGGGAAGGACAATGGCTCTGCCTTGTTTTAGACTGCGCAGTGAACATCACAGCGCCCCCTTCTGACCCAGACACTCTGCTGTGGGTACTGCTTAGCATTTAGCTATCACCCCTGTGATTGGTTTTGTTCTCCTTCACATTCACGGATTTACCAGGCTTCTGTAGCCCCACATTAGGGCTTTTATCTGCTGGCTCAGAGTGTAAAATAGTGGACACACCTTCACATACTCTTGAGGCCTCTACCAGGTATGAACCTTACAGAACAAGGCCAGCCTGTGACTGTCACGCTATACAAAGCCCTTTTCATTCCAATGGCTAAAAGTCACTGCTATTAAAAAGTGGTCTTAGGTATTATGAAGAAGCAATAATTCAGAACTGTGGGCTAAGGTACACGGGAGTTTCTCCAAGATGAAGAGCAGGTGCTAGAGGTATCCTGATACAAGATATTGCTAAATGTCATCCAGTTGTTTCTTTTTTCTTTCTTTCTTTTCTTTTTCTTTTTTGTATGTTTAGGGAAGGGTCTACAGGGTGTTCAAGGTCTCACTACTAGATCAGACTCATAGTGATTCTTCTGATTCTGCTGTTTTCAGCCTCTCAAGAGCTGGGATTACATGCGCACGCCACCATGCCCAGTCTCAATTGCCGTCTCAATGCACCCTGGGGGCAGGGCAGGCAGAGCAGGCCCGGGGGGATCAAACCCCCAGCCCCTGTGCCTGCTTGCAGGTGCTTTAATCCACTGAGCTATTTGGCCGGCCCTCAGTTGTTTCATATATATGTACTGAGCACATACTATATGCCAACCCACTAGATCACATGTTAGGGAATACAAGCTCAAGATATGATTCTTGCTGTCTGGCAGCTCATGTTCTAGGAAAAAAGACCGAACTCAGTCCAGTTAACTACAAACATAGCAGCAAGTCACAAGGCAGATACTGAATGTGCTCAGGGACAGTCAGTCAGCCTGGGTAGAACTGGCAAAGGCTGCCTGGAGTTGGTGTCCACAGGTAAGCAGAGTTATGCCAGGCAAAGGCAAGGGCATTGGCAGGGACACAAGGCCACACATCCAGGACTGTGGATACGGTATCCAGGCCTTCTACACTTGGCTGGCCTAATGGTTCCTTGGGCTAGGAGTTAGGGGGCAGGGCTTGTGGGCCATGCAATTAACAAGCACCCAACACCTGAGATATGCAGTAATGCAGAGCATGTGCCCGACACATACTGGCTGAGGCAATCCAGTGGACTCAGTCTAGCTGGCCTTCTGGGTGTTGGTGAATAGCCCTTGAAGGTGGTCATGTGGCTGGAGAGATGGGAGAAGCCCATAGGAACCAGAGCAGACCCTTACTTTAGAGTGGCCAGGCATCCTTGGACAGCTTTCTCCTCTCAACTGAGACTCTACTCACTCACAGATGTACCTGGGGGAGGAAAAGACTCTTGTTCCCTTTTGCAAAGGGAGGAGCATGACCGAGTATCTTGGAGTAATTCGCTGGGACTGATGAATTGAAGGTTTATTTTTTAACATATGAACCATCCCACATAAAGTAGATGAACTAAGATAAATACAGATTATAAATAACTGGTCATTTCACCAAAGGTGCATATGAATAAGTTTGGAATGCTTAGCTATTTCACCTAAACAGTCATAAACAATGCAGTTTTCAATAGTAGCAGTGCTGGAGAAAAATAGTATAGGATATCTCTACAAAATGGAACCATGGGGCCAGTGAAATAGCTCAGCAGTCTAAAGCAACTGCTTAGGTAAGCTTAGGCAGGTGCAAGGGACCACAGTTCAATCCCCAGCAACACATGCCATGCCAGCCCCACCCTTTGGGTGGGCTGAGCTGGCCAAAAAAAAAAAAAAAAAAAAAAAGGAACCATGATGCTTTTGATTGGAGAAGGAAAAGCTTACATAGTCATTTAAGGTAAAAGTTTTCTATTTCCCAAAAAGAAATAAGGACAAATTATAGTAAGCACCAGATTAACAAGCCCATGAGCTCTTCAACACTGACCTAGAGACTGTGGATGGGGCAGCTTGAGGGCCTGCATATCTGGGGAAAGGTGAATGAAAGGTAATACACTGAGAGTCTCCCAAGACCAGGGTGCTGTCAGGAGCTGCCAGTTCATTTTTCCTTTCCCTGAAGGGGCAGCACTTAGTACCCATTAACACACAATCCCCCTCCCCCCTTGCCCAGCCATCCCTGGTAAGTGCCTTTACATTAACAACGGGGAAGGCAGTTCCCCTGCCTGCTGCTTGGAGAGCTCCTACCATATAATTATTCAGTCCAATTAGAAGGCAAGGTCAGAACAAACAGATCCAGAGGGAGGGGCCAGCCCCGTCAGATGCACAGATGTGGGCCCCCGCGCCTGGTTTTCAAAGCAACAGGCAGCCAGATAGGAAGACTGCAGGGAGTAGAAGAGAGCTCACAGCTTTAAACTGAATATCTAATATTTCAAGCAGTTTTACATGAAATGTTTGATGCGATCTCCATGAAAAGTCTAAGTAATAATTGATCTTAAGACCATTTTACAGATCAGAAGATGAAGTCCCCAGAGGGTCACTAACTTTTTAAATTTTTTTTAAAAGAGAGTACAAATTATATTGAAAAGGAAAACAATTACAAGTGATACTTATTTCCACTTAACAAAGTAATATGAATTTCACAGTATTGTTGTGATACATAGTGTTGTCTTCCAAGCAGTTATTCATATTACCACATACAGGCATGTAAAATTGGAAGAAGAAAGGAAAAAAAGAAAGATATATATAAGAAATCCGGAAGACAAAAAGGAGACACAGGTTCACTAACTTAATCGAGGCTGGCTCAGCTAGCAAGTTTCAGGACTAGAATTCACACAAGGTGTGACTGGCTTCAACTCTATGATCTCATGGGGTGTTTATATCTACTCTGATAAACACTTGGGAAGAGTATTGTAGAAGAACCTGTTTACATAGGCTCTCAGCTGTCCTCATGAAACACAATTAAGAATACATGAAAAACCTGAATCCTGGCTTAGTTGGAAGGTGTCTTGCCCAGAGCTGGGGAAGTAAGCGTAGCAGTCCCAGGTTCTCTGGCTCTCAGAGAGAGGTCATTGGCAGACCTGGTGCAGGCCTGTGAGAAGACAGCAATGCACAGAGCCCTAACTACTGGCCAGCACCACCTGCAGCTCAGACACAGTGAGCAGATGAGGTGGGGATTTTGCCTCAAGAAAGGCTGGGGCAGCTGCTGAGAGAAGGGAGAGAGCATCAGGATGTCATAGCCGTTCCACAAGGAGTGTATAGGAGAGGTTCAAGTCACACCTCCAGGGACACCATGGTGTGAAACCACTCCCAACACCTTGGACTCCGAGGTTCACACTAATGCCAGTAGCACCCTGTCTGGGGACAATCAGGCACACTTCCCTTGGGCTGGGCTTCCCACTTCCCTCGGAGGAAAACTAACTCCACTGATTTTACTGAACAGAGCACTTGGATGCCTGTACCAAGCTGGACATTGACTAGTATAGACTGCTCCTGTTATTTCAAATACCTTTATGCCAAACAAAAACTATGGCTTATTTCTGCTTAGCTATTAGGGAGATTTTGACTGGTACAGTACTAGAGGAGAAACTTTCACTTATGAGAAAAAGAGAAGCTTCTCCAAATTCCCAGGATATGAAAAGAGGGAAGGTGTGCAGAATGCCCAAAGTTCCTGCTTGCAAGAAGCCTGTGTGGCACTGTGTGTTGCCTTGGTATAATCTCCTCCCAAGCATGGGAAACTAGAGCCTCAGAGTACAGATAGGAGGCACTGGGTAAGGCCTGGAGGTCTGAGTATTTTCATCACTACCAGCAAAGTCAGTGGCCTCCTCCTCCTTCTCCTCTACCTCTTTCTCCTCCTCCTCCTCCTTCTTCTTCCTTTTCCTCTTCTTTTCTTTTTGAGATAGGGTCTCATTATGCAGTTCAGGCTGCCCAGAAGCTAACTTTGTACCCCAGGCTGGTCTCAAACTTGTAATGATCCTCGTACCTCTGCCTCCCTCAGGTGCTGGGATTACAGGCATGCATCTCCATGCCTGGTGAAAAACTTTTTGAATTCACAGAGGGTAAAACTGAAATGCAACATGTGCTGACAGATTGATGGCTTTGCCATTCCTTCTCTTCCCTGGTCTTCATCTTTTTGCGCCTTCTCAGGTCTGTTCATCATCTGTTGCTAAAGTTTCATATCCCTTTTTAAAATTGCATGTATTTGGTACAGGGTCTCGCTACACACCTTGGACTCATAATGATCCTCCTATTTCAGCCTCTGCAGCACTGGGATTACCACGCCAGGTCTTGGTGGCTGGCTCTATGAGCCCAGGGCAGGGCTGGCAAAGCATGTGGTACCAGGAATTGAACCTTGTGCTTGCCTAGGCAGGTGCTTAGACTGCTGAGTTATCTCTGCAACCCAAAGTTTCATATCCTCTGTTGAGTTTTCTTTAAGCCAAATGAGATAAAAATCTTTCTGTTTCATTTGGAACTGGAATGGAAGGAATCCCAAGGGCTGCTCAGTGACACAGGTGACTAGTTAATATATTTTTAAAAAAAGGGTCAAAGGCAAAATAATGAACACTAGTTGTGGGGGAAATAGTGGAAAGAACTTTGTGGAACATATGGTGGAAAAACATCTGGGGAAAGCATCTCGCTAGAGATCACCAGGAGGGATCCAGGCAATGGGAATCAGGCCTGGCTGTCCTGATGGAATGTTTGGGAGCTGTCACTGCCCAGAAAGGTACAATAAATCAAATGACTACCACATTCCTCCGGTTCTGCCAAGCATATGGCAAAGTTGGAGATTCAACTGGGAAGCTTTAGAAAGATACAATGGAGAAACATCAGAAAGCGTCTCCAATTGCTGAGTTTCTGTTCATCTTGGCTTTACACCACATATTGTGCAGTTGGTTTACAGTCAGTGGAATGAGTGGAATCAACAGAATTTCAGCTTCTGGAGATGGATGTTCTTCCACATTTGCAGACATCTGCCTGAGCAGGCTGCCACAAAGACACTGCTTGATGTTGCAAGTGCTTGTGAAACCTCAGGTCCAATGGCAGAGGCCACCAAGCAGGCCCACAGAAAAAGGACTTCAAAATGCTTTGGCTGTGCCTATATGTCCCGTGGCAAATTCTTGTGATGTAGTGGTTACTCTGGATAGTTCCCTAAGACTTTTCCACCAGAATTTCCATCAGTTTGGGTTTGATGCTGTGTCTTCCCTCTGTGGAAAGTATGTTTGCTGCTCCATGGTACAAAATAAAAAAGCTCTTTTATCATTTAACTTCAACTTCAAGCTCTGCAAAAACATTTAGTCCCTGATTCTAACTTGGAGTTTGTGAGCTTCACACTCTGGGGTGATCCAGAGAGTCTTCAAAGGGCTTATGCTTCTAAAAGAACTATAAATTTTTGGGAAGGAAGGTACATCTGCACCTAGACAGAAGTGCTTTGGGCTGGCTACCCCAAGCGTCTCGAAGCTCTCAGCTCTAGCCCTTCTCCCATTTTCCTGGGACCTCACTCCATGACTCAGTAAATAAAGATCAATGTTTTTCTCACATGGAGGTTCTCGGGTTCTCACTCTGGGTGTTATTAAATAATTTGGTCATCAATCTGCCTTTCAGTCTCCTCAGCCTGAAGGGCAATCCCTTAGTCACAGTGATCAGGAAAACTAGGCTTCACAGTCACCCAGGCAAGGACATAGACAGTGCCACCTTGAGACTAGTGCGGACAGAGCAAGTAGGGAAGCCCCCTTCTCACCCATATGCCTGAGGGTGGGCCACACTCCTAAATGTTGAAGCAATTCTTGGGTGACAGAGAAAAGTGGCCCAAGGCATAAGCAGAGGTGAAATGAAGGTTCTAGAAGGGATTGAAGAGGGGTTCCTTCCTATCTGTAGCTCTGTTCGGACTCTGAAGAACTTCTCTTTGGTAAGTCTGAGTAGAATGGCTTATAAGGCAAGCATCTGACTCATTTCTGTAATGGATGCTGGGTCCAAAGGGCCACCCTGTATTGTGGGAAGCGGGCATTCAAATCAGAACAGCTGGCTTGTACCTAACCCCATCACTCACTTCATAAGCCTAAGGAGGTTACTGATTCCCTCTGGCTCTCAGTTTCAACATAGACCATGGAATAAATTGGAGTAATATAAATTGTAGGGAATAAAAGGCCTCTTGTAATGTCAGTTTGGAATCGATGAGCTGGCATCTAGAAAACCTTTAGCAGAGCCAATGGGTATGTCTTAGATAATTAATATATAAAATTATTCCCTCTTTGAGAGCTAGACTTTCACTCTTGTGAATTTCCAGTAATTTTCCATGCTTCTCTGTTTTTTTTTTTTTTTTTTTTTTTTTTTTTTTTTTGTTTTGTTTTGTTTTGGTTAGTTCAATTGGATCCCTCACAGTTTAAAATAAAAGCTATGAGAGTTCTGTGTTTGTTTTAGAGATGGAGATTGGGAAGGAGTTTGGCTTCAAGTTCAGAAAAGAATTCAGGCAGAAGAGTGATTGGCATCAACTGGAAGAGCGAAGAGTTGGCAAGTAAGGGAGCCAATTGCTGAGAAGTTGGGGGGTGGGGTGCTGCTTAAGCCCAGTAATAGACTCTGCAGGTTGGACTGCAGGAAGCCCCATTTCACTTCTGGCCACCAAACAGCAGAGGAATTGAGGGAGCAGTATTTCCAAGCTTCCTGATTCTCAAAATCATTTTCAATGAAGTACAATAGAAAAAGTTGCTATGCAGTACTTTAGTCCATTTTGTGCTGCTATAGCAGAATACCTGAGATCAGGCGACTGATAAAGTGTTGATTACATTTCCTGTGGTTCTTGAGAATATTAAGCCAAGACTGGGGCCTAGCACCTGTTGAAGGCTTTATCGATGTCAAAGAGTAAGAGAGCTCAACACACTGAACTTGCAGGCGCAGTCCTATGGTTGTGAGCATGAGTCTACTCAAGCCCAAACCTCTCCCATTAGAACCCACCTCCTAACTCTACTGGTTGGAGGTTAAGTTTCCCACAATGCTTTGGGGACACACACAGAGATTATAGCACACAGCATAGTACGGGATCCCTGCCCCCTGCAATTTATACTCATCTTGAGACTTAGCAATTTGCTTTTAGAATATGGCAAATATGATACGGTGGAGGTGTCCTTTCTAAGATAGATTACCAAAAATTTACAACTTGTAACTTGCTTTCTTTCTATTACCCTCTTGCTAACCCTCTGAGAGAATCCAGCTATCATGCTGCAAACTGTCCTGTGCAGATGCTCATGTGACAGGGCTCATGAGGTTGGCCTCTGACCAATGGCCATGTGCATGAGCTTAGATGCAGGTCCTCTCCCATCCAGCTTGACCCTGACTGAAGTTTCAGGTATATCTTGATATCCACAGGGTACACCTAACTTGCCCATAAATTGTAAGATAAATATGCATAAGTTACTAAGTTCTGGGAAACTTGTTGTACCACAATAGTTCACTAACACATGTAGTTGTATCAGACACAAACTAAACAGAAATTACATATGTCAAAGGAAACAATATTCTTCTTCCTATTGTGAGTAGAACAGAATTCTTTTATGATGAACAGAGCTGAGTCACTCCCACCCAGTGATGAGACTCAACTCTAATTGTCCTTTCCACCAGCAATTCCCTTGGTCAGCTAAGAGTTTTGCAGGGTTCCTTCTGGAGGTAGGGAAACTTGGTCTGTTTGGACTCTGTCACTGATTAACTGAAGCTCGAGTCACCTTGGTATACATGAACATGTGCAAGACAGGGTCACAGTAGTACAGAAATAGTGGTCAAGAAAATCTGACTTTTTAATGTGTAAGCAAAGATATTGAAAGAACTACTAGGGCAAGAGAAAACAGGCCTAACCAGCAATACCACAGCCGCAGGAACCCTTAAAATTGAACTAGGGAGCTATAGAATAGCTACCTATTGGAAAAATGTAAAATAAACAAAGTGAAGTTAATACAGTGAGCACAACTAAACCATTTTATTTACTCACTACATTTCTATAACCCTGTGTAGATACCTAGCTATCTAATTTTTTCTCTTGTTATTTTCCTAAAAATTTTCTTTTATACACCATAGTAAGGAATAAGCACTCAGCCATGCATCTTTACTTTTAGCTGAGTTTAAAGAATACTCTTTCCATAATCAGGCTATGCCAACGTTTATGCCCTGGTAGTTTGCTATTATTGTGAATGGCATAAAGGAAATGGAGAATCAGAATTCTCTGTGGTGGGGTTCACAGAGCAGCTGACGAGCATGTCTGACATCCCTTTTTCCTACCTCCCCTCAGAACCCTCACGGTGATAGCACAAGAAGAAAAAATGTCAACAGCAATGTAGGCTGAGGATAAGAGTGCTTATCTTCATTAATAGGCTGCTGCTGGGCATGAAGTGAGAAAGCCACTTTCGGATTCCACACCACATATTCCATATATTATAAAACAAAGCAAGCAGATGGCCCCCGAAGGGCAGGAAAAGACCTCAATGCAGAAGAAGAAATCACTAGTGAGCAAGTGAGGCAACTTAAAAATATGATTTGCAGATTCACATAGACAGAGGCCCCTAAGGCTATGGGGAGGGAGATCTGCCTCTGCTGGTGGAGTACTGAGATCAGAGTCTTGAGTTTTTGTGGAAAAGAAAAAAGAAGGAAATAAGGGTGGAAGAAAAAGAGAGAAAAGAGCAAAGAAGTGAGAGAGTAAGTAGAAAGGGAGGGAAGAAAAACATTTTACTGTGAATAGACTTTTTAAATTATAGAAAACAACTTTTAAATTATTCTTTTATTTATTTATTTTTTGTGGAACCAGGGATTGAACTCAGGCCCTTGCACTTCCCAGGAAAGCGCTTACTCCACTGAGCCATCTCCCTGGCCCCCTAAATTATTCTTAATAAACATTTATAAAAATAGTTTGGGTAATTTTTGAAGCCAAAAAAGGCACAATTTTCTTAAAATACACACACACACACACACACACACACACACAGAAACATACACAAATAGATTCCTGTGTTTCTTTTTCCTACTGAGTGTTTTTTGTGTTAGCTATTTCTCTAAGATCAAAAAAGTAAACAAAGATATTGAAAGAACTGGGGGTAAACAAATAGAACCAGAAGCTAGATCACACTTAATGAAGGAGACAGCGTGAAAGCCATTACTGTTTGTGAACAGATTTACTAGCTTCTCATCATTATTTGTGTTTAGTTTGAGATTCTATATCAAATTTAAACCCTGATGGTAGAATTTCTCATTTCTAGTTGGGAAAGCCAGTTTTCTCTAAATTTGGCTTCTGTATACGAGTTGTACTTAAAAAGATACATTGAACTAAAAAGATGCAGGAACCTGCCACCATGGACACATTCAGTTTTCACAGAAAACCTAGGAGTGAGGATTGAGAGCCATTTGCAACTCAACAGAGTCCCTTATGTCCACATGCACAGGGCAAATCCATGACCATGTGCTCGCATTATGGGTCTGTGCATCTCAACTGCGTAGCTTTTCAAAATGCATGTTGTTACATGCTTAGCAATTTTGGGGGTTAGTTTTGGTACTGCAACCAATTCAAATGTTTCATTAGGCCTTAGTTTTCCAGGCCTTGGGTCCTCAGAGGGAAGAAGGTGGCTGGAAGTGGTGACTCAACTAGATTCCACAGGGGTCTTCTCTTCCCGCCTCACTCCTGAGTTTCACCTTTCCAGGACGCCACGAAGCCTCACCTCACACCTGGGCAGTGGCTAAGGTCTGAATGTTCTGGTGGCATTCTCACAGTCACATGATGAAACCTAATCTGCAGTGTCACACTGCTAGGAAGCAGGGCCTTTGAGAGGTGGTAGGGCCATGAATGGTATCAGCACCCCTACAAGAGGCTCCAAAGAGCTGTCTCATCCCTTTCCACCATGTGTGGTCACCACAAGATGATCCCACCTTTGATGACACCAAATCTGCGGACTCCTTGATCTTGATACCGCTGCTTTTAAGCTCGCTCTGTTAGGGCGTTTTGTTGTAGCAGCCCAGTGGACTGACAGAGCCACCTGCTCTGAACTAAAGATAGTGAAAGCGCAAGCATCCCTCTCTAAAGGCCGCTTTCAGGAGTTCTGAGCCCACGGTACGTGAGTGGCCTTGAGCTGGGGGACTGTAACCCAAACTGAGCGGCAATGCCTGACTCCAAGCTGCAGAGCAGCAAAAGGTCCCACTCCCTAGTGGACTCTTGACTTCCTCCTGATAGCCCCTCTCTTGACCAGACCGTCCCCTTGAGGCTCCTCAGCACTGGTACTCTATGACGCTAAACAGATATCTGCATGCACATCTGTCTGACCTCTTCCCCCAAGTCACTTATGGGTTCATAAACACAAAATGCAGGAACTTTTTTTTTTTTCGTATCTTAGGAAAGGGTCTACAGGGTGTTTAGGGTCTCACTCCTAGATTGGACTTGTAGTGATCCACCTGTTTACAGCCTCCCAAGAGCTGGGATTACAGGCTTGTGCCACCATGCCCAATCTCAATTGCAGTCTCAGAGTGCCCTGGGAGCAGGGCCAGCATGGCAGGCTCAGGGACTGAACCCCCAGCTCCTGCACCTGCTTGTAGGCACTTTAGTTTGCTGAGCTACTTGGCTGGCCCTTTTCTGTGGATTTGAATGACTGTGAATTCAAACTACAGTAGTAGGCATCAAAAGTGTTAATGAAGTTCAATTTTATGTGCAAAAGTCCAAATATCTTTGGATTAGAAAAAATTATCAAGAGCCATAGAACTTCAAGACTTGCAGGAAACAAACCATTACATCTGTCCTGTGCTGAGCCTTCCACATCTAGGAATGAGTGTTATTTCCCAGTCATCCTCTGAATCAGCAGCCAATGGCTCACACTTTCTTTCTGTGTCTCAGAATATACAGGAGTGACTTTTGTGACTACTGTGTTACTTAAATACCTCCTGCCATTTTAAGTTGAAATCTTTAAAAAGCATTTTATAGGAATGCCATGTATGCCCGTATTGCCGGCCAGCACTGGAAAACAGACCAGAAAGTCAGTAACTTTGTAAAGTTGGAGAATCTAGAACACTACCATTATGTGCATATTATTGTGCATGCTTATGACATTGCTCAAAATGAATAAAAATGGATTTCAGTGGCTGTATTTCAAAGACTACAGTTCCCTTTCTGTAAACTTATTTCTATAGAGAAACTAATCTCAAATTATGTGAATTTTAAATAATATGAGGTCGTCAGGAAATCCTCTCTTGCATGCAGTTGTGATCTCTGATTAACTGCGTTTCAGTAAGACATGTGCCAGGACAGCGGGGAAGAAAGACCTAGAAACAGGAGTGGCCAGAAGCACGCAATGGGCAGAAGTGGTGGGAGTGACAGCTAAGCCGTCCTGTGAGTGCCCTGACTTCACTCAGAGTGGGAAGGGATGAGCCCAAGGACCACTGCCTCAGGCTAGGACAAGGTGGGATGGGACCTAGTGAAAGGTGTGGGTAGACTCTGCACCCCAGTGACATCAGCACCTGACATCCAGAGAGCACCTTTGGAATCATTTCCTCACCTGCAATGTTCGTCTCATTGCTTAGTTCAGCTGAAGTGCCACAGACTCCAAGAAATCCTTCCTGAGTGGCCTTCCTAGCTCATTAGAGCCACCTTAGTGCCACCAATGCATCCGGGCCCCATTCACTTTCCCCACTGTTATAAATACTGGTTTTCTTGTTTCTCCTTCTTCTTGGGACTCTCTGAGTCCCTTGAGTCAGGGATGGGATGATTAGCAAAGCCACAGCCTCCCAGCAGGTACTTAGAAGATGTTTGTAGTGGGGTGTGTGGGGGGGGACAAGGTAAATCTTTCGCTTTATAAAAGGAAATTCTGAGAGGTGAAGGGATTGCCCAAGACTACGCAGCTCTTGAAGGCCAGAGTTAAGAATGGACTCCATGTGCCCTAGTTCCAGGGCCTTTCCTAACTGCTGATCTGATTGCTGATGGTGCTGAGCTTTCTAGGGGCTGGTTTAGATTGTTTCCAGAATCCAAGTAAAGGACACAGATATTTCCATGCATAAGCCTTTTTAGACCCTCACTTCTCCCACAAGCTCATTTCCCTGGGCAAACAGATAAAGCTGCTCGGCCCCTGCTCACTGAGCACCCTGAGGTAAGGCGTCTCATGAGGGAAGCATCTAGTTTTTTCCCACCCAGTGCCCTATTTACACTGGTGCATACTAAATCAGCTATTAGTTCCTACAGTTGTTTCATAGCAAAAATGACTGAAAGAATAAAAATAAGCTTCAAACTTGGCTTGTTTCTTTGCTTCTAATTTTAAGACACCATCCTAGTTTTAATATCAGACCCTGAAAAGTACAAAGTTAAAAGAAAAAACTTAAACTTAGCTGAAACTGCCGTTTGATTTTCCATATTTCAGGAAAGAAAAAAAAAACCCTCCAACTCTGCTCTGAGACCACTAATGTCCCTTTTGCTTCATAGAGTCAGTTAATCGGGGGTCAGTTTGTGTGATATTGAGCTACAAAAGGGACAGTGCTGGATTCATACAAAGGGTTCAGCCACCTCCAGTGGCCCCAGCCTGAATGGGAGCACCTTTCCTGTCTCTGGTTGTGGTAGGGCATCTACATGGAACTTCTCCTGTTCTGTCCCCTCTTGGCAGGGGAACCTCACAGCACATGGGTACGCAGCAGTTGTGCCCCAATCCAGTAATTAGCCAGAATTCATTGTGGAAAAAAATCACTGAAAATTATATAGGGCAGCAGGGGAACTACAGCAGTGAGGCTGCTCGGGCTCAAGTCCAAGGTGCCAGGATGTAAACACTGAGGTGGATTTCCAGTAACTAGAGGAGCTACTCACCGCGTGCTGAGAAGGGTGGACAGAGGTCTTGAGAGAAGCACTGGCATTGGGAGGATAGTACGAGCTTCTGAGGTCAGATCTGCTGCGCCGGACCTCACAGACACTGGACTCTCCATAACTGGGGTAATATTTAATTCCTTTTATGTCTTCTAAAGCATTAAAGGATATTTAATTCCTTTTATGTGTAAATTATAGGGCATCTTCCACATTAGCTTTTCTGGCTTTTATTTTACATGCACTGACTCTAGCAACAACTTGTCCTTCAAGTTGTTTGTAACTCCCCACCCCCACCACTACCAATATTTGTCCCCAAGCAGCTCAGTGTCTAGATAGGTGGCCCTGCTGAAACCTTGGTCCAGGCCCAAAGGTGAGGGCCCATCACATTTAAGTAAACGTGATGGTCCACTTGCTTAAATCCCAGATGTGACCAGTGGCAATCCACTGTTAACCTGAGGAAGGTCTCTCAGGGGCCAGGAGCCAGTTCTTTAATGCTGAAATGTAACTATCCTCAGAGCTTGTGCAGACAGAAAAATACAGGAGGAAAGAAGAAAGAAAAGCAGTGGCAGGTGGGTGGTCTTTGTTCCATCAGGCTTCCCACAAAGGGAAAACTCCAGGATAATAAACAAAGCTGCAAGCAGCCTGCAGTGTGCAGAGAAAGGTCGCCACCCCCACATCTTCCTGTGTGTGATCATACCCTAGAGTGTGTGGGGGTGCATGTGCAGATGTATGTGCACACATGTACATGTGTACACACAGGCACACACATGTGCATGCATGTCTTTTCAAGGACTCACAGGAGCTCCTAAGATGATTTTTCCAACCAATCCTTTTTCAGTTTCCAGTTCCTGCTGTGGTTATCACAAGAGGCTTTGATGGAGAACACAGGCAATGCCTATGGTGACACTGCAACGCATACAAACTCTGCTGTCCCCTGTGACAAAGCTCTCTTCTGGAATGATGCAAAAGGAAAATGAAAACCTGCGCTGCTTTTGAAATGTTAAGAAGTACTGATAGAGAGACTGACTGTAGGGACAAGGTAGGGATTGTGCAACTCCAGACCCCTCCTTTGCTCAGGTCCACACCTGGCTGATATCTAGTTTGGGATCCAAAGGATGTAGGTTGAGGGAGTCCCATGAAAGTTTCAAAATACATCATATGGCTTGGTGATTCCTTAGAGCAGGTGGCTGCCTGGGCCACTCCTGTAACCTGCCACATCATCTGAAAACAGCCACTGTTCCCCATCCCGGGAAACAGCTTCCCATGTTTTGAAAACTATGGTCTCCCCAGCTTCCTGCATAGGATAGCAAGTGCCTAAAGGAGAAAGGTGAGCCCCCAATCCCCCTCTCCCCCTCAGGGCTGGCCTTCTCTCTAGGAGTATTACACACACCTGGGTACAACATGGCACAAATAACCTCTCGTTGTAGCTATAACTATTGGTTCTGGAACTTTCACCTTCCCTCCAGTACTGCATTGATAGAGATTTAGAAATTAAAAACAAAACCAAAAACCCTGCCTCCTTCTGCCCCATCAAAGGCACTGCTATGTCTTGGTGTCCATACTACAGAGATGGGAAAAGATACTGGGAACAGGTGTCACCTGGAAGGTGACAGTTGCCCCTGTGGACGTCTTGATATCTACTGGTTTACACTTCCTAGTACGTCTAGTGACCAACAACCCACCGGAGGTGATCCCCATTCACCAGCCCTCCCCTCCTCTTGTACTTCGTCTACCTCTTGACCTTCCCTCACCTTGACCTGTGCTTCCCTAATCAGCTGTTGCAGCGCCGCGTCATACTGAAGAAAACTCCATTATCCTTTTCCATTGCAACCCAATAGCTTGGCTTCCTTTCCTGCCACCAAAATGCTGATTCAAGTAATAATTAAGATTGATCACTCACTACGTATATGGGGAAACCCTGTGAATCTACAGCCTGGCAGGAGAAGCTTGGCAAAGTACGAAGTGGCATGATAGCGTACAGAAGGGGCCTGGGCGAGGCACCTGGGGAGCTGGATCCTTGTCATGAGAGTGTAGGTGATACACTTTCAAAACTTCAAAGTAAAAGTATTCTTTAGATTCAAACTAAAGTTAATTCATTCAGTGATTTGTACAGTGACATATCTCTCTGTATGACATCATTATTTTAACAGCTCCAAACTGGAAAAAAAAATCCAGTGGCCCATCAATAGTAATATATCTATAAGGTATACATTAATATAACAGAAAATCATAGCACAATGACACAAATGTGCCCCCCTGGGGCACAATGAGCCAGTAACAAGTCCAGGCATGGTGGTGCACACCTGTAATCCCAGTGCTGGGGAGGCTGAAAACAAGAAGATCACTATGAGTCCAAGCTGTGTAGTGAGACCTTGTACTAAATACAGGAATGAAATAAAAAGTAAATTAACTAATTAATAAATGACTGGGGATGTAGTTCACTGTGAAGGTTCTGGGTTCAGCACATAGTACAAAAAAATCCTTGCTCTGAGTGCTGGTAATATATTTTCATATCTCTGGAAATTCATCAAGCTGTACCTCTGTAACCCATACATTTTTCTGTGTATGTATATTTCACATTAAAGAAATGATAAATATAGAAGTATGCAGTTGGTGCTAGCGTACAGATTCAGAAGTAACACAAAAGACTGTGAGAATGTGTGGCTAAAAGAACTTGGCATTGCCCTGGTCCACTGTGTATGATTTGACATAAGTTCTGCAAAGAAAACACAAACGTGATTATAATCACACGAGCCTGGATGCAATTAGCTGCACTGTTCTGCCCAAAAGGCAGTGAGAAAGATTTGGAGAGGGAGAATTCCACAGTGTTTATTCCTCATTGTCTAGTGAAAGATGCTCCAGCAGGAATCCAGGGATATTCTGGTCACCAGAGATGGCTCAGTCACCAGTCAGGCTTCTGTGGCTTGGATGGTGTCTTCCAGGGTCACCTCTCTCCCTTTATTCTCATTCCCCACTTGCCAAACAACCTTCTGCAGACCACTTCAATTTCACCACCCAAGACATGCTAGGAAGCTGCAAAGGAACACTCTGGCCTCTACAGAACACCCTCAGTAAAAGAATGGGCCTCCTTTCAACACCTCAGGCTCCTCCAAGAATGCTATGACCAAACTGAGTCTTTGGACCTGCTGGGAGGTAGCACCTCACATTCCATAAAACCACACAGTTCCTTGAGAAGCAAGCACCGGATGCACCCTGGCCTTGGAAAGTGTTCCTTGGAGGCCTGGACTTCTTGCTTCTGCTGCCAAGTAGGAAGGAGGGGCTTGGTCAGCTGTCCCGAGGTGAAACTTCCCATGAGTCAAGAGGCTGTGTGGTTCACACAGCCAAAATAAGGGGTCTACCCCTTGCATCACAAATTCTTCAGGGGTGTAGGACAGTAGCCATGAAACTTAATGCTTTCTTGTCCCATTGTCACTAAATAAAGACAAAAACTAAAGTATCAGACTGGGAGTCTTGGGGACTCATTCTGATCTGACTGTGAGCTCAGAGTATTTAACAACCAGGAAAATATCATAGGGGATATTTGTGTGTCATGGTCCTCAGAAGCAGAGTCTTTCATCCCTGCCTTGATTGGCACCTGAGGCATCCAGAAGTGTTCCACATGCAGAATATGAAGGTGGAAATCCACAAGAGGAGATGGGGCAAGACCTGCTTGGATGGACCCTGGGGGAATGAGGGTCAGCACTGACCTGCCAGGCATGGGCTCGCTCACTGCTTGTTTGCACACACAAAGCCAACAGCACTTGTGCCCCCAAATCCACTCATACTCACTTACCTTCAATATGCCATATCCCAGATGGCATCTTCTCTCAGTCTCTGAGTCTAGAGATTTCACACTTGCTAATGAAACGTAACTTATTTTATTTCTATAGACAGACCCAACTCTGTGAAGCAAAGTCAGAAAGATGAGGGCTCAGTCTTTGTACAGGCTCGGTCCTGGTATGAGCACAGTGAACCTTGTGGGAGGTGGTGGGAAAGACTGTACAGTGCGAGAAGCCTTGGCCCCAGGTCTTAGACCACTGCTGGGGGGAACCTGCCCAAGTCATTCTCATTCTCTGAGCTGAGATCAGCTCATCCATATGATGAGGGGCCTGAAACAATTTCTCATTTCCCTTCTAGTTCTGTGGATGATGGGTAAGACCACTTGTCTGTGGGTCAGGAAAGGTCTGGGCAAATGGCTCCACTTACAAACTGGAGAGTACTCAGTGTTTTTCCTAGGTCCTGTTATTCATGTGCCTCAAGTAATAAGAGTTGGCCAGTTTATTTGGGACAATACCCAGTGGCCATGGAAGATTTAAAAAAAAAAAGGGATTAAACCCCACATTTAAGAGATATCTGCTAATGGACCTACAAAACATTCTGACTAGTCTTTTTATAATTACAAACTTAAAAAAAAGGTTATTACATTCCAGATCCTTCTACTAATGTCTCAATAGCTGTTCAAAATATGAGATATCAAATCAATGGTATGTAAAATGCTGAGGTCCTCTGGACCCTATCTATCATTTTTATGGGAAGTCATTACTGTCTACTTGGTGAAAATCATTTTTGACTATATTCATAATTATCCTGTTGATGTTATTATTTGGCCCATACATGTTTAACTGTTTCTTTGGCTTTGCCTCCTCCAGACTTAGAAGGCTGTTCTCCCTACCCAAGATAAAAATGCCTGGTGTTTATTGAGGGCCTTTAGATAGAACCTCTGGAGAGTATCTGACTGCTAGTCAACAACTATGACCCCTTTCAGCTTGAAGAAGCTAGAGTAGTCATTGCCCATGGTTCCCTCAACACTTTGGGTTACTTCTTCAGAGGGGGGAATGTTGTAGGCAGCTGAATTAGATAGAAATATTATAGGTAGTCAGACAGGACCAGGCCCTCAAGGAGACATATGGAAGACAAGGTGACTTTGCAACTTGGAAGAGACAGACATTCCCTGTAGGCCAGACTTCAAGATAAAAGAGGAAGCAAATACAGCTACATACTTCCCTGGGGATGGGCATCAGGGATTGATATTCTAAATAGGTATCAATCACCTTGAAAGAGCCCAAATGAGTCACTAATCCAACCCCCAACAGGAAGAGACCTTGTCCTATATTCACACCCCCTTGCTATGTGACTCACTTCCCCATTTGATACTGGATTTAACCAATTTTACCTGAGCAGTGGTGCTTGTAATCTCATTGGTTGACCATTGTTTTGTCTCACTTCATGCCCACCTAAGCAAGTTCCCATGTTCTCCACCACCTTAGACCTGCCTCACCATATAGTTTTCCTCTATAAAAGTCCCTGGAAGAGACAGCTTCCTGGGGACAACACACTTGGGCCCCCCTTCTGTCCCTCTCTTAGGCAGGAGCTTTCTTTCTCCCAATAAATATATTCTTCTCAAAATGAA
Source organism: Octodon degus (assembly GCF_000260255.1). Lineage (NCBI taxonomy): Eukaryota > Metazoa > Chordata > Mammalia > Rodentia > Octodontidae > Octodon > Octodon degus. Next base: position 4,873,202 of record NW_004524600.1, on the reverse strand, counting down.
AAAGAAAAAAGAAAAGGTCTGGGTGAGGATCTCAGATTCTATCATTACCTGGATGACTCAGGCAAATTTACCTCTCCTCTCTGAGCCTTAGTTTCTTAATTTGTAAAATAAAAGAGTGATAATCATATATAATGATATAGTATATGATAAATACTGCAATCATATACTAATGAGTATTGGATGAAAGTGAATGTGTGGATGGCACTTAGTGAAGTAAATTTAAAAACCGTGAAAAGGTAGAATGAGCCTCAAGGCAGTATTTCTGAGGCTTATGGTGGTGTGGATACAATCCCAGATAGAATGCAGGTTGCAGTCAGGTGAAAGGAAATTAAGGAGTAACAACAGGTCAGGGAGTGAAATGTTCAGAGTGGCTGAATTACCATCAGCTCTGACCCCAGCCCTGCGGGTCCCCACCCTGGGAAACAGGCAGATGCAGAGTCCACAGCTGCATTCACAGCTTGAGCATCTTTCCTACTGTCACTTCAGCGACAGCTCCTGAGATTTTAGCTTGTGTTTACAGAAGCTAACAGCTCTCAGAGAAGGAGAATGTGCTGAACGGTGGAAACTGTTTCCATCTTGCAGAGAAGAGGAAGTTGTTAAGTGCAGTCTGCTCACCAGTGAGCAAGTGAGGTCATTTCCATGGTGTCTTTGACTGCAAGATCACCTTGAGAAGAGCAGCACGGCAGGCACAGTGGCCCACGCCTGTAAGCCCAGAACTCTGGAAGCAAGGGCAGAAGAATTGGAAGTTAAAACTGAGCCTGGATAATGGAGTGACTTAGCAAGACTCTGTCGCAAAATAAAAAATAAAAAGAGCTGGAGATGTAGCTCCGTAGTTCACTGTGAAAGCCCTGAGTTCAAACCCCAACAATGCTCTTTCCTACCAAAAGCAGTACTAACCAGAATTGGATGCACTGTTTGATGTTGTCTTGAACAAACTGTTTATTTTGAAACATGGAGTGGCAATTATATATATATATATATCTTATTCTGTATGCTCAGGTATTACTATAGCCTAATCCTACATTCTGATAAAGATACAAAATTTAAAAAAATATAGATACGAAGAATTGAATACATTTTGATCTGTTCCAACAAGCTCCCCTACTTCTACCAATTCTTTTTCTTTTCTTTTCTTTCTTTCTTTCTTTTTTTTTTTTTTTTTGTGGTGCCAGGGATTAAACTCAGGACCTTGTGCATACCAGGCAGACATTTCTGCCACTGAGCTATCTTCCTGGCCCTCCTCCACTTCTAAATAAGCAATTTATTATTGCTCTCTTTCTCAAAAGGAGATATGGAGTGTGTGTGTGTGTGTGTGTGTGTGTGTGTGTTGTAGACTGTATTTTATCTTTTGTGGTAATGAGCATAGAACCCAGGTGTGCTCTGCCACTGAGCTCCATCCTTAGCCCATCTGTATATGTATGTGTGCATGTATGTATGTATGTATGTATATGTGCATACATGCATATATGTATGTATTAACTTGAAACACAGTCTTGCTAAGTGGCACAGGTGGGTCTTGATCCTCCTGCCTCAGTCTCATGGACTGTGTTTATTAAAGCACAGAGTGTGGCTCATCTTTAAAGGATAAGGCTGACATCCTAAGGGAAGAAGCACCTAGTTAAGCGGGGAACTAGGGATGATGGGGATTGTCAGAGGGACGCATGGCTATAAGGTAAAGAAAGGCCTTCTTGGGTGGGAGAGTCAGCCAGACCAGGCCCCCATCAGCTGGCAGCATGGGCTTAGACTCAGGGTACCTGGAGATCTCAATCTGTTTTCTGCTGCTGTAACAGAATAGCTGAGTCTGGATAATTTGCAAAGAACAGAAATCTATACCACACAGGTCTGGAAGCTGGGAAATCCAAGGCTGTGGGCAGATTACATCTAAACATGAGATCGAGGAGACATGTGAACAATAGCACTGGGTTGTAGCTCTGGTCCCCACTTTCTTGCCCTATGATGTTAGCGAGTTCCTTACCTGACCACCTCTGCTTGGATTTCTTCCACTGTAAAAATGAGTGTAACTCTCAGATCTGCTGCAGGAAGGGAGGATAAAATAATATGCCCAAAGAACTTAAGATGAGGCTGGTCACTATCTTCCCAAGATGGCTGTTTTTACCTAAATGTCAGTTCACCGTTTCCCTAACTAGATCATGTTGTCTTCCATTTATTTCTAATAAATCAAGGCCACCGCAAGCCAGCACCTTCTCTTTCAGCTATCACAGCAATGATCAACTCTCTAATTATTAGTAAAAGCCTGTCTGTTTATGGCACTACCCTGGGTGCTACACTAAACAAACATGCCTTGGTCCTCCAGGAATTCACAGCACCCAAAGGACCATGGTGGTAAATATAGAAACGTTGAGCATACGCATTAGGCAAACATGAAAATTAAATGTGTCGTGCACCCTCAGTATTTGTAAGCGAATGTACAATTATATAAAAATGTTTTCTCATGTTCTCTCTAACCACCACTTATCCCCTCTACAGTCTACTCTGAGCAGAATGATTAGATTTATTTTATAGATAATGAAAACAGGAAATAAATGTATTGAAAGAGAAATATCTCACCTCCTCCTGCTTTACACTTCACAATTCTACCTGATCCTGGCAATGGCCAAAAGCCCAGCCAGATGGGAGGTGTTGGGTAAATAATCCTATCCTTTTTTGTCCCCTCAGCATGGCTCAGAAACTAAGGGGGAAAACAAACAAACACCCAAGCCTCAGAAGCAGATTTAGAGACCACTGCATTATTAGAGCCAAGAGGTCTTGGCTGGGTTTGACAGGATGAAGATGATTTGACTTCAAAGTCACAAAGGTAAATAAATGAGGATGAAAAAGTATGCCATTCATCTTTTTAATAGCAAAAAGATAAAGGGAAAAAGAAAATGGTCAACATATCAGCAGCAAGCAGCACAGATGTGGCAGCTGTGCCCACTGAAGGAAAGGAGAAACCGGGGAGGACAGGGGACACTGAAAGCTGGGGGGAGGGGTGGCCATCTCTTGGGCCCCTTTCCACCTCTCTGTGCTTCTTGGCCACCTGAGCTCACATTTGTGTCTCCTTCTTCAGACTGCAAAAGAGTCCAGTAGCAAAAGGAAAACCAGAAAAAAAGAATGAGGAAAGAACATCTGGCAATAGAAGACCCTATAAAGACAGTGGCAAGGAAGCTTGGAGAAAGAAGTTCTGGAACAGGGCAGTGGCCATATTGCCCAGAGCTGATAGGTTCAGGAAGATATTTCCTTTGGGATACCCTGGGCTGAAGAACTTCATTTGTGACCACACCAGGCTGATTTTTGAGAATTAGCTGCGAATAAGAATCTAGAATATTCTTTACAGAGGTTGGTTGTGAGGTGAAAGAGCAAGAAAGGCAGCTGGGAGAGATGATCAGGTGGACATTAGGGAGCTGAACAGATGA
>NW_004524600.1:4867062-4868004 GCF_000260255.1 Octodon degus | reverse complement strand
TAAGTATCAAATACTTAAACTAAAATTAGTGAAAATCAGAAGATCCTCTGGGATTAACAGGTCCTCCATTAATTCAGTTAATCCCCTAACACAGAAAATAGAGTAGCCGAGTAGCCGTGTATATCAAGTGTAGGTGTGAAGGATAACACTTCACAGATGAGTGTGCAAGCAGAAATCAGATGGAGCTCTGATGACTTAGTGATCCAAGGAAGGTCAAAACAAAGTGGCTCAAGTGTGGGAGCTTGGGGGAGAGGGTAGTGCTGGCAGAGCTAAACCAACCCTCCAGGCAAGACCTACACAGACCGGGGACTCAAAACTGGTTATATATGTGGAAGTCTGTTCTAGGAGTTTGACTCCAGATTTTTCCATGCAGCAGATGGGGTAAAAACTGGAAAAATTTAAACACAGATTTTGTATTCAGGGACATCAGGACCAGACAGATAGGAGGCCAGGGAGATGGCTCAGTAGAATAAGTGTTTGCCTGGAAAATGCAAGAGCCTGAGTTCAATCCCCAGTTCCACCAAAAAAAAAAAAAAAGAACCAGACAGAGATAGAATATCATGCTAAAGACAGTGATGAAGGAAGAAATGCACAAAATGAGAAATGAGACCTGGGCCCCTCCTCAACACATAGTTTAAGAATGCCATCAAGTCAAGCTTAAACTCCTATACAGGAGACTAGAGAAACTTTGTTTCTCAGAAACTAAGACATGAGGTTATCCAGGGGCAAAGTAGCTGGTTTCCCAATCAACTACAGTCTCACAATGCTTCAGCTGAAAAAGTGTATCTAGTTACACAGAGCTTATATTGGCTTAACAGTAACTAACTTTCGAATGTGAACAGATGGCCAAATGTCACCAGGCATTTAAAGAAAGACTTCAACATGAAACAGAGAGAGAGAGAGAGAGAGAGAGAGAGAGAGAGAGAGAGAGAGAGAGAGAGA
>NW_004524600.1:4819122-4866531 GCF_000260255.1 Octodon degus | reverse complement strand
GTTCATTCACCATATTAGAAGATAAATAGATTATTCCATAAATCAAAATAAAAAGACCAAGAGAATGACAATAAAAACTATTACAATATCAGAAGATTAATGTAAGATGTCATTATCTAAAAAAGGAGTTCCATATACAAAAGAAGTTCCAGAGAGAGAGGAAAAAACAACATACAGGAAGTTATCAAAGGACATTTCTCAGACATGAAAGAATAAAATTTTGACATTAATAGGACTCACTTTCATTGTATTGGTGCATAGCACAATGACGAATAATAATTCCAAAACTCAAAATAAACCCCAAACACCAGATGTAAAAAACAAAGTCTAAAAGCTTTAGAAGACACAAAATGATGACAGGAAAGAGGAGCCAGGGAAATAGCTCAGCGGCATAAGTACCTGCCTGGCAAGCACAAGGTCCTGAGTTCTATCCCCAGGGAAAGAGATCAGATTCAGTTTGTACTGTACATGACTGGGGACTACTGGATAGTAAATTTGAAAGATAGAAGCTTCATAGTTCTGATTGAATGTGATTTTCTTTTTTAAAGTTATTATTATTAGTAGTAGCAGTACCTGTTTGTAATACGTAATGAGTACATTCACTATGGGCCGTTGGCACATGTAGAGGACATGTCTTAATTTCTTTCACACCTTTTGCTCCCTTTCAGATTTTTATACCCAGCTCAATCACCAATCATGTATAATATTACAGTATATTTTTAGTTGTTTAAAATATTAAAAAATATCACTTCCTAACAATATTGTGATGTGTGCTCTAACAAAACTAAGGGGAGAATTAGGAAGATTAATGCCTAGGGAACTAGGAACTGGTGATCCAGTCAGAAGGAAACAAACAAACAAACAAACAAATCTCAGGGTGAGGATTAAGAGAGACTCTGGAATACCACAGGTACATTGGACTGGTCTAAACAGAAGCAGAGTGGGGCACCAAGTGCAGCTAAAATATCAACTCGATGTATAACTGTATATATATATATTTCTCATACAGTTGTTAGAATACAACGCAACTGAAAGTCCAACCTCCTTCCAAAGCTCAGGAAGTATAAAATGTCCTATACTAAGCACCTGCTTGGGCAAATACAGGGACTGGGTTGCAGTTGCTGGCACCACATGCCGTGCCAGCGCTGCCCGCAGGTGGGCTGAGCCAGCAACAGAGTCTGGGCGTGGTGGTGCACACCTGTAATCCCAGTGCTGGGGAGGCTGAAAACAGGAGGATCACTATGAGTCTGAGCTGCATAGTGAGACCATGCACAAAATGCAAAAAAATCCAAGGCAGATAAACAATGCCCCCCCCCTAAAATGCCCTATAAGGAAATATTCTTGGTCTATACCTGGAACAGATATGAACAATAACCACAAATTTGAAACAATAAAAAGAACAGGAATATGTATTTCATCAAATCTTACAACAATTTTGAAAGGATTAGAGGAGAGAGAGGAAGGAGATGATGACAGAGTGGGAAGTTAATATTGTCTAACATGAATGAACACAGAGATAGAAACACTTGCAGATTACTGAGAAATTTGGAAGTAAGAATCAAAAAGAGTTGAAAGTGAGCCAACAGTAGGGGAGGGGCACAAGACAGGAGTTCACTTGGTTATAAGTCTTTTAGAACAATTTGGCTTTTAAAACTATGCCTATGTGTTACTTTGATCAACACAAAAATCAAATTTAAGAAATTTAAAGTCCTAGATGCCACTTCTCAATGGGCTCATTCATGCTTGGTTAAAGGGACAGCTGTTCAGGATGCTTTTTGTAAGCTCAGAGGTGTCAGCTACCCAATATCCTAGGTGTAACTTTGCTTTAGATACAGGTGATACCTCATACATTTCCTGAGGGACCCGTGTAGATTGCATTGCTCATCAGCATAGGAGGATTGACTAAAGTCGATGGCTTTTTCACACAGCGTCTAAATTGTCTACCTAATATACAACAGCAGAAGCAAATTAACAAGCAAAGTCTATGGGAAGCTCTAGTTCATCATTGCTAGGTAGATAGGCATTTGTATGGCTCAGGGAGAAATACTCAAAATATAAGTAAGACAGCAGAAAAGTAACGTACAAAAGGGATGTGAGAGAGCTCTACTACCTTAAGCACAAAAAAAGAGTAGGGGGAAGAGGACAATTAAAGTTGTTCTCTGTCGACCCAGAATAGGGTTCCCCCATGTTTGGCTCTTTACGTATGGATTCCCAGAGTCACATAATGTTGGATCTGAAAGAGACCTCAGAGACAGTACAATCTCACCCTGCGGCTTCACTAATGAGGACACTGAGACAGGCTGACAAAGTTGCAAATGTCACCTGTAGTCAATTTTGGATGGCCAGACTTCAGTCCTGGGCTCAATCACAGATTTAAATTTTGAGTGAGACATAGGAATTTCTGAAAGAGTAAAAGAATGAATTCTACAAATGACACCAGAAGCCACACCTTTACCAAATTAGAACTTTTAAATTTGACTATCAAGAGATCCCACTGTAGGATAACTGGGGGAATCCCTTCACTGCCTGAGCTATAGTGTTTTCCCTCCAAAGATCAACACCTGGAAGAGAATGTTATGGAGGTTGAAATTACCAAAAATGTGTAATACATACGTGAGGGCACATACACTACCTTTCTAGGTTAAACAGGCCCTGATGGTGTGCTTAAGCCTCAGGTGCCCTGTTTCTCCACTTGATGCATTTGGCCCTAGCTCTAACCAACTGACTTTTTTTTCACCTGTGCATTCTTCTTCCAATTCATTAACAATTGATTGGCCCTAATTACTACAGAACTAAGTTCCACTCCTAAATGATGGCTTATTTAATTCCACGCTTAAACATTTAGCTTATTTCTGCTTTTCTGTCCATGGGGGAACTTTTCTTCAACCCAACTAAAGAGTAGATGGACCAACAGCACTGGAAATAATGTCATACTCTCCCAGGATCCCTCCCTTTAGGCCACTCCCTCCTTAGAAACCATCCTTGCCTTAAACATAGTTGTATTACATAAGGATGGATCTCTTCCAACAATATATTGAAAGTGCTTGCTTTAGAGTTTTATAACCATGGCACTTTTCTTTTCATAGTCTTTGTATACCTTTTTTAAATTTAGCATGTATTTAAGATTTTCCATGGTATTGCATGTAGTGACTGGTTCTTCTTTTCTACTTCTATATATTTTTTAATATATGAAAATATTTATTATTATTAATATCACTTATTTTTTCTCCTGTTCTTGAACATTCAGGTTGTTTCCTAATTTTTTTTCTGCTGCTGTGAACAGTATTGTCACTATCAGTCTCAAACATTCTTCAAGAAATTGCAAAAATTAAACATACAGAATAGCTGAATCAATGGCTATATGGGCGTTCTATCTTATAGGACATTAACAGATGTCTATTCTAAAGCAGTGGTATCATATTATATTCCCACTACCTGGAATCTTCTGTTTCTTTATATTAAACATTACCAGCGCTTGGCAATGTCAGATTTCTTTAATTTTTGACAATTTAGTGGGAGTAAAATAGTGTGTCATTGTGATTCTAATTTACATTTTCCCCTATTACTAAATGAAGCTGAGCATATTTTCATGTCTTAACAATGTCTACCACCTGGCTCCTAATAATTTTAGGCAATTCATTTTGTTGCACTCTACTGTATACCAAAATACCCATCAGTCTAAACTCTTCTTTAGAGGATGGAAAATGCATCAGGAAATACTGGGTGATTGTACTGCCCATTGCTGGAACAAAATATCTGCCAAATACAATTTAAAGGGGAAAGAGTTTTATTTTGATTCATGGATTTGAAGGTTCAGTCAGTTGTTGGTGGGGGCCAACGCAGAAAAATCTACAGCAGACAGTATGGCAGACGAACACTGCTCAACTTAATGGCATCCAGGAAGCAGAGAGCAGAAGAGCCAGAAAAGAAGGGACCAGGAACCAGATATGGTCCTCTGGGTCACACCTCTGTGAGCCACCCTCACACTCCCAGAAGCATGCTTTACTAATCTCCTAGGCATCTCTCAAGCCAATTGAGTTCATGATCAAGATAAACTATCACAGTGACTCTGAGGTACTACTTGCGTCTGTATGACAGATGTTGTTGACCCTGAAATCACCCAGCTCCTCTCCACTGAACAGTAACCTGTGGCTTGGGGAGCTGAGCTTGGCTGAAAGGTGGCTATGTACAGTCGAAGGGAATCCTGTGCCAGTAACTGGTTCAGGAATGGAGATGATAATCCATTCCATTTAAAGAGACACAAATGCCTGGTAAGTGTGAGGGCCTGAGTTCAATCCCCGGTTCCGCGAGAGAGAGAGAGAGAGAGAGAGAGAGAGAGAGAGAGAGAGAGAGGACTACTGGTTGTTTCTGGAAAAGTCCTTTCTTCCTCTCAAAATCGCAGTGGAAAGCCAGAATTTGTCTGAAACTAAATGTGCAAGGGAAGGACAGAGACCCAATTGCTTCCAGCAGCCACCCTGAGCCATGAGAATTCACCAAAAGAATGAAGTTATCTTTGTGGAAGGTAGAGCACACAGATGAGTCCTGGACCCCACTGCTGAGCTGCCACTCAAACCCACATCCAGCCCCTCTAGTTTTGGATGCCAGTTTATGTAGGTCAATATGTTTGCTCATTGCTTAAGCCCACCTCAACCTGATTTTGGTTTTACCTCAACCAAAGCATCTCCACATAAGTTATGTGGTTTAAAAACAAAGAAACAAAACCAAAACTATGATCACAAATAGCCCTCCTGACTCTGTGGAGAGTTGACTGGTAGCAAAAGCTGACACCTGTCGATGAATCTGAGCTCCTCTCGCCATTACCATGCTGAAGGATAGGTGATGAAGGTAGGGATCAGATGGAGGGACAGAAGCGTAGGATTGTGAAGCACAGGACAGGCTTTAAAAAAAAAAAAATCAAAGTGTTGAAATACCCCACCACATGAACTAGGAACATTTAGAAGAGTTTTTATTAATACATTCCACTTAATGTAGCTCTTCAAAGAGCTAAAGAGCTAGTGCTACTGAAGTCTTATTGCTCTTTTATCTACTTATTCTCAAGGCTTTTGTGAAGCACTGGAGTGTATTCCACCGCAATGTTCTTGCTTACCCACAGGCGTCCTCCTGCTGTCTTGTGGTGTCACCCTCTTGGTCCTCCCTTCAGAATACTGTCTTCAGTTTTGCAGCTTCCTTTCCACAGCTGTGAACATTGGTTTATGGGCCCTGAGGAAGACATCTACCCTCTCTGTGCCTTGCTTCCTTTCTTTGTTGGGTAGGTTATGGGGATTTCAGAGCTGTCATCAATGCTCCCTAAGTGGCTGTCACCCCTGTTGGTGCTGCTGGGTTGGTGCAGGGGTCCCCGACACCCAAGAGGGCAAGCTGGAAACAGAGGGTCACTCAGTCTTGGAATTAGTCCAGCCCAGAACAAGGAGTCCTGTGCCTTAAAGTCTGCAATATTTCTCCTCTTTGCAAGTTTTAAACTTATATTTGTATCAATAAATGAGAATGTGAGCAGCATGTGTGTCAACTGAAGAACAAGGCTGTTACTATCAGATCAGATTCATTGTAAAACTAACCACTGACATATACTACAAGCAAAGCCACCAGCCCCACCAACGAATAAAATCTTCAGTCCATGACTGTTGTATGAAGACGTTAGCACCAAGTGGAGCCTTACCTGTGCATTCTAAAATAAAACAATACTGACTGTTGAAACGCTCCCTGAATGTGAATGTACTCTTAAGAACTGTGTCCACAGACACAAAACAAGAGTCAATGTGAGTCTGATACTAAGGCTTAAATTTTAGGTCTAAGAAGTATGTATAAGCGCAAGTTAAAGAATAATGACAACAACAACAAGATCCAAAGATACCACATTCCTGAAATATTTTTCCCCCAAAGACCAAGAAATGCTTAATATTGCAAAAGCCAAATTATTTCAGCTCTTCACATTTTTAAATTTATAGGCCAGGGAGATGGCTCAGTAGAATAAGTGCTTGCCTGGCAAGCACAAAGGTCTGAGTTCAATCCCCAGTTCCACCAAAAAAAAAAAAAAAAAGTGTTTTCCACATTTTTAAACTTATAAACATACCCTAAACAATAGTATGGTTGTCAACTGAAAAAATTAGAAACCATGTAAGTGTGTCAAATTAGTTCTTGCAGGGAAAAATCTGCTAGACAGATTCAGAGAAAGGAAGGAAGGAAGGAATAAGAACAGAACTAAAGGAAAGGACACAGGAAATCCACTTGCGTTCAGCCAATACTGAGTATTGTTTCTACAAGAAAATTACTCAAACTTTTATATGCCGAATTGAGGAGAGAAAAATTTGTGTTTTCATTATTTGCTTCCTTTTTCTAAACTGAACTCCTAGCCAGCAGAAGAAACTGTAAACTAAATCTAGTATACTAAATAATGAAGTTTTTTAATGAATCCATGTCAGTGGGTCTTTTCCTCCTGGAAACTATAATTTATTTTTCTAAGTAAGGAACATTTGCTGTGGGTTTGAAAGTTTTCTAAAGAAAGGTTTTTAAAGGTGATACAAAGCAAGCAAAGTCTTTATTCTCTGCTTCACAGAAAATGCATGGCACCTAAAATTGAAGCCATTCTTTCAAATTATGAGTTATTTTAGGGTTTGATCATCCTTGACCTTTGTGACAGGGCCTTGGACTCCATGTGGGCTGTAGGCCACATTTCTTCTAAAGTTTGTTGTCTGTGACCCATGGACTTCTCTAACTGTAGAATAAGAACACCACTATTGTCCTGAGAGCCACTCCACAGGTACCCGCATCCGCCAGCTATGCCAACCCTTACGATGCCCTAGTTCCAGTTATGTCCCATCTCTTCCATCATAAGCCCAGTCCAAGTCCATGCTCTTCTTGCAACTAGAGTCTCCAATAGTGTCTATATCCCCCACCTCCTCTCATGCTTCCCTACATCCCACTCCCTTTCCAGGAGCAAAATCTAATATTCTCACTGTGGTCTATAACACCCTATCTAATCTGACATCCTGCTCTGTCTCTGGCCCATCTTCATACCACTCACCTTATTCAATGGACTTCAGTGACAGTAGCTTTACCATTCCTTGAAAATTCTTACGGTTTGTGTCTAGGTGTCCCCCCACCCCCACCCCAAAGTCTTATGCAGTCATGAGGCAGCATCTGGAATTTGTGATTTAGTCTTGATCCAATGCTGGGATTCTGGGTGTGAGTGCCCAGGGGCAGACACTCTGCATTACCATGCATGGAGGAGGGAGAAACCAGCTAGCTGCCTGAGCTGTTGCCACTCCGTTTGCTCTCTTGCTCTTTGCCTCTGCCATGAAATGTTGCTCTCTGCCATGTGCCACTCTGCCTTGGAGCCAGCTGAGTATGAACTGAAACCTGCACTGACTGTGAGCTAAATACCCCTTTCCTTCCCTAATTTTGAGTGTTGGTTATTTGTCCCAGCAAGGAGAGAAAAGTAACTGAGACAAAGGTGCAGAGGTCATCCCTGACTCCAGCCATTTGTAATAGGTTTTCCTTTCTCTTACAAAATCAAGTCTCAGTCTCTCACTTCTTTTGGATTTCAGCTCAGTGTCACCTCCTCAACAATGTTTTCCTAATTTTGTCATACAAATCAACTTAATTCCTCCAAATTAGAGTCTGTCACATGCACTTCTTTTTTTCTATTCTTACAAAGATCTGCTATTATTTATCTGTGGACTTGCTTAGTGGTCTGATGCCCTAGAGCATAAGCCCCTTGAAAATAGGAACTTTGTTTCCTTTACTAATAAACTCTTTTCGTTTTGTTTTTACATACAGTCTCATTATGTTGTCTAGGCTGTTCTTAAACTTGCTATGTACCCCAGGATAGCCTTTAATGGGTGATCCTCCTGCCTCAGGCTCATTGCTAAAGGTTTTAGGGCTTCAAGTAATACATAATCTTCACTAAATATTTGTTGAAAAAATTAGTCAGTGAGTGAATAAATCTGTTGGTCTCCTAGGAGCTTCAGACATAGGGGTTACTTGTACAAAATTCAAACAAATCCTTACTTCTTAAACAAATATTTTAGTACATTATTATAAGCAGATGGTAGGTCAGATGCTTAGGATGATCCAAGGAGCAGCATGGGACACTGCCTGGGCTTTGCTCTTGAGCCATGAGCATGCCTCAAAAAGAAGCCCTTGGGGAATACCAGCGGCAGAACCCTTCTGTTGAGGAGGGTTCTAGATTGCTGGTCTCAGACCAAATGCTGCTGGCTATGGACTGAATGCTGTCTTTGGGGAATGTATGAGAAAGGAGGGCTTTAGGAGTTGGTGAGTTCTCAATGAGTTCATGGGGTGGGGGGCACCCAGAATGGAGTCAGTGTCTGTGTAAGAAGAGGAAGAGAGGAAAACTGGCTCATCCGAGCACTTGCGGAGACAAGGATAGGGCAGCCATCTGTAAACCAGACACTGAGTACACTAGAACCTCAGTCCTAGAACTGGGAAGAACAGATGTTTGCTGTTTAAGTCACCCAAGCCTGTAGCACATTCTCAGCCCAAACAGACTGAGATACTATTGCATTGCCAACAATGCAATATAGCAGCCACACACCAAAGAGTTCTCTGACTTCCGGTGGAAGGTCAGCTACAAGCGTTTGAAGACCTGCAGAAGGAAAATGGGGTTAAAATTGGGCAGGATGTCAGCATTATCTTCTGTTGTTCGTTTTGGTTCATTTTCAAGGTTTCAGAGCCAAGCATATTACCTAACCACAAACAAAAACAATGTCAAACATAGTTCCACTTTACCAAAGCTATTAAGAACCCAGATGAATCTAATTAATAGTAGACATTGGGGTCCAAATCTGCTCAGGTGTCCCTGCACAACAGTCCCTGAACTCAGTATAAAGGAAGCACAGATGCGATTAGGAGCTGTACTCTCTTCCTAAAGCCCAACTTTAAAAGAATATATGTTTTTCACACTGTTCCTTGGATATACTACCACCTTTACTTGAATTTGCTATTTTTAAACTTTTAACTTTTGTATATATCAAGAAATTAAACAAAGTAGGACAAGAGGGAGGATGAATGAATTACTAACATCTGTTCTAGAAAAAAAGAAATTTCCCTGCTCAGTAGGATAGATATTTGGTAAGACACTCCAGAGTTGAGGCACTTTAAAAGACCTATACGTAGCTGGGTGTGGTGGTGCATGCCTGTAATCCCAGAATGTGGGAGGTGGAGGCAAGAGGATTACTGAGAGTTGGAGGCCAGCCTGGGCTACAAAATGACTTCAAGGCCAGCCTAAACTGCATAGAGAGACCATGTCTCAAAAAGACAAACAAAACAACAGCAACAACAAACCCCAAAGACCTATAACTAAAAAAATAATAGCCTGTGTAAATGAATATATCTGCAGTGGTTCTTACTTTTCTGTACCAAATCCCTTTAATAATTTTGACTTGGACTTGACACCAAGTACTGGTTGCACAGTACATGTATTCCAGCTAGTATTTAGGGTCAAGTACCAATTAAAGTAGCTAATCAATTGCCCAATTCACACCTTCCCACCTCTGCCCATATTGTTCTTCCTCAATACCACAAGTGTGTAGATTATGCTCATTCTTATACTGTTATGCCCAGATTATGTCCAGATTATACAGCTCCAGCTGCTCTCAAAATTTCCCTCTCCAAGTCTACAGCAGACTCCCACATCTCCAGACTCTACTGTGAGTGCTTCTCCACTCGTGGTGCATTTCACAACTTTCACATAACAAGTTCAGGAGGTCAGAAAAATACTATTCCAGGTTACAGATGAAAAAAAAAAAAAAGTCGCAAGTTTCCTGGGCAAAGGGATTAAGGAAAGCCCCTCTGCCTCCTCTGGCTCTGACTTCATCAAAGAGCATCAGGACATCGGCTTTGTTTTCGATTAGGGCATAGGGGATAGGCTATGGAGAGTGAAGCGTGTGCTTCAGTGCTGACCACAGGGTGATTGCTTTAAAAAGTTTGTTCATAGGGCTGGTCGAAAGAGCCTGGAAATTGGATGCCATTTCTGACTCACTATCTTTAGTCGTATAATGGGTGACAAGTCACCAAGATACAGATTCCTCATCTGCTGGAAGCATGGGTGTTGGTTACAAGCTGGTGGTAACTCACTGAGCCTATAATCTATGCACAGTGTATGTGCACAGCTTCTTCTTGGTGACGTCTTGGGTAGTGTCCTCATGAACACTTTATAGATCCCACATTGTCAATGCTGGAAGTGTGACAAACATGCATGTGCCTGTTGGGACTTAGTGCTGGTGACTCAGGAGCTTCTCCTGTCCCTGGTCCATCTTTTAAAAAAATTTTTAATTTAATTTATTTACTTTTGCATTTAGTACAGGGTCTACAGAGTCTTACTACATAGATTGGACTCATCGTGATCCTCCTGTTTTCAGCCTCCCAAACGCTGGGATTACAGGTGCGCATCACCATATCCAGTCTCAATTGCCATCTCAGCGTGCCCTGGGGATTGGGCCGGGGCCAGCATGGCACACCAGAAATTGAACCCCGGTCCCTGTGTCTTCCTAAGCAGGTGCTTTAATCCTCTGAGCTATCTGACTGGTCCTCCAGTCCATCCTTTTCACAATGGACTAGGTCTTTGCTTTGCAGCATGGCTCTACCTCTCCCCACACACTGCTTCAAGTTGCTCTGTTCTCACAGAGCTCAGACAAGAGAATCTAGAGGAAGTAGTGGAGGGAAGGCTAAGTCTGGTTTCAGTGACCTTTGCACAATCCTCTCATCCTTTTTTGTGGCACGGGGTGTGGAACCCAGAGGAGTTCTATCACTGAGCTACATTCCCAGCCCTTTTTATTTCTTTACTTATTATTTTTATTTTGAGGCAGGGCCTCACTAAATTGCACAGGCTGGCCTCAATCTCATGACCCTCCTGCCTTAGCATCCAAAGTAGATGGGATTAGAGACATGTGCCACCGCACCTGGCCAAGAAAGTCCATGGCAGGCACCTGCAAGTTCACAAGTGCACTAGATTCACACGCTGCTGCCATCACCAGGAACCACAAATTGGGTTACTAAAACCACCACACATTTGGTGTCCAACGGGTCTAGAGGGCAGAAGGCCTCGATTTAGAAGTTTTTAATTAATTAATTTATTTATTTTTGGTACCAGGAACCAAATTCAGGACTTTGCACTTGCCAGGCAGGCACCGTGTCACCAAGCTACGTCCCCGACCTGAAGTCCACAATTTAGGACCCCCTGGATCATGCTCTTTCTAAAGCTGCAGGGGAGGATCCTTGCTTGCTTCTCCTTTCTGGCATCTGCTTCCAACCCCCATTGCACTGTGTGGCTGGTATATAGATCAGACCAGCTGTGTGGTCATGTCTTTCCTGTGTCTCTTCACATCATCTTCCCTTTGTGTACGTCTGGCAATTTCCCCTTTTTCTGAAGACACTAGTCATATCTAACTGAGGCCTATCCCTATGAACTCATTTTGTTTAACTTACTCTGTTAGATCCTATCTCCAGTAAGATCACATTCTTAACTCCCAATAAGGTACTAGAGGCTTGGGCCTCAACATATCTTTTGTGGAGGGCCTGATTCAATCTTAGCAGCATGTGAGGGGGTGACTTACTTCCCACTGGAGGAATGAGACCCTAATAGAATTCCTGTACCCCTATTGTGGTGGATTGCCATCTGGTGGTCAACTTGTTACACCCAACTGAATTAAACTAATATGGTGCTGAGTGTGGGAGGCCCACCTGAGATTGTTACCCGCAGTGTAAGAGGCAGAACTGGAGAAGAGCTGGTTGAGGCTGTTAGGGAAACTGGTGGAAGCTGCTCGTTCTCTTGGGCTGTTCTGCTGGGGGGCTTTGTTATGCTGGTTTTCCTGGTGAACTTGGCTGTTCTTAGAGGAGGAGCTCAGAGCCTCACTGTCACTGAGAATGCGGTTCACTTTTGGGGAGCTCTGGTTCTCACAGTAGGCATTGCTTCCTGGCTCCAGAGAGGAAGATGGTGCACAGCTCAGTCTCCTGGAGAATCTTGTCACATCGGTTTTCCTGATGGAAACTCAGCTTTCCTCATCACTGGAGGCGCTCAGGACCTCACTATTGCTGAGGGTGGCTGTGGTACTTTTAGGGAAGCTCTGGTTCTTACCTTGAGCATTGCTTCCTGGCTCCAGTGCAGATCCCTCAGCCTGCTAGTACAGATCCATCATTCCACTGGCATAGACTTTCTAGCTTCTATCACTGACTTTCGGGTCTCCCCAGTGCGGATCCATGCATGAAGTAGGCCTGCATGAGACATAGTTGTGGGCTCTTGGCCTCCAACTGTGCTTGTGAGAGGCATTGTTATGAGCTCTAGGTCTTCACCTGGACTCACACAGGACATTGCTATGGGACTCAGGCCCTCAGCTGCATTGTTTGGTCTTTAGCGTGTGGACAGATTTCCTGCCCTTGTTGTATATGATTCTTCGGGTGATTCATTATAAAATAATCTTATAAAGTGTGTCCTGTATTGTATTGTTCTCCATGCAAAACCCCAAACCACAACACCTAGACTATATGAGCTACCTAGGCTGTGTTTCCACAAACCCTAGAGAGTCTGGGTCAACCAAGATGGTCACTGAGATGACTAGACCTACATCCTCAGAACCACCCTGGGAAGACAGAAATGGTAGTTTCAGAGGTTGCTGGTTACTGGTCTGTGAATCTTGGTTCAAAGCAAGGAGGAGAGAGCTCTGCTTTACCAGAGAACGTGCATTCCCAGCCATGCACATAAAGAAATGTGTTCCCTGTGGCCTACTAGAAGTCATTGCTCATGCCTCCATTCTGCGTCAGTGCTGCACTGCCCTGCCCATTCCCACTCAAAAGGCAATGTGGTCTTCTGAGCAGCTATTTCTTTGTCCCAGCCTGCTCTGTTGGGAGCTGAACCATCAAAATGCCACTTCATTCTTTACCCTTTCTGGAAGAGAAAAGTAGAGAAGGGCTAGAAGAGAGCCCTTGACTCACTTTGCTTCTTCAATAACATCACAGGTATCAGCTCATAAGAATGTGAATTATTCACTCAGTTCATGCAAGTTTGCTGGACAACGCTGGTTAAGTGTAGTATGCTCTTAAAACAAGTAGGTAAGACATTGCAAACATGTATCAAGCATCCACACACTGCACAAGTTAAAGTGAAAGGGTAAACCTAGCACTGCATACCACAGAACCTGTGTAATGACCTGGATGTGGTGGTGCAAACCTATAAACTCTGCACTCAGGAAGGCTGATGCAAGAGAATAGCTAGTTTGAGCCCAGCCTGGGAAATGTGACTTACTGTGATTCAGCAAGACCCTGTCTCAACAGTTGGGGAAGAGGGGCTGGAATGCATCCCAGTTGAAAGAAACTGGATTCAAACCCCAGTACCTAAAGAAAGAGTATAACAGTAAAACATTCTAAAAGTGTCCTGAATCTCTTTTGTGAACACAAAGAGTGAAAGGCAACACAGGCTGCTGCTGGGCCAAGACCATTCCAGAGTCCTAGCCCAACAGTTATGAGCAAAACGTTGGCTTGAGGTCAATGTCTACCGAAATGATTATGGAGAGTTCAAGCATTTTACGTTGCATTCAAGTTAGTTGTCTAAGATTTAGAACAAGAAGATGTAAAGGTTAGCTTATCATAACTGCACATATTTTTTAATACTTGGTTCATAATGAACAGTAGGACTTGAGGCCCCTCTTTAGTCTGTGTTTTATGTTGAAACCTCCTTTGCTTTCTTTTTCTAGAGCAGAAACATTGTTGTAATTGAATCTTTATTTTTTTTTTAGAAAAGTTTATCCAGTTTAGCAATCCAGAAACCCATCTACCACCCAGCACAAGGAGGACCACACAAGGGGACAGAACCCTGTCTAGCTGGTGTGGCCCAGAGCTCAGGCTGCCTACACCACACACACTGGGCTCGCCAAAGTCAGATAAAAGGGAAGCTCAGTTCACCACTTACATATGGAGCATACATCCCCAGGGCTAGAGGTAAAAGGGCTTTACTAAGACTCTATCTCCGCCCCTGGAGGGCTGCCTTTGATAAACACACTGAGGACATTTGCAGCCTCAGATCTGAACACCGTCTAGAATGTTCCTGGCAGACTTATCTCTTGTGCCTTGTTGCCCCTGCCCAGGGTCCTTGTTGGTCATCATCCTGTCACATTTCTTCCTTGTCCAGTGGCCCCACATCTGGCAACATTTCCACCCATCATCTGGTCTATGCTCAGCCTCACACTGGGCTCTTTAACCTTCGAAGCCCCTATGGCATTCTTCACTGTGAGCTTCCACCCTGCAGTCCCTTGGGTCCCTCTAACTCCACAGGGTTGGTCCTGGCAGTGGTGAACTCATACATGAGGCAATCCATGCTTTAAGGCCACACTTATCTCACTAAGGGCCAGTGATGATTGGTATTATCCTGCTCAAAACCCACCAACTGCCTCTACTACCAAAGTCAGACTCAGGGCCTTCCTCAGATCCTAGTTTATGGTCCAATATTATCTCCTACAATTTAACTATATCAGTTGATCCTGACTTCTCAGGGTTTCCCAAATTTCTCTGTGTCTATCTCTCTTTCTTTCTGTCTCTGTCTCTCTGTGTCTCTTTCTGCCTTTCTCTTGGCAGTGGCTGGTCTTCTCTACATTTGTAAATGGCATTTTTTCCCCACCACCTGCTCCTGATAAAATCCCATGGACCCCTCAGGGTACCTATCCAGTCCTTCTTCCCTGGGGCTTACTCCTCCATAGGCTCATTCTCCAACACCCTCCCCCTCCCCTGGGCCCTGACAATGCTATGACTTCTGTCTTCTAGACACCACCAATCGGCAGCGATTAGCTGTGCACACACAACCTGCCTTGTGGTAGCAAGCAGGTGAGGAAGGGGGCAGGAGCTAACTAGGGGCCTAGTTAGCATTTTCATTGTGCACAGAGCTTGTCCAGTGTGTGTACATCATAAATGTTTGCTAAATGAAAGCAAACAGGAAATGTAGAAAGCTTGTATTCTACTCCAAGTTTAGACGTCTTTCTAAAAAAAAAAAAAAAAACCTCGTAGTTACCAGTGCAGCAAAAATAGAACTTATTTAAATGCTCCAAAACATAGAAGTTCACATGTTGTCTGTGCTTGAAAAATCTACAGATGGAAGTTTTGTGGGGGAAGGGTTTGGGGTTGGAAGGAGAGGTGAAAACTGTAAATGTCCCTAGGATATAGTTTTCTACATTTATTTCAAAGGGAAAGAGAAACAAACCCAATGAGATACTGTAGAAGGCTTTGGTTCCACATAATAGCCATAAAAAAAAAAAACAACCCACAGCTGGTTAAAAAAAAAAGCTAGGTAACAGTTCTCAATTGCATTATTTCTAGGGAAATGTAAGCTAGGAAAATGTGGACCTTTGGTGGCCAACAAGACAAGAAGAGACTTTCAAGTTGCCAATAAGCATTTTATCACTTGACTCTTGGTTTGGTTGTTCCTGGCATTATTACAATGTAGGATATGAAACAAATCTGAGATTATGCATTCAGGAAATGAAATGGATTTGGGACCATAAAGCCTACAAAACACAATTTAACATTTTCTCTCTTTGTGTTTATTAGCTTATTAAAAAGTTATTTTCTTTCAAACATCCTTATTGAAACAAAGTGAACTGCTCTGGAACCAGCAAAACTATGAGAATGGGTGTTCTCTGAGGGACCACAGCCTATAAGCAAGCCAGTAAGTCCCTTTTTTCTTTTTCTTTTTAATGAAAATCTGCCTATAGCCTTTGGCATCCTGCAGGAATTTGGAAAGAACTTTGGGAGTCCGGGCGTCCAGTCCCCCTTCCTGGGTGCTGTCTCAAATCTCAGTCTCCTTATCTTAAAGCAGAAATAAGAACACACACCTGCCTATCCTTCCAGAGATTGCCTGAAAGATCTTAGAGAGGGTAGAGGCCAAGAGGAGGTCAGGGAAGAAATAGGCCTCAAAGACAGTACCCTGGGGCTGCAAAACAAATACATGCATGTGAGCTGCAGACTCTGGCCTCAGCATCTCAAACTGCAGAGGAACCTTAGAGATACAAGTTCAACCCATTCTTCTCATAGTTGGAGCCACTGAGGCTCAGCAGGAGGCAGGAAAATGTCTAAGAATCAGAGGCTGAGCAGGGGATGGGAGCAGGGACAGGGACCAAGCTTCTTAGCAAACAAGGGCACTGCAAAACTACGTCAAACACATTCCTTGGTTCCTACTCTTGTAGAGCTTTGATATTCACCAGTGGCCTTGTTGTGGGTGGACAATTAGAACTGAGGGCCATCTTTTGTAAGAAGAGCCAAAGAAGTAGCAGAGAGACACAGTGACAACAGACAAGGACAGCTTTCAGTGCTCCAATAGCCCAAGGATGGGGTTGCATGACTTGTACAGGATCTATGATTGCCTAGGCAACATGGTGGGACTGGAGTTGTAACACAAGGTGGCCAGTTGTCAGGAAAAGCGTCTTACCCTCTGATGTCCAAGATCCACAGGACAGCATCACAGAATAGAACAGACTTTCTCTAAAAGAACCCCAGGAACATGAAGAACCATGCTCCATAGAGCTGATCCTGATGGTGTCCTCTACCCAATGTTATGCCATAACTCAAACTTTCCAGTTAATGGGGGCTTGGAGGCTTTTGTTGACTGGTTTCCTCCAAAATATGTCAGTTTGATGTGGTTTTGAATTTTGCAAACATTATTTGCCAGCCTAAAATGGTACCACTAAAGCACTCAGGAAAACTCCCTTCCATGTGTCTGGTTCTTCATATTCTCTCTCTCTCTCTCTCTCTCTCTCTCTCTCTCTCTCTCTCTCTCTCTGTCTCTCTCTCTGTCTCCCTCTCTCTCTCTGCCCTCTGTCTCTCTCTGTCTGTCTCCATTTCTCCCTGTCTCTTTCTCTGTGTCTGTCTCTGTCTCTGTCTCTCCCTCTGCTCCTCCTTCCCTCCCGCTCCTTTCCCCTCCTCCTTCCTCCTGCTTCTCTTCCTTCTCTGAACCCAAAGGCTCAGGCAAGCACCGGCCCTCAGACTGTCCTCTTTTGCCCTTGTGGTCACTGAGGATTATCTGTCTGAGTCTGGCCTTTACCGCAAGGTCATGGCACCCTGCCCTGCGGTCTCCCATCACTGTGGAAATGTGGGACTCATCCTCACCCTGAAGTAGTCTCCTTCCTGTGCACCACTTCTGTTACTGACTGACTATCTCTGTGGCCCTAAGGGGTAGTTGCTGGCCCTGGGAAGTGGGGAAAAGGGGAAGGAAAAGCAAAGGCTGAGAAAGGCTGGATTTCCTTCTCTAGCATGGCAGATGCTTGGGAAGAGAGCTGAGGGAATAGAAGTTTCATGAATATGCTGAAATGCAAACACAGCTGGGAGGTCTAATTTGGGGTACACCCTTGACAGAGCACAGAATACAGCCAGCAGAAGGGAGCAGTCACACACCATGAGGGTGACATAAGAAAACAAACACTTCCTTCAGGATGTTTTCAGTGCTCCAGAAAATAATATGGGCTTGGGGGAGAACAGGAGAGAGGGAGGAGAAAGAGGTGAGAGTGCACTTGGGAGACTGCATGTTATAGGTAAAAGCAAAGCATGACATGGAAACCCCGGGCCTGTTGTCCCCTAGAAGCCCTCAGAGACCAGATGGTAGGGAGAGTGCTCTTTGGCCTAAGAGTAGGGTCACAATCCTCCTATCTCTGGGTTGATGTAGAACAGCTTCCTAAGCTCTCTAAGTCTCAATCAGTCATCTGAAGCATCTTCTGTGTGCCAGACACTGAGCTAGGTGTTAGGGACACAGAGGTAGGCCAAGAAGGTGGCAGCAAGGTGCTTGCTTAGGAATTTATTGCCAGGGTACAGGGAATCCTTTGCCCTCCCAAGATGGGACTCAGGCAGGACAGGCTATCAAAAACCCCAAAGTGGGTTGGGGAGATAGCTTGGTGGTCTAAGTGTCTGCCTGGCAAGCACAAACATTCAGGTTAGATGCTCAGAACTACATGCCGGGCAGCCCCCCTCACAGTGCATGCCTGTAATCCCAGCGCTGTGGAGGCTGAGACAGGAGGATTACTAGGAGTCCAAGCTGCATAGTGAGACCCTGTTGTAAATACATAAATAAATGAAAAAAGAAAAAGCCCCAAGGTGAGAAGCAGTAGCCAAAGTTTTGGGAATCAAAGAAGGGAAGAGGGGCGGGGACTGGAACTCAAAGAGTGAGGGAGGCAGGAGGTGGTTTTCTGCAGTTCTCTGCCGGGAGATGACAGATGGGACAGGACGTAGCTGTAGCGCGGATGGTAGGCCCACACAGAAGAAGGAGAGGCTGCTGGCTGACTCAGGCAGGGGCAGAGGAGGTGAAAGAAGGGGCCACCGTCTTCCCGGGTTGGGAGCTGGCCCCACCCCAGCACCTGCAGGGCTGCAGTCTGGGATAAATGAGGAAAGGCTGAGGCGAGCCATCCACGCTGGCGTGGACGGGAGGAAGGAGGGGCAGCAGGGCCGGGTAGGAGGAGAGATCCGGCTTCCAGCAGACAGGCCAGGAAGCCTGTGCCACCGCTGAGTGTGCTGCTCTGAGCGCTTCTCAAAATGGCAAATCAGCGCAACAGATAATTTGATAATCAAAATAATGAATCCTCAGGGTTGTGATGGAGATGCTTGCTCCTTATGTACGCTGTCAGCGTAGTCTCTCCTAGCCCATTCTTGCCCACTGCAGTTCCCTTTCATCTGCCGCATTAAGGAGCCAAGGCTAACATGACACCTGCACCCCCTTGCTAACAAGGCACCTTATGAACGTAGCTTGAGCCAAAGGAAGGAGGTCGAGGTCGGGGGACTCGCAACCAAACTGGCCAACTTGAACCTCTGAGTTTAAAATACAATGCAGAAGTTCACGCTCAGCTCATGTACAGACGTTCATAAAACAGGCAAGAGAGGAAACCTAGACGGCATGATCCTATCACAAACGCATTCCTCAAGTCCTGCGGTGTCTCCACTTACAAGCTTTCAGATTCTTCTTTCTTTTCATCCCCAGCAACACTGACCTAATTCAGTCCGTCACCCATAAGTACTCCCTGAATACTCGTGGTCTGCACAGCCACGTTCCCTGAGTTAAGGCAGCAGGGGCCCAGGGACAGAGCCGTCCCTGCCTTGGGCTCTGAGAACATAGACAAAGCTCGCAACTCAGATATGTTCTTCCCCAAAAGATGCAATATCATTCAGAAAGGACAGTGATGGGAAACAAACAGGCGGGAGCCCTGCGGGGCACCTGCCCCCGTTCAACATTGCTTTCTCCCCCTCTAACCCGCCTGCCCGCTGCAGGAGGGGCACTGCCCCATGGGTGGCAGCGTGAGAGCAGGCAAATGAGGTGCTATTGGGTTGGGAAACAGGAGGCGCCCAGGTGAGCATGAGGCGATGTGCGGCCTGTGGCCTCGGGGTACACTACCGTCCCCTGCTGCTGCTTCTTTCCCTGGTCCCCCTGCCCTCCCCACTGCGCCATGTTTTTCTTATACAAAATAGGCATATTTATCATACAATATATTTTAAAATTTAAATAATTGAATTCTTCTAAAGCTCTCACCAAAATGCTTAGCTGTCACTACTCGTGGTCGCGCTTGTCACAACTGCCCCACCCCCAGTCTTTCTTGTGGTCTCTGCAAGGGGTAATGGGCATTTCCTTCAGTGACCCTGGACTTAAGACTCAGCTTCTCTAAGAGACCACCCTTGGCAGACCGGCTATGTCCACCTCTCCTTCCAGACCTCAGCAACCCGGATGCAGTTCCGGTTTCCACAGGCCGCCGGTTACAGGTGCTTTGGATTGTTCTAGATGACCCTGAGTGTCATCAGTTGACGGTGTCTAACACTGAGGATCCCATGGGCCACTTCTCTGGCTCCCCTAACCCCTTGTCTTGAGGAGCATTGTGTACCCAGATGCAGAAAGCATGCTTCCTCTCATGTTTCAAATATTAAATGGATAAAATTACCCAAGTAATTTTCCTCATTCAAGTTGGAGCAATTAAAACAGAACTGGAAAACTGTGAATAAACAATGATTATATCTGTTTAGAGACAGCCAACGTAAGTTTTGAGTTTCATAATTCCCCATTCCATGACTGCACTGCCCATAAAAGATCTTGTTTCTCTCTTCCTCCCCACAAACTTCCTCATTACAGTCAACAGCATAACTGCCCTGCACCCCTTCTCCATCTAGAAAGCTGGAGTCACCCTGCCCCCTCTCTTTCTTCCCCTCAGCCAGCCCCTCCCACTGGCCACCTTCACTTCTCCCCAACCACTGCAGCAGTGTCCCAGCCACTCTCCTGCCTCCTCTCCACTCAGTCACATAGTGCATCCTACAATCCAGCAGGAAGCATCTTCAGTGGCTTCCCACTGTGCTAGGAGGAGACCCACATATCCACCTTCCAGCTTGTGCCTCTGTGGCTCTTCAGGCTCATCACTGGCTCTCATGACGGCAGCTTCCAGACTGTCACCTGGGCACTGCCTTGCTGGGTCTCCTCTTCAGGTCTCAGGCCTACCTGTTGGTTCCCATCCCACCCCAACTTATTAGCAGGAAGGTGGGCTTCCTGGTCTACCACATGGCTTCATAGTGATAGTTTACCTGCTGTTGGCCCATACTTCCCACTGAACTATAAGCTGCCTGAGGGGCTGGATCTGGGTATTTTGTTCCTTATTAAATACTCAGCAGGCAATCAGTAAGTGTTCACTCAGTGTATGAAGACGGTTCGACAATGGAAACTTCTCACAGAAAGGACCCTCCCAGACAGGGAGCCTCCCAGGGCAATCAGTCAGCCAGGCCCCACGGGCAGCCCTGCCTTCTTTAGAGACAGTTCCCACCACAGAATTCTTGCTCTACACTTACTGAAGAAACAAGTGAAAAAGCAGTTGCTTATTGAAGCTCTGTGATTCACCAGTATTATGGATTTAAACAAGCCTTTTAGCTTCTCTGAAACAGATTCATCATGCATAGAAACAGCAGGAACTATCTGCCCTGTTGGCCTCACAAAAATACTGTGAGGACCAAAGAAAACTCTCTTGACCCAGCTCTGAAATACACACTACCTTAAAAAAAAACAAAACAAAAGAAAAACAAGATGTCGTGATTCTTATCCTGCATATTTGAAAATTGCTGTGTAGTATGCCTGGTCCAGTCTGGTTCAGCTGGGCAGGATCATGGATCCTACCTGTTACCTACTTACTTATTACCTCCTTCACCTGAAGCAGGCGATGAGGCCTGCACCTGACGGGTAAACACACCCCATTACAAAATGCAGGTGGCCTCAGTAAAATGTACAGACTACCATTAAAATGCATTAATTTCTTTAAAAATTCTAAAAAATGATAAGTAAAGAAATAAAAATTGGGACATGTTCAATAAAAGCAACTGAAAAGAAAAGAAAGATATTTTTAGAAACTTGGCCATTTTTCTTGCAACTTTCAAAACCCGGCGCTTCTTGTCAGGGGATTTTCCGTGGTGAGGCTTTCATGATATGACAAAATTTACAAAGAAAGCAGAAACACACGAGCTTGTTTTATGCATCTGGTTAACATTATAATTTAAATCTCCAGTTAAAATTTCATTTTCTAAAAATTTCAACTTTAAATATTCCTATGTGGAAATAGGGAAAACAAAATGAGCAGTTTGAGATTCCCTCTAAGTTTTCAGTTGTCAGGAACACTTGTTAATTGGAGGACCAGCCTGCCTACATCCTTGATTTGCAAACAGCTTTACTATTTGAGACAGTTATATGGACAGAAGCCCACTTACTCGTACAAAATACCATGACGCCACTACAGTAAGCAAAAGCAGCACAGTATCAGGTCATCTAGTAAATCCATTAAAAGCAGAGTAACAATCTTCCTCCTGCTCACAAAGCAGACAGACTTAATTAATCGATGGAAATTAAATTCATGGCGTGATTGCCACAGATGCACCAGCCAGCTCCATACCAAGGCTCAGAATGTAAACTCCAGGTAAGAGGAGTGACAGCTCACAAGCCCGTCCTTGCAACTAGATGTCCTTTTTAAATGCTCAGAACAAATTCTACAGCTCTGAGGACCTCAAGACGGTCCTACAGCTCTCAGACAATGTGCGAGGGCCCCTCCACCCTGTGGGCAGCTGTGCTGTATCTCCTAAGGACAAATAAATACTAACCCAGTAGTGCATGTCAAGATGGCATTTTATGACCATATATCTTCCTCAGGCAAGGAGGGCCCAGGAAAATGTCATTTTCTTTTTGAAAGCCAGGCAAACACACTGCACCAGAAGAAGGCTGGTGTCTATTGAGAATTTAAAAACATAATGTTCTCAGAACACATCTATAGAGGGTATGTGTTTTACCCTTTCTTTTCAGACACCTTGAACTTGAGATTCAACTTTCTGGCTCTCTCTAGCTTGAAAGCACCAACTTCACAAAGATGTGAATTTCACACCAATCCCTGGAACCAATGCAAATCTATGGATCTTTAGGGAAAACAGATTTCAGGTGCACAAAACTGCACAGTAGGTCCTGAAAGTGGAGTTTATGGAACCATGGAGTTCAAATCTAGGAGGCAGCTGGATCTGTGGACTCTAGGCGGAGTCCCAGGACTGAAGCTTGACTATAGTGGGTAGAGAAAACCCACATCTACCTTCTCCATCAACCTTACCACCAAATACCCTGACCAGAAGAATGAAGAAGTGAGTCAGCTGCTAAATGCCTGGTGAGCCCCAATGGGCAAAAGGAACAGTGCTGCCTGGGGCCCGGGGAGAGGGAGTGCATGGAGGAGGTTGGTACCTGTACTCCAGGAAGGGGTGGCATGGCTCTCCGGATCCCCTGGGATGCAGCCAATGAGAGACTGCTGCTCCTGACAAAGGGTCCGTCTCTTCCCTTTAGGAAGTAGAAGAGATGGTCCTCCAGCCCAGGGACCTTGTAACTGGGAAGGAGCAGGTGGGAGAAGGCGTGGTGGGAAGATAAAGTGCCTTGGCTGCCAGTCAGAAGGCTGCTCACACCTGTGTCCTGCCAGCTTCCTTCACTTCCTGACTGGATGCCTACCCAACAATAGCAGCAGCAGCAACAACAACAATAATGTTGATGAAAACCCCAATCCCTGACTACTAACCAAGTCCTGTTCCCCTGCAAAGCAGTCTATACATGAGAACTGCTGTGGTCTGGGGCTCTGTCTGACCTCCAACCTTCACAAATTAGAAGACCTCGGGCAAGTCAGTGCCCATAAATTAGTTGTGTGGATCATGTCACTTCATAGGGTAGCTATGAGGACTCAAGGGCTCAATGCTCAGCAAGGGCACAAAGTGAAGATACAGTAACTACATGCAGATGTAGTACCACTACGAGTAGGTGGTACTACTTTTTCCCTTTACTTTGGATTTTCTTTAATCTTTACAGGTTTGCAAAGAAATTGACATCTATGACCATGGGAAGTATCATAACAGATGGGAGAGAAACAAAAACAAAGCTATGGCACTTGGGTCTCTCCAGGGCTATGCTGAACCAAGTCAGTCCCAGGAGAACCAGACAGCTGACATTTTTGACCTTTCTACCCAGTGATTCCACCCTCCTGGCTGAAATCCTTCTGAGATCCATCCACGGCCCTCACGATGAGATCCACACCCACAGCACAACAGCCAGGGCCAGAGTTAAAGGATTCTGCATCCCTTGTGTTTCAGGAAGGGGATAGGGAAAGAACGAACATAAAGTTTAGTCACAATAAGTCAAGTTCAAATTTTGTTCTTTAAATATTTATATATGTGTCCTTCCAGAAGCTGTATAAACACTCTGAGTATCCACATCTGTGGTTACAAAATGATGACAATATCACTTAGCAATTCTTTCAGTCAGGTGAAGCATGCCATGAGTAGCAGGCACTGTTACAACCACCCCCCTCCCAGCCTGTTTCAACCTCATACAAAGCTGAGTTCCCAGCACACCTCAGACTGTTCTCCACCCCGACATATAGTGTTCTCTAGACCTTGTTGATCCCGCACATCCCTCTTCTGCTCCACTCCCCAGCCTGGTAAATCATGTTTCTCTTCTGGGACTTTCTTTTAACATGACTCCCTCTGAAAAGGGCTTCCATTAAGCTTTCTGGGAGTCCCCAGAGCATGGGCCACTGCAGATTCTGTCATCCTCATCTGATAGGTTTGTGTTGTTTCTATTTCCTGCACCAGACTGTGTTCCTAGAGTGTGACCAGCATCTCCTACCTAGGATCCCAGTTCCTAGTACCTCATAGGCACTCACTGTATGCTTGTCACATGCAGATGGGAATAAATGACTCAAGATCTAACTTGGAGAATTAAAATAATCAGAGAAAAGCAAGGATTAGAACTGGAGAGTTTCAAACCGAAAGGAATACTTATATGTGTCTTATTGATTGCCTTCATTCTATATGAGGATATGTCACCAGAGATTTACTGGCTTCCCAGGATGATAAGATGAGCGATGCTTTGAATACCAGTCAGACACTTAGCAGAGGTCCAGATAAGGGACAGGCTTAGAGACAGGATACACCAGCATGTAAACTCACTTAGGCTTTAGAATCTTGTTCCTCTTAGTAGTTCCAAGAACACACCTGTATCAATCACATAGAGGCCCACTCGTTCAACAAACCATCAAACAATAACCACCAGTGGATGCAACGTGGGCATGGATACCTTATTCCCCAGACACTGAAATGGAAGACGACACAAAGGACACTGACTCAAGGCGTGTTACAACAGAGATTTTTGCCTTCAAAAAAAAAAAAAAATCAGAAATAGGGGAGAGATGGGTGTTAATTTTTTATTATAATTTTTTTAAAAAGTTTGGCCTTTTAAGATTCAGTCCCTGGTGCTTGGTATGTCTCTGCCTGAGACTCAGAATCAATGTGGGAGAAGCATATGTTTCCGGACAGGACAAAATGAAAACAAAAACCCAACCACATAAACAAATGGGAAATCTAAAGAACAGTTTGGCTAAGGCTCATAAAGGAAATAACAGGAAAGGTACCAGTATGACAAGAAAAATTATATTCCAAACTTTCTTGTTCCTATACATCTTCATGGAAACCCTTCCACAAACAAAACTGCCTCCCTGGAGTGAATCTGGGCCACTGGCTAAACACAAAGCCTCCACACACAGAAGCTGAGTGGTCTGTCCCTTTTGCAATATTCCAGCACCACAAGCCTCCCTCAAAGCCCAACCTCCTCACTGCAGAAGTTCACAGCTGGCTACAGGTTAAGACCGCAAGTTAGAGCCTACAAACCCAACAACTATATTGTCTTTTTTAAATATTATCTTTAAATGAATCAGTCTTCCCACATATGTTAGGCTTACTATCTAGAATTTTACCTTAGTGTACAATTTTCTTCTTCTTATTATTATTATTTTATTTTTTCTGTCAGAACCAGGGATTGAACTCAGGCCTTTGTGCTTGCCAGGGAAGCGCTTATTCCACTGAGCCATCTCCCCGGCCCTAGTGTACAATTTTCAAAGGAAGGTTTCTGTCCACAGGTTTGTTTTGTTATGCTTGCACACCCCCACAAATTCATAGATTTGGTTACAGATTACACACACATATACATATATAATACAATACAGATGCTAAGTACAATGCAAAAGAGCCATACCCACAAGTTCCCTGAGCTAGTTTCCTTTAATGTAATATTGGTAGGAACAGTGCAAATCTCTCATATAGCAGAAGGATTCTAGGAATGAACTGGTAATGATCATAAAGTATTTTAAAGGGCTCCACTACGCCTCCACCAAGGCCGATCATCATTGTTATTACTGTGAGCTTCCATTCATTTTGACATTTCCCTCCTGCGATTTTCTATAAAAGAAAACAAGTCACCAGTCAGGAGGAAAATAAGTTGAAGAACAGATTTTTATTTAAGTTCAAGGGATTTTCTCTCATGAAGATGAACTTCACGGACAAATAATGCATTGCCTGAGGCTCCTGGTCAGTCACCGTGCATTAGAACTGCTGCTTCCTAAGGCATTTCTAGCTCCTGCAAAGCACAAGACCTGCATGCAATGCTTATAGAGTCTCAGCAGAGAGGAAAACCAATATTCCTAAAAAATGAGTTGATTAAAGAAGGGCTGACATGGCAGAGTTTGCTTTGCTTCTGTATAGCAAGTAGCTGTATTTGGTTTTTCCTGCAAGAGAAGTGCATTAAAAATGTTGCCCAGAGAGAAAAATATGATTATATGAAAAATGCAATCAGCATGCCATGGCAGCTAGACTCAGGTCTTTTACTAACATACTAACTTGTCTTGCTTGGTTCACTTCCAAGACCATTAGGTGTCATCAAATTCAGAGTTGAAAATAAAGCAAAATGTTCACACAGAGAGCAAGAGTTCAGGACACTGAGGCTGGGGCCCTGAGGGCTGTGAAGAGAGTGTCGATCAGCTGGGACATACGGCAATTATTTTAAGGGAGAAACAGTGAAGGAATTATAGACATCAGAATGTTCTGCACACCTGCTAGGTATCCTTACTGAATTCTAGGCATTCAAATCAAACATTTCCAACTGGCTACTATCAGAGATCAAGTTTATCTTTTGACATAATTTCTCAGAAAATCTCAACTCCTAGAACTTGAAGAAGATGGTACACTTTTTTTAAGTCAACTTTCTTCACAGAAGTAGTATACACAGGAATGTCAGGGGCCAAGAACTGATCAAGTTATAAAAAAAATGTTTTTCTTGCTTAATTATCTCATGGAGTGTCACTCTGAGCTTAAATCTTCTCTACACACACACACACACACACACACACACACACACACACACACACAAACTAATGCCTGGTTATAACAGGGTAGAAAGGTAGTACTCAGTATTAAATGCAATTTCCATGGCACCACTTCATCCTCTACACAGCATACTCTTTCTGAAGAATACTTCAATATATGTAGAATGGACATACATATGACAGAAAACAGGTGGTCAATTCTCTGTAGGAGGCTGCTTCATGGCCAACTCATTATCCATTTAATCAATTAATATTTATTGAGTCCTACCATGTGCCAAGCATAGTCCTAAGGGTTGGTGCTGAAGCAATGAATAAGACAGATAAGGTCCTTGCCCACACTGGGCTCCAATAAATGAGCAATGGCGCCAGATGCACTGGATTAGTTCAAGCACAATGATGAAAAATATTGGGGACAACCAGTTTCTGCAAGATGAAATTAAAAAGACAAGAGAAAGACACCAGCGCATGGCCAGATTGAACTTGCTCAAGTCCTGGAAAACTTAGCAGAATACGTAAACATGATGCTGTCATGACTTTTAAAAAGCAGTTAGATTAATTAAAAGCAACTTGGATAGCACATTAAATGACACATCATCAAAAGATATACCAAATAAGAAAGATATACCAGTACAACAGAAGACTGTAAGGACATACAGAGGTGAATAGTGCTTTAGGGAACTGTCACCAAACTTAGGAGCAGAGTAATACAAAACAGAGAAACATGCATCATAAATTAGAACCAAAAGAATGGATGCTCTTGTTGGAATGTAAGGTCAAGAAATAAAAAATGCCTCTGGTTCTCGTAGTCTGTACTGGAGAAACACTGTCATGACACAATGAGCCATAGTCAACCTTTAAAATATCTCTCTGTACTTTTTATTTCACCTGTCTATCATCATTTTTAGCCAGATATATTCCTGTCCTGGGTCTCCTGCCCAGTACACATAAAGGCAATGCTATTAACTGCATTTGGCTCACACAGAAAGATGAAGCAGGAGCTGTTCTCCATCCATTACCCACCACCCACCACCCACCATCCACAGTGGATTTAGGGGCACTGGGGTTGGGCAGGAAGTGAGATGCTCTGGAGGTCTTGCAGCTTAGGGCTTTCCATGAGGCCTCTACCCTCCTCCCTATAGCATCAGAGGTGTCCAGAGTGTTTGCTTTCTATTGCCCCAAGGGATAGAGGAGAGGATTGTGGCACTGGGTAGGAAGAGCTGGGGATGCTGGACATCCTGCCATGACCTGGCCAGTCCAACCCCAACACCAGTGAAGGCCTCATTGAGAAACAGCCCTGGTCTAACCATTCTGCCTGAAATGATTCTTTCTGCTCGTATTCTGTTCTTTGGTTTGTGCAGTGTGCCAGATACTCCACCTCACCTTTGGAGCAGGGGCTTTCAGGCTGTGCAGTGGTAGCGAGGGTCAAGCTGGCTTTAACTGATTTAGGCCCTGGGACTCCTCCTTCCCCATTCATGGTGCAAGGTAACAGCCAAAAAAGACTATCAGTAAAAGCTCTAGCCTGCTGAATCAGACCCAAGGGACTTTGCATCTTATCCATATTTACATTCCCACCCAACCTAGATAATCACTATGAATGAAAATAAATGAACAACTAAGCAAACAGAAGTGAGCTTTGGCCAGGTGAGAGAGCAACAGGAATGAAAATGATATCTTTTTTGATAAGGAAACTGAGCCATGCCTGCCATTCAAGGATTAGGCAGGCACTATGGTGGACTGGGGTCTCCTATAACAGAGTCCTGAGACATTCCCCAGACACAAGCATATTCTGGGTTAATAAACAGAATAATGAACAGTACTGACAAAGTTCCTGCCAGTTGCAAGTTGTGCTAGAGGCTACACAGTTACAGCAAACAACAACAATAAAAAACCCAACTAACTTTGAGCTCTCCAAAGCCCAGCTGCCTGTGAACAAAAAAGTCAGCAATTCAGCATTAGCTAAGATGATGTCCCCACTCTGTCCCCACTCAGCCTGAGGATAAGCCTATCATCAGTTGATAGCTGGAGGCAGAGGTCTGCTCTGAGAAGGATCCTACTTGGGGGTGTTAGTGCAGAGCAGAACCACACCCTAGGACTGCCCTAGTGAAGAACCAGTGAGCCTATGGCCCCAGATCATCATGGCTCCCAGGCTTTCTTCTCTTTCCCACCCAGTCTGGGGTGGGATATCCATCAGAGCCCATTGTCCCCACTCCTTGTAAACTTGAGTTCAGCCTACTGTATGATCTCTGTCTGCCTATCCTGATAAGGTCATTGTTGTTCCTTATATTACAGGCTGTCAGGAGTTCTCAGGTGGGACACTTGCCTTGGTATGCATGTCCTCTGAACTTGGCCTTGCACTTGAATCAGGAACAACTCTTTAAGACCCACTGAGTTCCTCTAGTTGCTCATAATCTAGTAAGAGAAAAGTGGGCAGATGGATAGATAAATAGGTAGACAGATAGAGAGTATAAACTCTTCCAAGCATTATGTGCTACCATGGTTTGAATGGGTTTCCTTTGAAGTTCTCCTTCCCTAGGCTTCCTTTGTCTCCCTCTGAACCCTATAATACCCATGTCTTGTCAAACAGATCATTAATTCATTTCTTTTGAAATGGGCTCTTGCTATGTTGCCCAGGCTGGTCTTGAATTTCATAGGTTCAAGATATTCTCCTGCCTCAGCCTTTTGAATCAAAGGGACTATAGGTATGTGCCATTGTCCCCAGATGGATTCTTTGCTCTTAACAACAACCTGTGATATAAGTAGGTGGCCATCCCACTTCTGTACATAAACCAAGCTCTTTCAATTCCCTGGAGAGTCCTGGTGAATTCTTTCTTTCTCTCAACTTTTTGTGGGCACAATCTGATCTGACAAGGACCTGTGGACTTTGGCACTTAGATCTGGGAAGTCTGGCTTCCTAAGTTCCACATTCAATCACAAAAGTCCATCAGAATCAAATCATCCCTGATCTTCCAGCTCTACTCTGGACCATGGAGAGGGAGTGGCAAAGCACCCATACTGGCAGGTGAGGCCCAGCACATAGCTTTGTTCTGTACACACCCTGCTTCACACATATCTGCTGTCTTACTTTCCTCTTTACTGAGACATGATACTTGACACCAAAAATTAAAAGAGGATAGGCCTGAAGTCTGAAGATGTTTCAGTTCACTGTCAGCTGGCTCCAAGGCAGGGAGGCACAGAACAGGGGAATCACAGAGGATGCTTGCTTGTGGGAGGGCAGTGGGAAGAGAGAGGGACCAAGGGCAGAGGGAAGGACAGGGACCCTTCCAGGCCACACCCCCAGTGATCCACCTCTTCCAACCAGGCTTTACTTCTTAACATCCCATTTAGCTATAAACCCACGTATGAGCACAAAAGGCTTGAGGGGGGCATCAGATATATAAATTAACATCAGGGAGTGGCTGCATTCTCTTCTTCAACTTGTCTGGTAACAACCCATGTATGTTCAAAGATGGCCACCACCTTGCCACATCTGTTTACAAAAATAGAACTGATTCCTGTAAGCTGGGAATCCCAAGGCTATAGTTTGGTTTAAACTCAAGATTCTTCTGTGAAAGAGCCAGTGAAGATTCACGGCAGAGGACAGGGGACAAACTGCACAACTTGGAGTGCCTCAGAGGACACCCCAAGAATCTGAGAAAGGGGCCCAGGGGAAGGGCCCTGCCCTCCCTCCACTGGGGGCTAAGTGTGGGCAGCCAGTTCCCCAAAGATTGTGAGATATAAACAATGTGACAAAGAAAGCTTTAGAAGCACAGAACAACAGCGGAGGGTTACACTGTATTTCTGATGTGCCAGTCATGGTTCTAAGAGCTTTACACATCTGTACTTGCTGAATTCTCCAATCCACCTTATGAGATGAGGCCTAATCCTATGGCAGAGCTGGGACCCAAGAACGGGCAGTTGGGCTCCAGAGTCCAGGCACCTGAATCAAGACTTCTGCAAGATGCCTCTAAGGGGGAGGATCACGTAGGGAGATTTTCAGCCTTATGCATGGGGACATGCTAAACTATTTTAATTATTTAGTAGCACTACACTAAAGACAAATTTATTTAAATATACAAATATATGAACTGAACAGCAAAGGGATTTAACTAATTCTACTAGGACAAAAAAAATCACAGCACCAAACTTAATAGGAAATCATTAATTATTTTTCATATGTTAAAAGAGAGTTAACATCAATAATATAATGCAACTTCAAAGATATTAATGAAAAAAGCTACAAAGTCCTTTCATATACTATTTTGTTCCAATAACATAAATAATTGATATCAATCCTAGCACAGTGGTGGTGAACCTACGGCATACCTGCCACAGGGGGCATGCAAAACCCTCTCTGTGGAAACAGGAGCCAAATCACCCCAGCAGCTAAGCATCGGGTAACTGTCGTTTTTCCAAACTAAAACCTCAGTATTCAGGTTTAATTGCAGCATTGGCAGTTTGTGATAAATATGTGGGTTTTGGGTTGCAGTTTGGGCACTGGGCTTATAAAAGATTTACTGTCACTGTCATAGAGGCAAAAGACAGTGTTTCAACTTCCCAAATATAAATAAATATGATAACCATATAAGCCACAGCTACACTTGGTTCCACAGACCCAAGGTCTGAAACAAAAGTTCCGAAGGGCTATTTGAAAATTTAGCTTTCCTTTAATCCACAGTGCTACCCTCTTAAGATTCATGTGTGTCAAGGCCCCAGGCCTCTACCACGTGGACTGGGCAGCAGCTGGGGGCACGCATTTCTGTCCCATAGCTGCGTCCTGTGGCCGACTGCCTGCTGTGCAGTAGAGGGGCCTAGGGGACGGGAGCACAGCTGGACAGGGAGACAAGTGCCTACCAGGGGTCTCTTCACTAGTAGCAGTGTGAGCAGGGCAGACCTGCTCCTCCTTATTCCCACATGGTAGTGCAGTTGGGCAGACAGAACCACGATCCCTCTTCACCAAGGCCACTCCTGAGAAGCTGATGCAGCCGAGCACCAATCAAGGGCAAAGCTGGGGCTGCTCACGTGTTATGTACATGGGCAACCTGCTTAGCTGCTCAGATTGAAAGCACAACAGGTCCCTCGAGACTCTGCAGTGCCCCTGCCGTCCCTGCCACACCAGCGTCCAGAGGCAGGTGAGCTTGGTGACTACTAGGATTTAAAATTTGCTGGATGACTCACCTAGAGAGACTGACACGTGCCAAGGGGTGCCTCAGCCTGTGAGCTCTGTTCTCCTCCCCATGCTCTGGGATTCTTTCCCCGTCCTTCACTCTTGGTAACTTGAGAGTTGGTAGATTCCTTCTGACAGCAGTGCTTTTCCAAACTTTTTGAAATATTGATGACGTATATCTGTTTTTTTCTGGTGCAGTTTCTTTTCCCTGCCATTCTTTAAGTGCTGCATAGCATAGAGTCATTTAATAGGATTAAAAATCTTCCAGGATTTATTCATAATGCTCAGAAGTGGAAACCAGCCAATATCCATCAGTATTATGAGTGGGTAAACACAAGGTGGCAAATCCACAGATTGGGCTGTTAGTCAGCTATAAGAGGAATGAGTTACCCACAGGTGCTCCAAAATGGGTACGCCTTGAAAACACTACTGTAAATGAAAGAAGCGTACACGGGAGGCCACATAACATGGGGCTCCATTATATAAAATGCCCAGAACAGGCAGTTCTACAGAGACAGAAAATATATTAGTGGCTGTCTAGGGTTTGAGAGAACAGGACATTGAGAGTACTGCTGGTGGGTATAGACTTTGTTTTGGGGATGATGAAAATATTCTAATTTAGAATAGCAATATTCTAAGCAGTAGTGGTGATAGCTACCCAACTCTAAATATATTAAAAGCCACTAAACTGTTTACCTTAAGATGGATAATCTTTTTGGTTTGTGAATTACGATATCTCAACAAAGCCAATGTAAAAAAGAACCCTTACAGTAGAAGAATTTTGTGATCTCTCAAAATAATGGAAAAAAATCTGAAGTATTTTTAAGTCAGAGATGGGGACTATGTTGTATGCGATCTGCAAACTGAAATGGTAGAAGCAGATTGAGTACTGAGCAGCAGGCAGGCACGGGGGCCTTCGGCCACTTGGAGAGCAGCGCAGGTCAGGCAGGGCAGCCAGTTCATAGCCCCCGCCACTGACCTCCCCTCAGGCCCAGGGTGGCTAGGTTTTCACACTTTTCAGGCCAAAACAAAACATCTAAGTTTTATTATTTTTGTTTTTAGTTCTTTTACTTCTAAATCATTTATAATAAACATAGTTCACTTGGTGTAATAAGAAAACAATTAAAACATCTAAGTTTTAGCTGAAAAATTTTTTGGGGGTAGCTAATTCATTTTCTCCTCAATAATTCATATGTAACTCCTGCCTTTTACTGCTCAGCCAACAAACATTCCCTGAATGCCTAGTATTTTCTAGGCAAGAGTCCGAAGTCCTGGAATGCAGCAATGACCACAGCCTTAATAAACAGGCTCACGTTCCATCAGTGGGGATGGAGTTGTCCCAAGAGTGTGGCCCTGAGGCCCTGGCTGCTCTGGGAACCAGTACTGCTGGCAGATAGAGGCCTTCATACAGGTAGATGCTAATACCCTCAGTGAAATGACTGTGGGCTAAGCTGGTATAGAATAAATTCCCAGGCCTCCCAGCCAAATCACTGAGTGTTTCTCTTCCCATCGCTCCCTACATGCCCAAGTTAGACCTTGGGAAAGCGACAGAGGCGGAGAGGCCAACTTGCCCATAGAATATCTTTGTGCCTTCGATCTTAACAAGAACCTCTGGCACCTCATAGAAGACAAGGCTTGGGAAATTTCTGTTTTCCTTTTCTCCCTTGCTAAATAGAACAGAATTAAATACCCAGATGCCATGGCTTCCAATACTCCTCCAGGATAGAAGAGTTCTGAGTATAAATTTGATTTCTTTTAACGATTTGTGTAGTTTCGGGGGGGGGAATGTCTTGTTATGGGGGAGGTTATTAATTACACATGCTCCAGAGTTTTTCCTACCTTCATGGATTTTCTGGTCACCACAAGTTTTGTTCTTAAGAAGACAGTTCTTAAAAAGACTCTCATGAATGACAGTGTCAGGATCTCAAAACTGATATGCAGCTAATGATTTCAAAGTAGGAACTTGAATTACTTAACTAATGACAAATTAGGTGTAACTTGCAACCAACATAATCTGCAATGAATGACACAGTGGAGAATTAAATATGTCTGTGCTTTTCTAAAAAGAAAAGTCTCTTTTTGTTCATTGGTCCAACCCAATAACCAATCAAAGTGTTAAATGGGGGAGGGGCTACATTTTAGCGTGCGGTAGCAGCAGATAACTGCAGATTCCTTGTTGTTCCTGCTATTGTGAGATAAAACCTGGCTGCTGTCCCCTTGAATCTTGGCTAGCCTCAGTGCTTTGTACAACAAAGTGAGCATGACAGAGCAGCTCTGGGGTCTCCAAGGCTGGCTCATAAGACACCTGGCAGCTTCAGGCTGGACATCTTGGGGTGCCAGTTGTGAAGGCTGTGAAGGACCTAAAGCTGGCATGAGAGAGGCCCGTGAGAGACGCCTGGCCAGCCGCCAGCTGTACTGACCACACCAGCCAGGAGTTGAACTGAAGAGGAAAGAAGCCGTTGGCTGGGCGCGTGCAGCCTGCCCACATCAAACAGCCAGGAAAGAGCCTAACCAAAAATTGGCCAGCTGAGTCGAGTTAGCTCAAATAACCACAAGACTGGACAGCAGAATTGAAGCCACTAAGTTTTGGCATAGTTTAAAATAATAGGTAATTGATCTTAAAAAGAGATAATAGTCCCCAAGCTTTAGGATACTTTATTAACCAACAGTAGATTATTAAAACAGTCAGAAAGATAATATGATTATTTTTCAAAGCACTTCATTAATAGTAAAAGGAAAAAAAGCATTGAATTTGGACAAATCTACTTCATATGCTACAGGTATAAATTGAAGAGTAGATGTAATCATTAAATCAGCCAATAATAATTATTGAATCCTCATCATGCACAAAATTAAGTAGAATATCTAATCAGAAGAACAATTAATAGTTATTGATCTGAATGAGTTAGGACATATGATTGCTTTTTTTTCCCATAGGAGTGAAAAAGTATAAAGAACAGAACGTTTAGGGACCCTGCGCAGGTACAGGGGGCCAGAGTCAGGGAGCAGCCACTGAGGGCACAGTTACCCATGCCCCCACTTTCCCATGGGCTCCCTTGGCAGGCCTTCACCTATGCCCCTGGGTGAAGAGGCTACATGCTGTGGTTTGGGACGAGGAGTGCGGAATTGGCCCTGGGTCCACAGCGGCTGCGGCCTAGGGCCACTGGTCGTGCCAAGGTGCTAAGATAGTCCTGGGGCTGCCAAGCAGATAGTAGGGTCTGGGTGTCTGGTTTGTGGATGTGCTTAGATGTTTACAACAAGCACTGTGGCTGGCATGTCCCAGTGTTTTGGATACTAATGAATAGGCCTTCATAGTAATCAAGTTTACTAGAGGAGAACGTCATGAACGTAGTGATGCTACTGTGGGTTGATAGAGCAGAAGTGTCATACTTGGACCTGGCTGCAGGACCAGAACCAAAATCTGTGGAAGATAGCCCTGTGGTAGCTGAGTTAAAATTCAGCAGTCATCCCAACCAGTTATATATCAGCAGCTCACATCATTCACCCAGTTAGAGTGGTTTTTCCTGTGTGGACCAAATTATGGTGTTCCTCCTTGTCCTCCTCCAGCACCTCCAGCTGTCCCTCCTCCATCAGTTCTTATTAGAAAAAATGAAATAGGTATATTGACCACTCCTACTTTTAATAAAACTTTCAGGGCTACAATAGTCAGTACCTCTGAGGGCGGAAGTCATGGGACTGATGTAACCAGGTGCATATGTGGTTTTACATGTTTTGACAGCTGCATGATCCCTTGTGACAAATGCAGTATTTCATAATGTACTAACTTCTCGGGGAGCAACAGGCAGCATAGTCCTGATACACATCTAGGTCAGGGTTGTCAGCCCAAGAGTTTGGATAAAGAGAGGGTAGTGCTACTACAATGCCAGAAGAGGGAAAACACATCACATGGTGATACCAGTGCAACAGAGTGATGATGAAGGTCCAGTGGAATTATATACAGCATTTCAGCATACTCCAACTTCGATTACTTCAACTGCTTCAAGAGTTTCCAAGGTTAATGATAAAAGAAGGAAAAAAGTGGGGAAAGAAAGACCAAAACATTTCAAAATGTAAAACGACCTTCCATGAAGTATCTAGAAAATTATCAAAAGCTAACAGTTCAGCTCCAGAACTTGATTTTTTATCTTGGGGGAGACAAAATTTTGGATATGAGACAAAATCAAAACATGGATAAATTGGTATAAAAGGCAAATAATAACCAGTATAGAAAGAGCATTCAAAGGGGGCATAAAGAACAGCTTTGAGATTAGTCAACAGAAGTGGCCAAAAAGACACAAATAAAGCAGAATTGAAAAATCAGCAATTTACTCTTCAGACTTCCTGCACAAAGTCACATACAAAAGAATAAGGAAATTCTGAAATCTACCGAAGATTTGCATCCTGATCCACTGATCATTGAATGTAGAGGAAAGTTTATGCTGTGAGGACAGTTCAAAGCAAATAGATATTTTTTTGAAAGACCAAATCATTCTGTTTTATTCTAAATTTCTAAATTTCATGGGCTAGAAATGTATGTAGACACAAGGACTTTTGGAAAGGAGGCTCAATTCATTGGTGCTTTTACATGCAATACAGAGGTGAGCCATGAAATTGAAGAGAGAACCATGTACATTTATGTTAATTTATCCAGAACAGTCCAAAAGTTACTGACACTACTATTGCTGTTAATTTTGACTATGGAAATTTTAAGTACAAAGTGGATTGTGCACGCCTCAAGGAAATCCATAGTGCCCTATTCTGAAACATAGTTCTGAATCCACATAAAATGTCCATAATGGCTATGAGACTAGAACAAAAAAAGGAATAAAAGTAAAAAAATATTTCAAAGGAAAAGATACACAAAATCAAGATATGACTAGATTCTGCATAAGATGTAGGGTAATAATAAGCTTCTCTTCTGGAGGGTTAACAACCTAAGTTTGAGAAATAGAATGGCTGCAAAGACAGCCAACAGTTTGACCCTAGCCTTTCAAGGTCAATGAAGACTCAGAACATAGGAGAACCTATACTGTAACATCATGTAACTCAGTTGTGTCCCAAATTTTCTGATCAAGGAGATTATGGGGCCACAGAGGAGGGTGATCGATGATGTAGAGTGTGCCTAAGGAGAGTCACCTGGAGAGAAAACATTCTCTCAGGCTTTCACAGAGAGCAAACTAGTCAAGCAATGGCTGTGTCATCCACATGGCTGACACTGACAAAGGTTCTGCAAACTGTGATACAGGGTTACAGGATAAATACTGAGGGTATTTGACTGACCTTATCAGATACAAAAGCTACATTTCTTGTTATACAGGTCTTGCTTTATCTTGGTCTTAACCATCCAGCAGAAAAGTATAAAAACAAGGTATATAAAGTAAAGCTATATTAATATGCTGAGCTGTGAAAGGCTCAAGTCAACAACTTCTGTGGATAACCCACTACTATTGTGGACTGCTAGACTGTGTTGGACTGTTTTGCTGAATTCACGCACCTATAGTATTTAGATGCCAATGGAATACCCATTTCTGACAGTACTAAACAAAAAAAGAGGTTATACAAAGGAAGGACCATTTTGTATCTGTATATGCAGAATAGTTAGGCTAGACATACAGCTACTTTCGCTTAATTCAATGAGAAAAAAGATTTGTAATAATAGTGTTTGGACAGGATGTCCTGTCTGCATCTTGTACTATGGATAACCACTAAGAAGATAACAATGTACAATGTATTAATTATTGAAACTGTCCTATTATTCAGTTTTGAAACTGTCTCATTGATATTTGTTTCTCAATAAAATAAAATAAAGACTAGATTCTGAAGAAACAACCGACAAAAAAACAGAGAAACAAAACAAACAAACAAAGAAACAGAAAGCTCTTTCCACTGAGACTGTCATTATCGAATAATCAGGAACTAGATTTTATTGATGATACCAAAGAAAAAACTTATTGGCGATGAAATAGAAATGGATTCAGAGCAGCAAACTGTGGAAAGAAAAAGTAAGATGGTAAGTTGGGAGGCCAGTAGTTGCTTTATGCTCTGCTGGACTGAGGGCAACTGAGGTGCTATGGAGGATTTTTTTTGCTTTATCATTATCATTTAAGTAAACTCCACTAATCTGTATTTTTACTAGTGTTCATCAGAATTTCAAAATGTATAACATTTTAGAAGTAATTTTATTAAAATTTTTGAAGTTAAAAACTGTTTTTAAAAAGAGAGAGAGAAAAGAAAAAAGAAATTTATTTATTTATTTATTTATTTATTTATTTATTTTTGGCAGAACCGGGACTTGAATGCAGGCCCTTGTGCTTGCCAGGCAAGTGCTTATTCTACTGAGCCATCTCCCCATCCCCTGAAAACTATTAATAAATCTTAATATCACAAAAAATCTATACCCAAGCCCTAAGGTGAAAGAAATTACTCAGCATGAATAATTTAGTACAAAGTTATGGAAGTACATGTATTCAAATATACATACAAACTACTCCTTAAGGAATAGTCCAGCATTCCTTCTCAAAAGCAGGAAATGATTCTAATCAATTTCTAGAAACTTCAGGACCTCAAGCTTTAAAGAGTATTTTCCACACATGTTCGAGACTATAATGATTAATATTTAAGCGTGGGCACTGCTACTCCTTTTTTCTTTTAATCTTTGCTTACTACAATTTTTAGTCTTATCACT
Organism: Octodon degus; assembly: GCF_000260255.1. Classification (NCBI taxonomy): domain Eukaryota; kingdom Metazoa; phylum Chordata; class Mammalia; order Rodentia; family Octodontidae; genus Octodon; species Octodon degus. The sequence continues at coordinate 4,827,998 of NW_004524600.1, read as the reverse complement.
AGTGTTAGTTTTTAGATCTGACCAATAAAAGATATGGGGCACAGCTGGCAGTAGATCGGGACAGAGTACCAGTGACATGTTTGAGAATTATTTTACATATACGAGCATATTAACCCCAAACAATGATCTCAGCCTGAAAGGCTCTTCTCCAAGTGGGAATATGGGTGGACCAGTGTCTCATGGTCTTCTTGATGAATCCGCTCTCGATTCAGTTCACCCCCTTGTGAAGAGCCCAGCAGGGCGAAGGAAAGGGTCCAGCAAATATTCCCATCAGCACACAAAGGTGCCAAGCAAAGCTGGGGGTTGGAGCAACAGGCTCCAGTAGGCAGTATCTATGCTGTGCCATACTTCTAATGCCAAGGGGAGGATACACAGGCTGTGATATTTCCCTTCTTCTTGTGTTTCTCGGTCTTGACTCCCAGACTAAGAATATCCTATGGAAGGATCTAGCTGCCCGCTGTGTCACACATGCTTGCAGGTGTCCTCATACCTTGCAATTACCATAATATAGACTCTATCATCAAACAGCATGCATTTGTCTAGAGGAACGCAGCTGACAAAAGAATCTGAAACTACTACCTGCTAGCAATTATCTTTAAGAGGAAATTTCTTTAGTCACAAAATGGGTCCATTTTCTTTTATGTGATCCTGTGGGGGTCGCAGTTAAACAATGGAAGCAACATCTACCGAATCCGTACTGGTGATGCAGCTCCGCACCCCACATAGTGGGTCCTTGCAGCTCAGCCTAGAGACAAGGCTGGGAAGGAAGACAGCAGATGAGGCCCCTGCCAGGCCCTGCAGGACTGGGTCACCAGGCTAGGTGCTTCAAACACAGCTCCTCGTAATCTTTTTCAGGAGTAAATGTGCAGAGCAAGTGCTTAAGGGAAGATTTACTGGCATAGGAATTTCTGTTTCTTGGAAGTATTATGCCAAGTTAGGATAGGCTGAATCTTCCAAAAGAGATTCTCTGATATATCTTTAGAGGCCAGAGATTATGACACTTTTTTCCCCTAAGCAAAAAGTCCCAGGAATCAGTACCTTGTAAGGAATAGCTCTCAAAAACAAGTACTGAACTGCTGCTCCACCTATGAGGTGCTGTGGTAGAAAATGGCTTTTCTTATAAGTCAGAACATGATGCAGAGCAAGGCTTGGAGGTAATTTTGCTATCAGACCCACTTCTGCACACATCATACTGCTCAAGTGACTGTTTCGCAGGAACTACACTGAGCCCCATTCCAAAAATGTCAGGAAAAGAATGATAATCGGGAATAGCCATGTCCATTTTGTACACCTCGGAGCTCAAGAGAGCCTTTGAGCAGAAGATGGCAAGCTTAGCGTACAGAGGAGAAAGAGTTAACATTACTAGGTGGTGGAAAATTCCTAACATGCGTCGCGGAGGGCACTGAAGAGGTTGAAACTATAAATAAGCTCTGAGAGGACTGAAAGTCATAGATCCCCAGCGAGTTGTGTTGAGGGAAACAAGGTGATCCCACCAGTCCCTCTGGCGCCACTGTCATAGGGTGGACCGGGATACGACCCAACGCGGTTTTATTTAAATATGTCTTGAAGAATAAAAATAATTCTAAATTTATGCCAGACTCAACCTAGGATCTCGAGCCCAAGGACGGTTCAGCCTCTGTGGGGATTGGGTGCTCCCATGAGCAGCTTCTGTGTGTGGTAGATTACTTAACTATGGAAGCCCTGACCTTGGTACTGCACCCAATGCCAGCTGAAAAGTGAGGCAATTGTACTCTCTGGCGCCTCCTGCAGGGAAGAACGGAGCATCACAAGGTGGCTAGCTATGCTTCCGAGAGCCATGCCCACCGCCAACTCCTTGGGATCTTTATCTGCTCCTCTGCCCTCCTACCACACATCCCCCAACTACAGAAGAAATCTCGTAATTCTTTCACATTTAAAGGAGAGTATGTTGATAAAGGGAGAGGTGGAGGCTTCCAATTGAAAGGCACTAACAACAAATGTAGCTGCCTTCATAGAAATAAGTAGGAGCCAGAGCACAGGCTGAGGAAGCATGCTTCTTCCCAGTCAAAATGCTTTTGCCGGCCACGTATGGTGTGGCCCACATCTATAATCTCAACACTACGGGAGGTTGAGGCAGGAAGATCACAAGTTCAAGCACAACCCAGGCAACTTAACAAGATTCTGTCTAAAAAACAAGTTGGTGATTTAGCTCAGGGCAAAAGCACTGGGTGCAAATCCTAGGACTAAGAAATTTTTTAAAAAAGCATTTTCTTTTCAATGGAATGGGTGAATAATAAGCTGCACATGCAGTATATACAGGAAGGCAATGACCCAAGACCCAGAGAAATTCTGCCCTGTTCCTCGGTCTTGCAACAGCTATATCCTGATGTCTCCTTTAAAGCTATTTTTAGTAACAATCATTATTCATAATGAGGAGCAGAAATTTACATCAAATGTATTCAAGATTTTGTCTGAAAATGGATTGCCAGAGGCATCTGCCCCCATATAGACCCCTGTCACATCTTGCATCATTCTTGGCAAGAAGTCTGAATTCCTGCTACAGATTAACAAAACTCAATGAGAAACTGTTCATGGCAGGGGCCACCTGGGAAATCCCCAGACCCCTGGAACAGGTGTGCTATTTCACATTCTAAAAACAAACGTATGCAACAATGATATCAGATTCTCTACAATAAATGTGTGCATTTTAACTAGACCCTATTTTACTCCTGGCTGAGCCAATCACCATGGTTAGCAGGGAGGAAAAGAACTTTCTGGACCACAGGCACATGCTATTCATTGTCCCAAATAAGAAAAAAAAAATTGACAAAGAGACGAGACGTGGTATCCTGTTGTTGCCAAATTGTACAACTCACCAGACAACATAGCAAGAAAGCACACAGCAGGTTGTCTTAGTTACTTTTTTCCTTGATGAGACAAAACACACAAGGGAGGAAAGGCTATAGAAGTTTTCTGGCAGAAGATGTGTCCCACAGCTATATACTTCAGTTTGTTAGCTGCCCAGGTAATAGTTCTGGTTTGTTCCAGTTGCTTTTGTTTCCTAGAAATGGCTAGTCACTGTGATATATAGCTGGTCACTATGATGCACATTGTAAGAACCAATCCCCAATTGACAAGCCATTCTGCCTCTGTTCTTCCTGCTTGCTTATCCTGTATAAGCCTAGACCACCTGCTATCAGGGTCTGATATTTTGGGAATAATCCCTAGTCAGTGGCCAGCAACATAAACTAAATCTGCCTCCAAATCCTGGGTCTCATTTCAATGTTTCTTCCTGCTGTTGCAGTTTCAGTTCATAATCAGCTGGCTCCAAGGCAGAGGGGCAACTGTTATGGTGGCAGAAGGCAGCAAAAGAAACAAGCAGGGAAAGATAAGACTCTTTCTGTCTCGTATATCTTAATTAGACTGCTTAGATGAAGGTGTTGCTAAACCAATCAGTGAACTGATTTAGCAACCACACACCCTTCATCCCAGCATTTCATACTCTAGATTTAGTCATTTTCAAAACAGCCTAAAATTATATGAGGCTTTGAGGGGACATCTAGACACAAAGCATAACACAGGCAGACTATAATGCAGCAGCGACCTCATTGTCATTGAAGATAGCTACAGACCATTTTGGGGCAGCTCTGGTCTTCGCTTTTAAGCATTGCTTCCTGTGCCCTTAGGACTTCTTCTTGGGACTCTTTTCTTCTTTGTTTTTTCTAACACACTCCACCATGACCAAGTGGAACACATTCACACAAAGGCTCAGTTTTGGTTATGTTGTTCTATGGTGGGATCAATCTCAGGACCTTGTGCATAGCAGGCATATGTTTTACCGCTGAGCTACAGCCCTTAGTCCTGGGCACCTTGTTTTCTGTATCTGTGTAACTCAAGCATGCAACTAAGATCTGGAACTTGGCCAGATGTGGTGGCTCACACCTGTAATCCCAACACTTTAGGAGGCTGAAACAAATGGATCTTAAGTTTGAGCCCAACTTGGGTAATTTAGTGACTTGCCAAAGACCCTGTCTTAAAATTTTTTTTTAAAAACGTTGTAAAGTTGAAAATGTATCTCAGTGACAGTGCTCTGGATTCAATCCCCAGTTCCCCCCTCAAAAGAGGAAGAGACAACAACAAATAGAATTGGAACCCTTGATTAAAAAGATGCATGCTCCAGACTTCCAGGAAGCACTTCTACAGAAGGATCCCTGCACGGGCTAGGAAATTGGATTAAGTGATATCTAATGATTCCTTTCTTCCTTGAAGAGAGCTTATTGTTTTGTTTCTGAAGCATCAAGTCTCTTCAAACTCTTGCTGCTGGAATTTAAAAATGGCTACATGGGCATCAACAGTGCTCTCTGAGGAAGTGGACACAGGATGACATCCCCAGCCGAGGGGTCCCTTTGTTTTTTTTTAAACATGCCTCTATGTAAATGGAGCAACCCACAGCCTGCTGGCACAGATCCTTCATCTCTCTGCCACAGACTCTGTAGCTCCCACCACTGACCTCCGGGCCTTCCCAGTCAGATCCGTGAAACTGGTCTGCATGAGACATTATTATGGGATCGAGGCCCCCAGATGAACTGTCCTCCTCTCCAAGCGACAGTACTTTTTTTTGCTTTTTCAGTTGTGGGGCTTAAGCCCAGGGCCTTTGCTCTGAACTACATCTGTAGCTTTTTTTCCCCCTACTTTTTAAGAGAGTCCGTGGTGGATTGCCAGCTGGTGGTCAACTTGTAACACTCAGCTGAACTGAACTAGTGTGCTGTTGGGTGTGGGAGGCCCAAATGAGGATTGCTGCCAACAGCATAAGAGGCAGAATTAGAGAATCTGTTGAGAAACTGCTAGGGAAGCTGTTTGGAGAAGCTGCTGGAAGTGCTCAACCTCTTGGGCTGTTCTGCTGGAGGACCCTGTCATGCTGGCTTTCCTGGTGAACTTGATTGTTCTCATCAGAGAAGGAGCTTGGGACCTCATTGTCATTGAGGATGGCTACAGATCATTTTTGGGGAGCTCTGGTCCTCACTTTTAAGCATTGTTTCCTGGCTCTGGAGGGGAAGATGGTGCACAATTCAGTCGCCTGGAGAAGTGCATTGCATTGTCTTTCATAATAAGAGCTCAGCTGTTCTCATCACTGGAGGAGCTCAGGACCTCACTGTTGCTGAGGATGGCTCTGGTACTTTTGGGGGAAGCTCTGGTTCTTACTTTGAGTGCTGCTTCCTGGCTGGAGTGCAAATCCCTCAGCCTGCTGGCACAGATCCGTCATCTCTCTGGCACAGACTCTAGCTCCCACCACTGACCTTTGGGCCTTCCTGGTGCAGATGCATGAAACAGGCCTGCATGAGACATTATTATGGGATCAAAGCCCTCAGCTACAGTCTTTGGTCTTTAGTGTATGCACAGATTTTCTGCATTCTTTGTATATGTTCTTTGGATGACTATTAGAAAATAATTCTACAGAATAAGTGTCCTGTATTGTATTGTTCCCCTTGTAAGACCCCTCAGCCTATGGCAGGATCTTGCTAAGTTGCCCAGGCCATGCTCAAACTTGTGATTCCCCTGCCTCAGCCTTCAAGAGTGTCAGGATTACAGGTGTATGCCACCACACTGAGCTCCTAGGCGCTCTTTGCACTCCCCATGGGGACACACAGGCCACTTTCCCATTCCAGGGTCCCTCACTTACTCATTTTGGGGGCTCCAATCCTGAGGCACTCTTTTAATTGCCCCTGCTCCAAAGCTCGCCGAAACCCCAACTCTTCCTGGGCCATTTTGTGGGCATCGCCCACCAGTAGGAGACACCTAGGCCTAATGCCAGCTGGGCCATCTTCACTATTGCATAATAGAAGGTGTCTTGTCCTTTATAACTCATGTTGCCCACCAACAAGTTTTCAAACTTCCACCATAGAGACAAAGTATCAATCTCCCTCCTACATGTGATAACTCCTCTAGCTGATGGGAAAGAAGCAAGAGGAAAAGCCAAAGAGAGATCAACTTACTCCACTTGGGAGGCTGGATACCATTAAACAGTCATTTGGAGTTTTGTTGTTTAGACAAAAGCTGTAGGAGCCATTGGATACATTTTCTACATTGTGATGAATGTTGACAATTTGGTTTCTAGAAAGTTCTTTCACAGACACCTTTGGAGGGACACTGTTTTTATACATCTTTAAATTTACTTATGGATCAACACTACACAGGCAAACAGTTAAAGGCGGGGTTCTTGATTATTTCAAAGCCTACTACCTACTTTTTGAAGTTAAAACATTATGTCCCTTCTTAAATGGTGGCAGTTGTACGTTGTATCTTTTGATTATTGAGAAAATAAGTATTGAATGTTATCACAAATTGTTATGCTTTCAATTGAATTCATGTTTGATGAATCATGAATCAACAACAGGATCTATATGCACTTGAAAGCCTGTGTCTGGCGCGCACATTAACAATACCAAGCGCAAGGTGTATTAATGAATTTTACAGACGGTTCTAGAATCCAGTCTCCTTGCAAAAACCCTACCACCCTCAGGGACCTCCAGCTATGAAACCCCTGGGGTTTGTCTTCTTTTATGAAGTCTAAAAACCAAAATGTTATTAAATAATCCCAATGAAATCTTGAATTGATGCTTTCAGGAGGAACAAAACAAAATCATTTCTTATTAATTTTTTCCTATTACTCTTATGTTCCTATTGTTGTATCAAAGAACATGCCAGATATCAATGAGTAAGTTTTTTAGCATTTTATGTTGTCTAGCCATCAACAAACATTAAGTAAAGGAAAAAAATGCTAACAAATCACAGCACTTGCTACTCCTGGGGATGATTAGAGTATAATTAAAACCCACAAGATCAATGTTGTGCCAAATTAAAAAAAATCACCATGGGAACTATGAAGAAGGAAAAAGACATTTGCTAGCAATCACATAAAATTGCCCTGAATAATCCTCCCTCCATCCTTCTACCCACAAAAACACTCCTCTAGGCTTGAACATAAATAAATGCCAATGATCAGACTCTTGATCACTGACTGCAGAATAAGGAGAAGCATCAGCTCCAAGGGTATATAGGATGGAAGGAGGGAGGCAGGTGATTGGGTACTTTTCAGCAGTCCTGCAAAGCCAGATACACCCATGAAGAATTTTGGGTGCTGATTTCCTTGAGTTATGTTCTACTTTGTCTGCATCTACACCTCCTGGTCCTGGGGTCAGAGAGGTGTCATGTCACAGCAGTTGAACCTTGGAAGGGGGGAGCAAGTGAGGCTGAGAGCCACGCACAACACAACAGCCAAGATTCGAATCTATGCAGGCTTTCTGTGTCAAATCCTAAAGGGATCGCAACACCAAAGGGGATTTACTGTTGGGCATGTTTTTTGACATAAATATCACATTTTAGCGGTAGACAGTAAAATCATATATCTATAATTTTAGGTCTATGAGAAAAGCAGTGCTACCAGGAAAGACTGAGAAAGATTCTAATGAATATTGCGATATCAGCTCTGCATTTTCATGTATTCTTTTCCTTATTAGGAATGCTTAATGTTTCCAGTAAATTTATCATGAGGAGTTGGTTTGTGTACATAACACATCTTAATTCTTTTTTCAGGTCCTCCCCTTCCTTTCTTTGCTGCCCCTTTCAACTCTTGGTCCCCTTCTCATTTGCAGAAGTTTTATTTTCATTTTTATTTTCAGTTCTCTCTTTTTTCTCCCCTTCCTTTCCCTTCTAGATTTCTTGTCCTCCCTCCAATTTGGAAAAAAAAAAAAAAAAAAAAAACCCTCCCTACTTATTATCTACCTTTTATTTTGCTCTTTATTTACATTTTTCATGTATTCTTACCCTTATTTTTTATGTAAAGAATGAATAAAAAAAAGAATTAGTGTGAGCTTTATCACTCATTTAAAAACAGTCCTACTCTAGAATTCCCCATGAAAGTTGGCAGCTTCATACTCCAGTTCCAGGAAATAATATTCTCAAATGGCTTCACCAACACATCACACAAAACAAACTTTACAATACCAGTTAATTTTCCCACTCCTGAGCCCCAGGAATGGGTCTGGATTCTCTTTCTGTCTGTGTGGCCAAAGACATGAATCTCACTGAGCCCAGGTTCTAAGGCCTGATAATCGGCCTAGCCATGGAATTCCCTCTGCAATCATCTTGGGCAACCAAGGAAGCATCCGTCACAACCCAGCTTTGTGCATCATGGGTGCTCTAATGAGAAGGACACTTCACAGTAATGTGCAGTAGAGATGGACAGTAACCAGAGGGTTAAATGAACTCTCTGAATTGTAAAACTTCTTCAGCCGTCTCCTCCCTTGGCAAATCTCCAAACCAAAAAAGAAAAAAGGAAAATGATTAACAGAGTAGCTGATGAGAACCAAAACATTCCTTCCTACTTTCCTTTCTTTCTTTCTTTCTGTACCAGGGATCAAACTCAGGACCTTGTACTTGCCAGGCAGGCATTTAAGCCACTGAGCTATCTCCCCGGCTCACCTTTCTCTGTTCACATCTGTACTCCAAAGAAGCATGAATTGCCAAATGGAGGAATGACAACACTTTGCCCTTATTTAATTCTTAACAGTTTTCAAAGTACAGCCAAAACACATTGTGTTGTGTCAAGCCCCTAATGGCTCCAGATACTGCACAGGGCAGCTGTCATCCTTCACATTTTGCAGAGACCAAGCTCCATGTGGTAGGTTACCAGCCCTTCATCCTGTACCCACTGCTTTCAACTAGAACACGGGAAAGAAGAGGGCCAACTGGACCGAAAGCTATGTGACTGGCACATGCATTATGGCGAATTAACTAAAAAGATCGAGAGTTACTGGAATCCGCGGAGCAACTAGTTTCTCATTCAGAAATGTGCACACTAATATTTAGTTTTATTTCCTTATGTGGATAAGATTAAG
>NW_004524600.1:4805026-4818952 GCF_000260255.1 Octodon degus | reverse complement strand
TGTAGCCATTTTATTGTTTTAGTGTACTGGTTATAAAGATACTATTATCTATTTGTAAATTGCTACTTTGTATTTTATGCATGCTCTTTAACTTGATGGGGTCTATTCTTTAAAAAATAAATAAATAAATAATAAAAAGATCGAGAAAGTATTTTAGGCTTTTAAGATCAATCACACGCTCAAGGAGCTAGTAGGCTATGCCACTGGAACTGTCTTGGCTTAGGCCCTAACCCAGTCACCATGGATATAGGGTCCCATGTGCTGCTGGCTTTCCAGGATGTAGAGGTCAGGAAGACCCACCCTGGCAGAGGCTGCTTTCACAGGAAAGCAGAGGATGTGTGCTCCTAACTGCAGCAATCTGCAAACACAAATGAACTCCAATGAAACCAAAACCATTGCCAAAAAAGCAAAACTCCCATTTCCTCTGTTCTCTCAGTGATGCCTACAGTTAATTTCCTTTTTTCCCCTACAGAGGCAGATTAAAGGGGTGTGGACTAGTCCCCAGCAGTGATCAAAAGATGTCATTTGACACTGAGATAAGTGCAGGGAGAGAGCTGCTCAGACACACAATGGACCAACATGTTTCCGTCTCTAATTCCCTTTCTAAAACTAACGGCTTTATCTGTGTTCCACAGTCATTTTCTTTCTAACAAGAGCTACTTGTATCCCTAGCGGACTGTAAGAAAGATCACATTCTGTTCCTCATGGAGAAAGTGGCAGTGGTCCCAGACTGTCCAGAGCTGCCAGGAGGAGAAGCTGCAAGTCAGGGCCAGGAGGCCCTCACAGCACCTGCAGCTGGGCAGCCAGAAAACCAAACCAAACAACCACAAGGCCCAGCAGCATCAGCCTCTGTTGGGGCCTCTGGCCTTTAAGAAAAAGCCTTGAGAAAATTCTCACACTGCTTTTAGCAGAGAGACTTCACATGTGCCTTACCAATTTTGTTTGGATGTCATGGCAGGGGATGTCAGCCCATCGACAGCCCCCTGCAAGTGCCACTATACTGGGCCAGAACACTTCCTTCCTTTGCTTGTCCTGGATCCTTCTTCCCTGCACCTACGTTAGGGTATCTGGGGACCGCTGCTGCCCAAATGGACTGTCTGCATCCAACAGCAGCAGAACTCCTGGGGTTGTCTGCTTCAGTCAGCACCCTGCTGCTCACATCTGACACGTGTTCCTCCTGACTTTGGAAGTGGCCTGGTGGCACATCCTAGGGAAACATGAGGCCACCAAGTGCACAGCTACAAACAGCTGGGCAAAGCTCTCCAATTTATGAAAAGTGAGAGTGTCAAAATGGTGACACCTAGTGAAGCTGATTTCAGCCCAGAATAACCAAAGCCTTATACCAGGGCTGTCAAGGCACTCACAAAAGGATGCTTTCTGGTCCAACTGAAATCAATACCATACTTAAGCTGTGGCTTAGAGAGCATTTAACATGATACCAGCTTCAAACACAGCATTAACAAGACAAAATGCCAGCTGGGCTTGCAGGTTCTATGAAGTAATTCCATTAATATGGAGAAAACTAAAAATATTCAGAGATGTTCTAAAGTGGTAGAAGAAAAATACGAACATTTATCTTTACTTGCTTTAGAATTGTGTTAGTTCATGTTTAAAGATGTCCTAGACGCATTTTGAAAAATCAGTAATATTATATTGCTTTTTTCTTCTTTCTTTTATGTATACACATTTCTTGGCCAAGAATCTCCTGAAGTTAAAAAGCACAACATGTTCCCACAAAGAACTTAGATAACAAGATTTATTCCTCATTGCTAGAAGAAAAATGTATTCAAATGTAGCAAAGACTAGGGGCATGCTAGAGAAAACAAGTAGATAGTGCTTAAAGAATGGCTGGTACACATTTTTGAAACTTTATTTCTTTGTCCCTTCACATTTTGGGCAGTTGAAATGGAGATGTGAGCCAGAGTAGGCATCCTGGATTATGAGGTAACCCTGGGAATGTTGGCAGCTGTAGCTATCAAGAAGAACCTGTGGCCTGGAGGATCATGGGAAGCAGCATTACCAGTCCTAAACAGTGTAAGAGAGGTAAATATCTGTTTCTCCTAAACAAATGACATTTTTCTTATTGTCCACAGTCAAATCTCAACCTAAGTCCTATAGCTAAAATCGTTCAGCTAGGCATAAAGTTCGGACCAATAGGCACTAAGAAACAAGCAGGGTTGTTTACAGAGCTAGAATAGAAAACAAAGCCACCAAAACTAAGACAGACATAGTACATAGTTCAGTGTTCCAGTGTGAATGATATCTAACAGAAGTAGAACTGGGAAAGGCGCTGTAAATGTGGCATCTAGCACTGTACCTAAGAGGCAGGAGATGAGCAACAAGTTCCTCCTGAATGAATGAAGTTGTAGTCAAGGACAGCTGGTCAGGTCACATCCAGTGACCCAATTAGTGGCAGATCCTTTTTCATACAGAAGAAAATAATGTGGCCTTGAGAGAACAGAAGAAGGTACCAGCTCGTGGAAATGCAAAACTTTATTCTGCAGTATCTGAGGAGAGGGAATTTCAAGCTGCCAGTCCTTCTGTGTGTCAACACTCTGCCATTCAGATTTCATAAAGTTTAAAAGTAAAGATGAGCAGGCAGGCCAAAGAACATGGTTTGAATCTAAAGAGCACAGATCAAAGGAAGAGATCCCTTTGGGATTCCTGTCTGAAGAAACTGCTCCTAAAAACCTACAGACACCGAGATCAATAACCCACCGTGATCCTAAAAGACTCTAGCTTGAAACAGCAGCTTTGTAGAACAGGAGATTTCTGTCACATAAAAATCAGAACATGACCAGTGGTGTGTGTGTTTGGGGGGGGACACACCAAAAACTTTGTGTCATTTCTCTCCTCTGGGGGATCAGCCCAGTTTATTAAAAAAAAAAAAAAAAAAAAAAAAAAAAAAAAAACCTTTTCCACACATGTGTTTTTCACAAGATTTGGCAAACATCTCTCCTTTTAATTTAGGTTATAAAATCTAAATCTAAATTTCACTGACACTACAGAAACTTAAGGTATCATAAGTGATATCAAAAAGAAGGCTACAGTGAAGAGTTGTGGATAACATGGAGGTTACTGTATTTAAATATCAACTAGAATCTTAAAAAATCTAGAATTTTGTTAGGAATTTTCACACCAGAAAACACATAAACCACACACAAACTTCCAAAAACAGTTGTACCTTGCAGATGTAATTGCTTGAGGACAGAAGAGTTTAAGCAAAAGTGGCATATTTCAGGTTGCAGAGAGAAAAGCCTGTGTTTCCCAGGGGATATTTCCCAAAGCCAGTGAATTAAGAAGCACATGGATACATTTATGGCTTCTCACATGAGACCATTTATAGAAAATCCTAGGTAGATTGAGAAATTACTAGTGCAAGTGGTAAGCAGTGTGGAAATGAATACAAGTTGAAATTAAATCCATGAGTATAACACTATTCAGTCAAGGTCAAGTCTGAGTGGGAAGAAGGGATCTAGAGCTCCATTACTTCAGGCTCTGAACTCATTGAGCAGGTAACAACACTGTGCTAAGTTGGCCCAGCACCACCAATCCCAGCAGGGCTTTCTGAACCACTCATCAGAGCTCACAGGATCCCAAAGCAGTCAGCATCTTCTGCCAACCCAACAGTCCCAGGGACCTCATTTATTTCTCAGGACCTCAGCAGCTACTTTCTGTTCTTTCCCCCTGATTTCTTGCTTCCCTTTGAAAGTACATGCCATCTTCAAGAATTAATATTCAAAAAACAAGGCCTCTAGACAATAATCTGAGAATGAAGATGTTTGTTAATTTCTGCATAATCTCTCCCATTACCTGAAGAAATTACTTTAACTAAGCAAGTGCTTTCTTAAATAAATTTTTACTGTATTCATTAATTGATTATTCTTTTATTTCATTGATTCATATATAAATTCATTACCAAATGCCTGTTGAAAAATATTTATTAAATAATGATTATTGAACAGAGAGCCTACTCTGTGCCAGGCATTGTGCTAGGAAGTAGAGATGCAGTGCCCTCATAGGTCAGGTCGTAGGATGACTCTGCTTGTAATGCCAAGGGTAAGGTCCAGATTTCACCTTTCTCTGCCCTAGAAAACAATCCATGGCATAGAAAATGGACATTATTCTTCCATTTGACACTATTCCAAATATCTAAAAAGAGAAGGTATTTATGATATTGACTTGTGCTAAATTTATCAAAAGAAGATGCACCAAGTATTAACATTTGTAAGCTCTGAAGAAGGTTAAAATCACAGCAAAGGTTAATTGGTTTCTTTGGAATCATAAGCATGGCATATGCATCCTACTCATCCATCTCAACGTCTTCTCTGGACAAGAGGTCAGCTCTCATCCATAGAGAAGGACAAAACCACATTATCAACATCAAAATTGCTTTTACACTTGGGAGAAATTAAATACAACGCTAATTTTTTTTTAATGTGAGAAGATCCATGATATTATAAGAACTTAAAATCAGGGGAAAATAAAATGCCAATTACTGATATATTCCTGGAGGGAATTTGGGTCAAGAACATCTTAGATAATGTTTATGGGAAGCATAACTACTTTGCATTTTTTTTTTTTTTTTTTTTTACATTTGCCTTACCTGGTGAATATTTAAGGGACTGCAGCAGACCTGAACGAAGGCTGCAGGTGTCAGGAAGGGTGATGAAGCCCAGTTGTCAAAAGGCATCTGCAGAATTGCAGTAAGTAGGTGACATTTTTAGAAACTGGTTTACCTTTGTTTATCTTGTGGCGGGATAGAATTGCCCCATTCGTAGTTAGTTCCAGAACCTTTGGCTTGTCAAGAAAACATTCCCAACAAAAATGAAAGAAGAAAATATTGACTATTCAGGAACTTCTAAAGTTCATGAAACAACTTTAGCAAATTGCTTTTTTAGTAATTCTTAGCTCAATGTGTTTTACGGATTCTGAACTTGTCCTCTTCAAATACGTTTGTTACCGCTTATAAATATTTACCCAAGTTGTTGCCATGTGTGTCTCCAAAGCACTATAATATAGGGCTGACAATCTGTCATGGAAAAATCTGCAAATTAGTTTGTCTTGAGAAATGCCATAAATGGGTAATTTTCCTGATCCTACCTCTTCATTCTGTAGCACAGTCTTGTGAGGAGACAGAAAACAGATGCCGCAGCTGTGCCTAAGTCATTGTACTGTCAACTGCTCTTGCGCTACGTGTCAGATACTGCCAAGTGCTTTACATGTAAAACTTCCACCTCAAAACAGTCCTAGGAGGTATGAGCCTCACTTTAAAGGCTCAGAGACACTAAACTTGAATCAAGATCACATCACGAAAAAAAGGAAAAGCTTCCATTCCAACCATCTGCCTGATGCTGAAGCCTGCCGTTGCACTGAAGAAAAAAATCAAACCAGTATTTTGCCTGAGGTTCCTCACTCGGAAGGAATGTTCTATAGGTTCTAAGATGGAAAGCGTAATGGTATGACCCAATTCCACCTGGGATGCCTCAAAGACTAAAAGAACAAACCAGAAGCAAGGAAATATGAGCTCAAGGGACAAAGGCTAGACACAGCACACTGTATGCTGTGTGAGCCCATGTATACGAAATGCTAGAAAAGATTAACTCTGGTGACAGAAGATAGTGGTTGCCAGGAGCCAGGGGGAAAGGGGCTGACTTCCAAGGGGCTCTAAATGCAATGACAGGGTGACAGAAGTTTCTCATTATACCTGTAGTGGTGCTTTCATGGCTGAACATGCTTGCCAAACTCTTCAACTGTATGCTCACAGGGGAATGAATTCCGTCTTATGCAAATTATACTCAATAAGTATGATTTTTTAAGGTGGGCTTAAAAGGAAGTTGAATAATACTCATAAAATGCAATGTATACTCTTTATCTTCTTCATCTGAATACTTGATGAACCCAAATCTTTCCTAAGTCCAAGCTTCCGATTGCCAATTCATTTTTTTAACCAACATAATGCCCCTCCCCAAGAAATGTATATTTCTCCAAAGTTTTATCCATTAATGCACAAATGTTTGTGACTACTGATGACAAGAACATGGCTCTGGTCACCTGGCTGCCACACACTTGGCATGAAGAGGGCTGCCTGTAGTCATAAATGAACTTCCCTCCTGGCCTTCTGCTTCATAGCTCTGTGACCTTGCACCATCACTGGACCTCGCTGAGCCTGAATGTGCTCTTTTTATACAGTGGGAATAACAGCATCTCCCTTTCAAGGTTGATGAGAACAAAATAGACTAACAAATGAAAGCACTTTCATTTTTATTATTTTGATAGTTAGCAAGTTCTCATTTTAAAACTAAGAAGACAAGCTCTGCAAGACTCACAATCTACAGCAGCATGTACAGTTGAAGCCATAAAATCTAAACTGTTATTAAATTTCTGAACTATTCTCTTATTATCCTCGAGACACACCTAGATTCTGAGTAAGGACCACAAGGCTTGAACCTTATGCTCGGCACCATACTGAGCACACCAGTCCAAACTTTGGAGCAGTTAACAAGGGAGGATGATAAGGCAAACGGAAAGGGCCTGTGTGCGTAGGTGAATAAACAGTAGAGATAGAAAAAGCATTGGTTATCAAGATGAACTGAAGGTTGAGTGACGTGATCTTTTCTGATTTTCTACGAAATCTTTTTTTTTTTTTTTTTTTTTGGTGGAACCAGGGATTGAACTCAGGCCCTCGTGCTTGCCAGGGAAGCACTTATTCCACTGAGCCATCTCCCCGGCCCTCTATGAAATCTTTGCATGCAATTAGTCACTGAATAGCCAGAGGGACTTTTGTTACCATCAGATCCACCAGTCATTTTAGACAGGACAATTATTTCTTTGGGAGAGAGATAATGTGTTCTGTAGAACAAAGTTGCATTGTGCAGTTATCCCAGAATGTTCTTTTAGTTACCTGAAGTAAGGCCTTAACCACGGGGGCTGCAAAGAAATCAAGTGAAAATAGTTTTTTTGACACTGGTGACGAAAGCATCTGACCTCTGTGGCACATGGGAGAAGAGTGGCAAAAGGGCTCTGTGTGACGGAAGACTTGAAGAAAAAGGCTTCTGTTTAATTGGACAATACTTGATGAAAAATACCTGTTCCATGTTATGCCTAAGATGTTTGATGTTCAGACAGATAGTGAGGTGAAGCTCAACAGCCTAGGTTGTATGGTAATAACAATAAATTTCTCTTCTGGAAGGTTAACAATCTAAGTTTGCATACCAAAAATTAGAGGAAAAGGAGGGCTGCAAGGAAAGCCAACATTTTGGCCCTAGCCCTCCAAGGTCAATTAAGACTCAGGACATATGAGAACTTGTATTATAATATCATGTAACTCAGGTGTGTCCCAAATTTTCTGATCAAGATTATGGGGCTAAAGAGGAAAGTGATTGATGATGTAGAGTGTGCCTAAGGAGAGTCACATGGAGAGAAAACATTCTCTCAGGCTGTCACAGAGAGCAAACTGGCCAAGCAATGGCTGTGACTCACCTACATGGCTCACACTGACAAATGATCTACAATCTGAGATACAGGGTCTCAGGATAAATCCTGAGGGGATTTGACTGACCTTATCAGATACAAAAGCTACAATTCTTGTTAGAGATGTCTTGCTTTATCTTGGTCTTAACCACCCAGCAGAAAAGTATAAAAACAAAATATAAGAAGTAAAGCCATGTTGTTACATGAGCTGTAGGGGACTCAGGTCAACAACTTCTGATATTGCCAGTCAAGCAGAAGACTCAAATCTATCATGGACTACTGGACTCTTTTAGAATATTTTGCTGAGTTCACACACATAATATTTAAATGACGGAACTAAATAAAAAAAGGGGATAAAGATGAATGATCATTTTGCATCTGTGTATTCAAAATAGTTAGGATAGATATATAGCTACAATCTCTTAATTCAGTGAATAGAGGGATTTGTTCTAATAGTGTTTGTAAATAGGATATATGTCTGCATCTTGTACAACAAATAACCACTAGGAAGACAGTATGCAACGTGTTAATTATTGAAACTGTCCTATTAATTTGATTTGAAACTGTCTCATTGCTATTTGTTTCTCAATAAATTATGGGGGGAGAAAAAAGAAAACAAAAAAGGCTTCTCTGCTCAACACATGTCTAAGTGCCAACCCAGGGTTCTGGAGCTTCTGAGCGCTCCTCACCCACCCACAGACGTCATCCCACTTCTGTCCCCTGTCACTTACATGCTTTACGTCTAAGTACTAATGAACCCCACCCACTGGTTCACACAACTCCCACCCATCTAGAAATCCTAGAGTACACAGACTCAGGCCACTCAGAATTCAGGAGGACAAACCTAAGAAGAGTGTTCACAGTCTCAGGAGCTCGGGACAAGGAGTTTGGGGTTCTGGATATCCAGAGCCTGTGTGTAAGAGGGAGGAAGTGTCCATTCGGCCACATAGGCTCCATCAAGAGACGCACAACAATGAAGGGTCTGAGTAAGACCCTCGAAAGCTCAGGAAGGCAGGCTCCTCTCTTTTCTGGAGTAGAGATAACATATACAAACAGAATCTTTAATACACAAAAGGCTATTACATTCAGACAACCATGTCTTTATGAATGGACACATTTATGTAATGCTTACACACATCAGCATACAGTTCTGATCTAGCAACTCTTTAATTATGTAACCCAGACAGTAAGTCAAGAAGTGAGAAAAAGAACACATCAAGTGAATAGTCAAGAAAAATATCTGTGATGAGGGCACTGAGTAGGATTCTTAGGAATGGATATGGTTATGTGGAGATGGTCCAGGAGGGACAAAAGGCACCTGCAAAGAGGGATGTGCACAGGTGTAGCAGCTGGATAGGAGAAAGGTGGGTTCTGGAGGCGCTGTCTGTATCCTGCAAAGTCTAGATCCAGGTAAGGACAGAACTAGAGACCATGAGATATGACCCTAACATAGTAGCTATCATGAAAACTAGGCTAGGTTGTAGGAAGTATGAGGTAAACATGGCCATCCCGAATTCTTATGGGGATAAGGTTATAAACAAATAAGCATGATCAAATTACAATAAAGAGCAATTTCCAAAGTTAACAATGTCCTGATTCATTTCCTACCACCAAATGACTCACTCTTTGGGGTCAACACTCTGTACATGCCTTAACAAAATACTAATCTCAGAATGTGCCCAAGTGTTGACTGGGAAAAAGAAGCTAAGTACATTAAGTTGGTGCTTTGGTCATAGGCCTGATTTTTTTTTTTTTTTAACAGATTTCCAGATCATTTCTGCAGGACACGAGGCAGAGCTCCTCTCTGCACCCATCCCACAGTGCAGGCATGCCTGTGCCCCCCCCCGCATTCACCATCGCAGAGAAGAGGGCTGGTGTCTCACAGCAGAGGACTCCTGGTCCACAGAGAGGTCCTGCACTTGAGCAAGCCGGCCCTGCCCTCTCTCATCCTAGCCTGGAAGGATCCTCTGCTGCATCAGAAATAGAAACTATTCTGGATGGGCATCCTCATACCGGCAGATAGAGTAGGAAGGACACAGAAGCCAGACAAAAGAACCAAGGCTTCAGAGGTTTCCAGCCCACCTGGTTTGGGTTATTTTAATCTTTAAAAAATCTTTTATTTATTTATCCATTTGGTACAGGGTCTCTCTATGCAGCTTGGACTCATAGTGATCCTCCTGTCTCAGTTGTCCCAGGCCTGGGATTATAGGTGTGTGCCATCATGCCCAATCCAAGGCTGGCACAGCATGTGCAGAGTTCCAGGGCTGGCACAAAATGTAGCACTGGGAAATGAACCTGGGTTCTTGCACTTGCCAGGCAGGCACTTAGACCACCGAGCTACCTCCCAGGCCCAGGGTTATTTTTAATAAAGCATAATGGCCCTTGTCTAATCAAAACTGCTACATGAAACTGATAGATGAAAGAAAAATGAGGCTGACCAAATAGTTCAGCGGATTAAAGAGCCTGCAAGGAGGTGCAGGTGCAGGGGATTCGATCTCCCAGGTCTGCTGCGCCAGCCCCACCCCCAGGGCATGCTGAGACAGCAATTGAGACTGGTTGTGGTGGGGGCACCAGTAATCCCAACTCTTGGGAGGCTGTAAATAGGTGGATCACTAAGACTCTGATATAGTAGTGAGACTCTGAACACCTTGTAGATCCTTCCCTAAGATACAAAAAGAAAGAAAGAAAGAAGAAAAGAAAGAAAAAAGAAAAGAAAAGAAAAAAGAAAAGAAAAAAATGAACTCCTGAAATTTAGCCTCCCAATTCCACTGATTTATCATCAGTAACTCAGAGCTATTTTTCTCAATAGTTTTATATGTATAAAACTATATACATTTTCCCTTGGTATCACAGTGCATGGGTGCATGTGGGGGTGTGTGCACGTGTGTGTTTGTGCACACACGTGTGTGATATCTGCCAGTGTCACATCCCCCGGTTGAAGTCACTGGAAATTTCCTCAGTGGCCCCTTCGCAGCCTCCACTCTGCTCACTGTTCAGAACCACTGTCACTGTCCTCTTCATGGAATCCCGAAAGCCACATGTTCGCTTCTGGACCTTGCCTTGGTCACTGCAGTGACCCTACTGCGTGACTCTTCCCTGACCAGGGGCCCCTCCTCACCTGTGCTGGTCTCATTCTCCAATGACTGAAAAGACCCTGGACAGCCTCCCTATGAGGAAACGCTGGCCTGCAGCACATTCCTATCAAAGCTGCCCACAAAACATTTGCTGCCATGGGGGAGAGATTTCCCTAGCTTTCTGGCTTTAGACAGAAGCGGATCCTCACTGGAGAGATGCCTCCCAGCCTCCTCCTTCCCAGGACTCTGCTCAGCAGCTGTTCCCAACTGTCTCATCTGGTCACAGCAGGTAGAAACGGAAATCTGTGCCTTGGGACTCTGCTGTCACCTGCTTTGTGCTCCCTAACTGCGGATTTCATTGTGGGTGCAGACACAGAGCACAGTAACATTTTGAAAGCCTGCAAGAAGAATAGGAAGCCAGGAAAATTTAAATTAAAACGTTTGTTCTGCTACTTATTTATTACTGTTTGACTTGAGGCAAGTTCCTTTAGCTTCTGATCCTTGCATTCTTCATTCACACACACACACACACACACACACACACACACACACACACCCTTCAAAAGATCATTATAAAGAACATTATGCATACATTGCTCCTTGACTTAAGCTGGGTTTATGTCCTCATTAACCCCTCACAGATTGAAAATATGGTAAGCTGGCAACACTCTGAGTGCACTAACTCGCTGACCACACTAGACCTCAACACAGCACGCTGCAGAGCGGCCACCAATTCTCCCAGTGCTCACGTGGCTGGCAGGGAGCTGAGGTTCCCAAATGCTGCCCAGCATCAATCCATAGCCCCGGCAGTAAAAAGATCCCCAGCCTCTGCTGAGCGCATATTGCTTCTGAGCCATCATAACCTCACTAGTCAGGGACCTCCTGTTAAAAAGTGGCAGAGGCCAGAGCTTGGCATGTATAAGACATTTCATAAATGGTGGATGGTTCTGGAAAAAGTAATAAAATAATATTCATTTATTCATGTTTGCATTTATTAGCCTACAATATGCCAAGCACTGATCTAAATGCTTTATGTGGATTAAAGCAACAAGTCTCAATCAGAATGCTAAAAGACAGGTGCCACTGCTTTACAGAGGCAGAAAGCTGAGACCCAGGGAAGATAAGGCACTGTGCAAAGTCACACAGCTAGTAAGAGGCAGCCTGGGATTCAAACCTAGTAATCCGGCCAGTGTTATCGGACCAATAGGAGCCATAAAAATCCACCTCAGCTACTTGGTTGTGGCTTTTGAGTTGGAAAATATTCTTGACCATTCATCTGAAAGCTGACTGGCATAGTCACCCACACCCACACCCATCACTTTTGCCATCATGATGGCAATGGTGTGGGTCACTAAGAACTGTTTTGGCCCTCCCTGGCTGCAGCTTTGGGTTTTATTTAAAATCCATAATCTTGGCCCCCAAGCATCTCATTTAATTCATCTCAAACTTGTTATTTCACTCATCTGGAATAAAGAATTTCTGGGGGTTAAAAAAAAAAAGTCCAAGGGCTGGCAAAATAGCTCAGCAGACTAAGTGCCTCCTTAGGCAAGCACAGGGACTGGGATTCAATTCCTGGCACCACATGCTGTGCTGGCCCAGCCCCCTGGGCAAGCTGAGCCAGTGACTGAGTCAGGGTACATTGGCATGTGCCTACAATCCCAGCACTGGAGAGGTTGAAAACAGGAGGATCACTATGAGTTGCGTAGTGAGACCCTGCACAAAATAGAAAAAAAGTCCATAATCTGATTTATTTGCAGCACAGCCTCCTCGCCCTCAAAAGAATGTCAAGGTTGAAGCTCTAAGTGAGGTGAGGGAACAGGGTTCAGGATAAGATCTCCCTGAGTGCTGCAGCGAGGCCCCATTCACTCTGGCAGTGAGACCCTAACCCTGGGAATCTGGAGCTAGTTACCCAAGTAGGTTTCAAGCTAATATGTGAGGAAATGACCACTCCACTCTGCTCAGTATCTTCTTTAATCAAGTTTTGGGTAAACATTCCCTGAAAAAAAAAAATCCTATAATCATCACTTTAAAAAGAAATTCAAGGGCTGGTGAGATAGTTCAGTAAACTAAGCACCTGACTAGGCAAGCACAGGGACCAGGGTTCGATCCCAGGGACCACAGACTGCATCGGCCCCACCCCTGGACAGGCTGAGATGGCCACCAAGTCTGGGCGTGGTAGTACACATGTGTAATTCCAGTGTTGGGGAGGCTGAAAACAGGAGGAACGCTATGAACCTGAGCTGTATCGAAAGACCCTATACCAGAAAGAAAAGAAAAGAGAAAGAAAAAAGACATTTACAGGAATGAAAGCAGAGAAGGAAGAGCATCTTATTCTCAGGAGGTGTCTGCTCAGGGCTTCCGACTCAGCCTCCTTGGTAGGGGCAGCAAAAGCCTATTGTCTGGTGCCCTTTGGGGAAGGCCTTCCGCAGCAGGATAAAGCAGCCCTGGGCAAAATGCCAAGGAAATGATGTATTGCAAACATTCTCTTTTTTTTCTCTTTAGTTAGTGGAAATAATATTTGCTTTGCCACCAGCAAACAGGCACACTAGGGAAAAGGAGCTTAGAAACCCAGAAAGAGTTCTGAATGCCTGCAGGAAAAGGCTCTTGTATTCCATGACAATCTTCTGCCCCATCTTTCTTTTACCAAACCAGTTCTACAATCCAAGCCACAGCCTTGTTCCAGTGGTGACTGAAGACATGGAAGTTTTCAAGCAACTTTATGAAGATTATGATGCCTTCAGCGGGGCACTGCTTGTGTCGTCCGAGGCTGGAGCAGAAGTGTCAGTGTGTCCATTTCACAGTTAGTATGTGTGGCCTCCCAGAAGATAAAAGACTGGCGCCCCGAGTTAACTGTAATGCCCAGTGTAAGTTAATATACTTAGTACATGGATCTATACCACTTTTAAAAATGCATTTTACCTTCTTATATTACTTAATTCCAGAGCAAAATAATATTATTTTAAATTTCATAAAAGAAGACATTTGCCCCAGAGAGCTCTGAAAATTGTACTTGAGGTCAAATAGGAGTGTGTTTATGGCTTTACTGCCAACATCAACCAACCCGAGCTTCAGTTTCCAGGATGAGCTCACCTCTTCCGGCCCTTTTTAATTCTGTGGATACTTACAGGTTATCTGACCAACTCTTGCACCCTGACTGCCACAGCAGCTATGCTCTGCAGCCACCTGTCTCCTTCTGTGCCAGCACCCACGAGCACTGCTGTCCTATCCACCTGCTGCCTCCCTGCTCCATATACACTGCCTGCTCTTAGTCTGGGCCAAGTGATACCTCAGTCTGGGTGTAAAATACAGGTCTAAAGTGCTCTGGAAGTCATACATGTGGTCTTTCCTCCCAATTAAAGCCAGTTGTTTTTTTTTTTTT
>NW_004524600.1:4778549-4799461 GCF_000260255.1 Octodon degus | reverse complement strand
GGTGGGGGGCGGCCCGGGGGGGTGGGAGAGGGTCCTGCCTATGCTGCGCCTGGGCTGGGACTGGTCCCGCTGGCGCACGGTAGCAGGAAGCTCTCCACACACTCACCGGACCTGGGCTAGGACTGGGTCTGGGGGTTTCCGGAAGTCGGCAGAAATTCCTACTCGGCGGGAGGGCTAAAGCCAGTTTTGAGAGCTGCTCATAGCAAGGATCAAACACTTCGCTGCTTCCTGTGGTTCCTAACATAGACTGCCAAAGGGATTAGATAGTGGCAGTGAGAATAAGGACTTGAAAACTTAGTCATGGAGGACATATTTATAAAACCAAGATCAGGGCTGGCCCAATAGCTCAGCAGACTAAAGCATCTGCTTATGCACAGTTCAGCAACTGGGGTTTGATCCCCCACATGCTATGCTGGCCCTGCCCCCCGGGCATGCTGAGACAGCAAATGAGACTGGGCATGGTGGCACACGCCTGTAATCCCAGCACTTGGGAGGCTGAAAACAGGAGAATCATTAGGAGTCAATATGTGTAGTGAGACTCTGTAGCCCCTGTACTAAATATATTTTTTTTAAAAAGATCAAATACCTCAATCACATGTGATGATGACAGCAATCTGGGGCAGACTTGTGCCAGCCACTAACCCAGCCCCAACACAACTGTGTACCACACCCAAGCCCACCACACACAGTGTGAGACTGGAGATCACTGTCTACATGAACCAGGTGACTGACCTTGGCCAGCAGCATGTGAACAAAAAGACGTTTTCCACACAGGAGGAGAAGCTCTAGCTTCAGTGTAGAGCTTTAGTATGGCATCTTGCTGCTGCCAAGAGGTCAGTGCATCCAAACAAATTCTGGGTCTCTTGGAAAGAGAAAACCCTCACAGGGCTTTATAGCCCAAAGAGTAGCCCTAGGCACTCTGAGTGAGAATAAACACTTGCCATTGTAAGCCACTAACTTCAGGGATTGGGTGGGGAAGCATAAAACGGACTAGTACATGCTCCTAAGTCCCGCAAGTCACACCATTTACAAGTTAGGTCTTAGACTTCCTTGCTCCTGTACAAATGTGGTCCCACAGTGGCTCACTGGAAGGTGTCACTCAACAGCTTGCCCCAAAAGTTGGGTGGTCATCAGTACCAATAATTGCTAGTAACTCACTCACAGTTAGAACTGAAATGTTCTTTACACAGGTCATGGCACTGCAGGCTTGTTCCAGCCAATTTGTGCTAAACAGAACTGAATGTCTAAGTTCTTTTTTAGTTGAATCTGAACATGCTGGTATTCATCATTACCAAGCCTCATCCGTGCCAAAATCCACTCTGCAAATATTTATTCGGCACCACCTGCATACCAGATACTGTGAGATGTTATTCTGCTGCTCCAAGCAATCTATTTCACTGTAATCAAAAGTTATTTTAATTTTTCTTAGAAAGTAAATTCTTGTCACTGTATGAATTCCAATGTTGAAAATGGCACAATGGCTGTGGAGACCAGGAAGGGTAAAAGGCACAATGTCTGTCATATCATGAAAGGTCCCACCCTGTTTCCTAGAGAGACAGCTGAGTATAGTAGGTAAGAACACAATTTCAGATTGTTGGCTTTGAAGACATGGCCCTGGGGAATAGCTCAGCAGCAAAGCACTTGCTAGCATGCATGAGGCCCTGGGTTCAGTCCCCAGCACTACAAACCAATATACATCTGGTCCTATCACTTAGTGGCTGTGTGACCTTGAGGGAGGGGCTCACTAAGCTTCAGTGTCTGCATCTATAGCAGCATCTGCCTCATTGGCTTCTCATGAGGAATGACAGTGAAGCACAGGTAAACCTCAGGCTTAGAGCCTAACATCGGGTAAGAACTCAATACACTATCTATTCTGAAATATTGATACTTCTGTATCTATGTTCATCATTACTTCCCCTAACATTCTAATAATCCAGTGATGATGGTTGACATACTAAGGGCTTTCTGACCAAACTGCATCCCACACATGAAGAAGGATGAGATGAAGTCCATGATGTGCCTTGAATACAGGTTTCCATAAAATATGGGACCTTTGCTGTATAGAATTAACACACACACGCCCACACATGCGCGCACGCACACACACACACACACACACACACACACACAATGGAAATTTTTTCCTCCTTTTCTTTCTCAGTACAAGGGGCTGGATTTGCACATGTGCTCAACAGAGAGAAATTACCACAGGAAATTTCCCTTTCTCACTCCCACACGGCACATCTGCCAATCTCACACTTGCAGAAGCAGTAATCGGTGAGAAGGTCACAGGCACAGAAAACAAATAACCAAATTAACCGAGATTTTGAAAAAAGAACAAGGTTTTGGAGTCTTCTTGAGAACAATTTCCGGCTGAGGAGCTCTCGTCTCCTGCTCAGCAGCATGTGGGAACAGAACAGGAGCCGCAGAGCTTTCAAAGATCTGCGCCCAGATAGCCGGCCAGGCTTAATGAGTGGTAGAACTCCATGAGTGGTAGAACTCATGGAGACCCCTCAGACAAGTGACATTCTTCACAGGCAGCTACAGAAACACGAAGCTCTCCACACAACTAGCACTCTGGAGGCACCACTGCCAACACTAAGGGTGCTCCACAGAGGAAAGCTGGAGCCTCTGGCGGACACACCTAGCATCAAATCAGTCCACCAGTCTCTCAGCTCTAGTGTCTACAGCAGCAGCCTGCATCATGTATCCTTTTCCGGCTTGGCTACAGCCTCAGCCTCCAGAAAGTGTGCAAATCCTCCCTTCACAGTTCTTTCTAAAGACTCACTGTCAACAAGAAATGATTCTAGTCACCAAAAAGGGACAGAGAGAAGAGGTAGTTTCCCTCTGAGTTAGCACAAAAAAAGGACCAAGACCTTAGAGCCAGAAAAGACATCAATAAATCATACTCTTGTGTCTCTCCACTCTTCTTTTATTCCATGCAAACAGTTTAACCTACAAGCCAGGAGGTTCTCTATCCTGTTGTGGGTTGAAAATACAGCATTCCTACTGAGGACACACTGTGCACTGGGAGTGCTATCCCACTGGTGAGCCACAAATGAGTACGCAGCATTCATCATTCCTGAAACTGCCTTTAAGGAATTCAGATGAGCCACAAGCAGAAGTATGAACCACTCATTTAACAAATACTTATTGAGCACCTGTTTGTTTAGTACTTAGTCCCTGGAGAGGTGTGCTGTGGGGTAGACAGAGTGCACACCAGGATTACAAAGCAGAAACAGTGACAGCAGGACCTGCCACCTTCCGGGTCGGCCTGGTGATAGGGTCTGACAATGGCCGTGGGGAGCTGTGATGCTTGAGTGGTAGAACTCATGGAGACCCCTCAGACAAGTGACATTCTTCACAGGCAGCTACAGAAACATGAAGCTCTCCACACAACTAGCGCTCTGGAGGAAGCACTGCCAACACTAAGGGTGCTCCACAGAGGAAAGCTGGAGCCTCTGGCGGACACACCTAGCGTCAGATCAGTCCACCAGTCTCTCAGCTCTAGTGTCTACAGCAGCAGCCTGCATCATGTATCCTACTTGCCTCAGATAATCTTCATATGGCTTTGGAAAGTAACAAAACTACACCCAGTATTCTGACAAGGGCCTGTATTACAGTTTCCATCTAAAATGTTCCCCAGGAATCTTGTGTTCAGAGATGGAGCATTTAAAAAATGATTGGGTCACGGGGTACTATATTGATCAATGGGTTCATTCACTGATAAGTTCATAGCCACATGTGCTGTTAGGAGGCAAGGCTGGATCTGGAGAGAAGCAGGTCACTGGAGGCAGGACCTGGAAGGGTGTATTCTTGTCCCTGGCTCCTTTCTTTCCTCTGTTTACTGGCCTCCAGGAAGAGAGCACCTTTCCTCTGCCATGTCTTTTCTCCATGTGGTTTCTACCTTGGAGCCAGCTGACCACGAACTGGACCCCTAAGACTCTGAGACAAAAATAGTAAACCTCTCCTCCTTTAAACTGTGGGCTTGGGCCGGGGACATGGCTCAATAGAATAAGTGCTTGCCTGGCAAGTGCAAGGGCCTGAGTGCAATCCCCGGTTCCGCCAAAAAAAGGAAAAAAAGAAAAGAAAAAGAAACTGTGGGCTTTATACCAATGACAAGAAAGTAACTATTACATTTTGAAAAAGGGCTAGAAGGATGATTTCTTAATCCTACCATATCTTTCTCTATTAATATACGGAAGTGAGGTTTCTTTTAAGAAAATACTCCAATACTTCACTTGGCCTTCAGAAAGAGGCCCAGATCTTTATGTGTGTACTCGCTTGTGACCACACCAGTCTTTTGCCACTTCAGAGTTCTGTTTGCATTAACCCTGGTTAAGCTTCTGCTATTTTATGGATAATTTCTAGTGCATGCGTTTCAAGGTCACCTTGAAGACTTTTCTCTGTGCTATGTTTGGGTCCTTCCCAAAGGCCTATGTGTTAAAGGTTTAATCTCTAGCCTGAGGCACTAACAGGAGACAGTAGGACCTTTAGCAGGTGGGCCTGGTGGGAGGACACAAGGTAGCTGCACAGTGTGCCCTTGAAAGAGATATTAAGATCAAACCCATTAGGCAATGATCCTGAGAATCTCCAGAAAATTTTTAAATCTAGCAGTTAATTGGAAAGATTCTCACCCTGACTAACTATATATACTGACACCTGTGAACTAAGCAACTGCACTGAAGATGGCAATTTATAATAGTAGGTTCATGCTTGGAGTGCCTGCCATTCTGGTCTTCTGAATATGGGCTGCTTGTCATGGCATGTCAATTGCTGCTGTGCTGTCTCTTGGGTAGATGATTGTTCAAAAAGAAGGGGGTGGTGAATGAAGGCAAGAGATAGGAAAAGGAATATTGTGGGACTGTCCTGCTTCAAGGTTGTATATGGTGAGATTTTTGGACTTATGTGTAAACATAAGAAGTATGTAATTCTTTGTGCCTCTTTTTAAAAATATATTCTAATTTTTAAATGTTTTTTCATCATATTCTGTAGGGACTTAAAGTTCAACATATCAATACTTGATGAAAAATTCCTGTTCCATGTTATGCCTAATATGATTGATATTCAGACAGTGAGATTAAGCTTAACAGCCTAGGTTGTATGGTAATAACAATAAACTTCTCCTCTGAAGGATTAACAATCAAAGTTTGCAGACCAAAATTAGAGAAAAAGGAGGGCCACAAGGAAAGTCAACATATTGGCCCTAGCCTTCCAAGGTCAGTTAAGACTCAGGACATATGAGAACTTGTACTGTAACATCATGTAACTCAGTAGTGTCCCAAATTTTCTGATCAAGGTGATTATGGGGCCAAAGAGGAAAGTGATCGATGATGTAGAGTGTGCCTAAGGAGAGTCACATGGAGAGAAAACATTCTCTCAGGCTTTCACAGAGAGCACATTGGCCAAGCAATGGCCATGACTCATCCACATGGCTGACACTGACAAAGGTTCTACAATCTGAGATACAGGATCTCAGGATAAATCCTGAGAGGATTTCACTGACCTTATCAGACCCAAAAGCTACAACTCTTGTTGCATAGGTCTTGCTTTATCTCAGTCTTAACCATCCAGCAGAAAAGTATATAAATGAAGTATAAGAAGTAAAGCCATGCTATGTTGAGCTGTAGGGAACTCAGGTCAACAATTTCTGACATTGCCAGTGAAGTGGAAGACCCAATACTATTATGGACTACTGGACTCTTTTAGAATATTTTCCTGAGTTAACATACTGATAATATTCAAATAATGGAACTATACAAAAAAGGGGATACAGATAAATGTCCATTTTGTATCTGTGTATTCAGAATGGTTAGGATAGATATACAGTTACATTCTCTTAATGAATAGAGAGATTTGTTCTAATAGTATTTGTAAATAGGATATCATGTCTGTATCTTGTACAGCAATTAACCACTAGGAAGAATGTATGCAATGTGTTAATTATTGAAACTGCCCTACCAATTTGGTTTGAAACTGTCTCATTGCTATTTGCTTCTCAATAAAATTATGGGGGAAAAAAAGAAAGATCCAACCCATTGCTGTTGCTTTCTCATGGATACCACATTGTGAGGAGGCCAACATCACCCAACCAGACACTCCTGACACAACAATAGACTGCCCCATTACAGGCCCTAAGCAACTGGACAGCGCAACCATGAACTGAAACCTCTAAGAACCTGAGCCAAAATAGGTTTTTATTTTATTAAATCGGATTTCTGAGGTATTTTGTCACAGTACCAGGAAGCTAACACAGGTATCTTTCAAGACAGTAACAAGCCAAAAAAATGTGGTACTGTATGTAACTATTACAAATATGCTCAACTTTACTTCATTCTAGTTACCAAAAATCCATCTAGTAACACTAGCCTTTGGTGCATATTCAAATTCTAGGACATGTAAACTTACGTTATTCTATGTGGCTTATAAAATAATAAGCCATACCTGCCTCCATGAAAATTTTACCTTTTGTTTGTTGGTATTTATTTATTGCAGTAGGGCTCAAACCTAGGGCCTTTGGCATGCTAAATTTTGCTCTACTATACCTTTTTCTTTTCTTCTTTTAAGCTCTTACTAGGAAAATAATACGGCACATGACATAGGTCTCAGGGAGCTCAGCAGACCACTAGATTTGCTACTTACTTAAAAGTTAAACTCCACAAGGCTGATTCTTCCTCCTTTGACTCAGATTCTGTCTGTAAAATACAGATGACATTGGTGTTGTGCCCACTTCAGACGGATATTCAGAGAATAAAATGGGCTAATGCACAACAAACTTTTTTTTTTTTTCTGTATTTAGGACAGGGTCGACTCATAGTAATTCTCCTGTTTTCAGCCTTCCAAGTGCTGGGATTACAGGCGTGCGCCACCATGCCCAGTCTCATTTGCCATCTCAGCGTGCCCCAGGGGCGGGGCCAGCATAGCACACCATGGATTGAACCCCTGCTGCTGCGCTCTGCCTAAGCAGGTGCTTTAGTCTGCTGAGCTATCAGGCGGCCCAATACATACCAAATATTTAGCAGAGTGTTCAAAAAAATGTCTTGGCATTTGTGTGCCAAAAATAATGTCCAGCTCTTTGCATTTAAAAAAAATTGAAATAATAAAAGACTCACAGGAAGTTACATAAACAGTGCAGAAGGGTCCCATGTATCTTTGCCAGTTTCCCTAAATGGCAACATCTTTAAGCTTTACCTGTGTAAAGCTTAATCCTCACAACTTTAAAAGATAATGTTACTATCTGCCCTGTTTCATAGATAAGGCAAATAGAAGTTAGGTAACTTGCTCCGGGTCACAAAACCGCACTGAAGGAAATTCTAGAGCCTATGTATTCAACACTCCAAGTCGCACCACTTGGGGAAGGATGAAATACAGAGGGCAAAAGCAGATCTGTCTTCCTCATTTTGACACAGGATGACTGCTCGCACAGCTCTTCCTTTGTGCAAACCTAAGGCATATGAAAATATTGTCCAAGGAGCAAAGTAGCCAGTACTTAGCAAGCCTTTGCTGAAGTGTATGTCATTTAAGCAGCCGTGTGGAGAGTGAGCGCTGTGTAAACGCACATGCTGCGAACGCAGAACGCTTCCAGTTAGGAGTGTCTCTTTGGGCCACTCCGTGGGCACCAGTCTTTTCAGAGGTTCTCTGAGAGACGCCTCTGAACTCTGAAGCCATTGCCAGTGAGGCGGAAGTCCTAATACTATTATGGACTGCTGGATTCTTTTAGAATATTTTGCTGAGTTAACACATCTATAATATTCAAATAACAGAACTAAATAAAAAATGGGATATAGATGAATGTCCATTTTGTATCTGTGTATTCAAAATGGATAGGATAGTTATATAGTTATATTCTATTAATGAATAGAGGAATTTGTTCTATTAGAGTTTGAACCACTAGAAGAATGTATGCAATGTGTTCATTATTGAAACTGTCCTACCAATTTGGTTTGAAACGGTCTCATTGCTATTTGTTTATCAATAAAAGTATGGAAAAAAATACAAGGCATTTACTACAAAAACAAGCAAACAAATAAATGTGCTCCTTCTAGGAAGAGGAATTCATCGGTCCCCAACACTTACACGCTATGTACTGTGAGGCCTCACTTATTTTTCAGCATCTCCATCATCAGCCCCTTTTGAGAGATGGAGAAAAAGAAGCACAGAGAGATCAAGTGGCTCACCTGAGCTCACACAGCCAGTAAGTGGCAGACCTGGACTTGAACCTAAGGGGCTCCTAGGGCCGACCAGCAAAGCATTCTGCTCTTGCACTTCTTCCCATGGGTTTAATCCAGCAGGGATATTTTCTATGGAGTGAAGACTGAGAACTATATACTATATACTAGTATAGGTGAGGCCATGCAGTGAGGTCATGACCTCAGTCAGCGCCTGCAGGCAAATGGTTTACTTATGGAGTTTGGTTCCTTCCCAAATAAAGGGAAGCCATAAACCAAAACCAACCAGGACCTCTTTTCCTTCTGGTAGCAGGAATCTTAGAATTAGTCCTTCTCCGATTGTTAGAAACCTCCCCTATCTTTTATAGGTTCTCAAAAATAATTTCTAGCACTCTGAAATTGTAGTTTCTGTTTTCTAGTTTTTTATTTAAATTTTTTATTAGTATTCATGTGCTCAGTATATAGTGTTTACAATCCTTGTGGAAAGTAACACATATTTTATGAAGTAATTCCCATTCAGAAGAGATCTGAATTCCTTTTCCTTTTCTCATCCCCTTTTCCTCCTTGCCCTTCATCTCTTTAGCCCCCCACTTGAGAAAGATCTGTCTCCCTACTTCTTACTATATTTTATTTTGCTCCTTACTTACAATTTAGGCCTTTCATATAAGAAAAACTATGCCATATTTAAGTCTGTGTGTCCAGTTTATTCACTTACCATTATGATTTCAAGGTACATCCATTTTCCTACAAATGACTCAAGTTTATCTTTCTTCATGGCAGAATTTAGTACTCCATTGTGTATAAATGTCACATTTTCTTTATTTTCCACAATTTAGTTATCTACTTTTTTTTTGTTATCTACTTTCTTAAGGCTCCTTAGATGTTCTGAGAATGAAAAAAGGAAATGTTTAGCAGGAAATAAAGAGACATACTTCGTATATGGAGAGATCTATTTGATGGAGAATTAGACAGTATTTCTCTATATAAGGGATTGTATTGAACTTAAATGATAGTTTTTTTTAATAAAAAAGTCACTCAGTGACTCTGCTCACATTAACAGCAATAAAGACCCTTTATTGGCATGGCTGTCTAAGCAGAGAAGAGGCTAACTCAGCATGAATACTCAATTTCTAGATGGATTCAGCTCTTGGATCTTATACCACAGCCTGGACAGTGAATTTATCACTTATAAAATCTATTTACTCAAAGCTTTCCTTGCTATTCTCCATAGCCAAAAACATCCATAAATTCTGTACCTCTGCCTCAGGCTGCCACTGGAAATAGTATTTAATGTACGGACTCCAAGGCTAACTTTTGGCTGCTCCTAATAGGACATCTAGACTTCCGGGTTCCAAAAATAATGCCTGAGGAAAGGAAAAAATGCTTTGTAGTGCAGCGAGAGCTAAGGTGCATTTCATTCCCTGAGAAACACTCCTACAAAGACACAAGCATCTTTTACTAACAATGCTGGAATGTAAAGTTTAATATAGACATTGCTATGGTGATCCTCACATTTGCAAATTCACATGAGGATTTCAGCACTGTACTGTGAGTTGAAATAACAGTGAAGATAATTTGTCAACTTCAGTGGATGCAAAATACAGAGTTATGTTCAAAAATATATTTGTGTTCAATGTAGAGTGTGCCTAAGGAGAGTCACATGGAGAGAAAACATTCTCTCAGGCTTTCACAGAGAGCACATTGGCCAAGCAATGGCCGTGATTCATCCACATGGTTGACACTGACAAAGGATCTACAATCTGAGGTGCAGGATCTCAGGATAAATCCTGAGGGGATTTCACTGACCTTATCAGACCCAAAAGCTACAACTCTTGTTGCATAGGTCCTGCTTCACCTTGGTCTTAACCACCCAGCAGAAAAATATAAAAACAAAGTATAAGAAGTAAAGCCATGGTGTTATGTTGAGCTGTAGGGGACTCAGGTCAACAATTTCTGACATTGCCAGTGAAGCGGAAGACCCAATACTATTATGGACTACTGAACTCTTTTAGAGTATTTTGCTGAGTTTACACACCTATAATATTTAAATGATGGAACTTAACAAAAAAAGGGGATGCAGATGAATGTCCATTTTGTATCTGTGTATTCAGAATGGTTAGGATAGATATATAGTTACATTCTCTTAATGAATAGAGGGATTTGTTCTAATGGTGTTTGTAAATAGGATATCAAGTCAACATCTTGTACAACAATTAACCACTAGGAAGAATGTATGCAATGTGTTAATTATTGAAACTGTCCTACCAATTTGGTTTGAAACTGTCTCATTGCTATTTGTTTCTCAATAAAATTATGGAAAAAATAAAAAAAATAAACCACAAAAATGTATTTGTGTTCAAAAGTTTCAGTAATTTTACACACTTTTAGTGTAACTCAAGATTCAGGTTTTGACCTTATGAACTGCGAAATTCTCTTAACTTGGTTACCTCAGAGATTTTCCTTGGCATAATAAAAATAAAAAACAATCAGTTCATTTTAAAAAAAACAACAATATTTCTAGAATTTGTGAGAATGTTTATGAAGCATTCTTCTCTTAAATGCCTCCTTTCTTTGTGTCCGGGAAAACCCATCTATGACCCAGTGGCATTCAGTTTCCCAAGTTTTTCCCCTGGGTAAAGTGCTTTCTTAGTCTTTTCTATTTTCTCATGTAGCTTGTAGAAGATTTAGAACTTTTTCATAAACAAGTTAATTAAAACTACACGATAGCCCCAATGACAATAAGTTATACTGTTAAAATGATTAAATTAAAATTTTTTGCTATCTGTAGTTTCACTCAATAAAAATACTACATGATAGTTATAGGACAGTAATACAGCTTTTAGCTACTTTCCTTTCTTTCTGCCTTCCTTCCTTTCTTTTTCAAACTAGCTTAATCATATGTTTTACTCTGACACAGGAGGACATTTTATTTTATTAGAAATAAGGAAAGGCTGAGACCAAGCCTATAGAGGTCTGATACTTCAGCTGGGGCCCTCAGGGGGCCCAGGAGCCTACTGAATTGATCAAGGGCTACATACAAGTTTTTGAGGGGTTTTTCATTACTTACTCTAAAAAGATCAGCAACCTAAAATATCAGTACAAAGGCAAACCAGTTTAAGGCTGGGAAGAATGGAATAAGAGCCTGTCTGGGACCTAGGAGTGCAGCCCAGTGTGCCATTCATGTTCACAGCACTGCTATAAAGAGAATCCAGGTGTCCTCCTGAGGGAAACTGGCCTCCTTCAGCAAGGAAGCAGCCATTGGCCTGCTTTTGTGTCCTGAGTTGTCTCTGCAGGAGCCTTTGTAATGAAACTGTGAAGTACAGCATGTGGGCGCAGAGAGATCCTCAGACAAGGAGACTGAGGAAAGCCCTCTCTGAAGAGTTATCTCAATGCTATGCTGGGTTCAACACTCCTGGACTGCACTGTGGTCACAGGGGAGAGCCATGGAAGTCAGCAGTTGTCACCATATTACATGTGTGACAGGACCAAGCTTACTTGCAGGCAAAGATATCTCCTGAACCCCAGCCCCAACTACCTTCCATCTAGCACCAGAGGACTTTTGATGTTTTCTGTGGCTGGATGTTCTCAAAAAATACACTACATCCTAGCTCACAGAACATGCTTAAGTAAATGCGAAAGGAGTGAAATTATCCCATGCAAATTATCAGACCACAGTGCGATAAAATTGAAAATTTATGGCAAAAGAAACTTCAGAAACTTCATAAACACATGAAAATTAAAGAAGACCCACCTAACTAAAATTTAAAAAGACCAAAAAAATTAAGATTTCTTAAAAGTAAATGCCAATATTCAATTATTTGCGCAATCTTGCATAACTGTATCTGTTAATCTGAACAACAAATTTGATGATAAAAATAGATGATATAACAACCATTATTATTTAGCTATTCCTGTTTTGAAAATCTGTAACATATGTATTGTTGTATATTATCCTGTTTCTGTCTTTTTTTTCTATTTGTTTTTGCTTCTGTGTTTACTCTTCAAAATAAAATAAAATAAAAAAGAAGACTCTCCTAAACAACCAATGGGTCACAGATGAAATTAAAGAAGAAATTAAGCAATACATATAATCAAATGAAAATGCAAATACAACATACAGGAACCTGTGGGATGCAATGAAAGCAGCCTTAAGTGGGAAATTTGTGGTGGTGAATTCTCATGTCAGGAAAACAGAATGAGCACAAATAAACAACATAATGTTACACCTCAAGCTCTTAGAAAAAGAAGAGCAAGTCAAGCCCAAAGCCCAAAAAGGAAGTAAATATAAGATCAGAGCAGAAATGAATGCAATGGAGACCAAGAAAAGGATACAAAGAATAAATAAATTGAAGAGGTGGGTCTTTGAAAAACTAAATAAAATTCATAAGTGTTTAGTCAAACTTATAACAAAATAGAAGAAAAATACTTAAATTCATGCAGTGAGGAATGAAAAGTGAAATCACTACAGATCCTGAAGAAATTCAGAAGATCACTAATACTTATATTGAAAATTTTTATCCACATAGGATGGAAAACACAGAAGAAATGGCTAGATTCCTAGAAATGTATGAATTATCAAAGCTGAATTAATGAGATAAAAAAAACTCTGAATAGGGCTGAGAAGATAGATCAGTATAATAAGTGCTTGCCTGGCAAGCACAGGGTCCTGAGTTCAATCCCTGGTACTGGAAAAAACAACAACAACAAAGAACCCCTCTAACTAACCCAGTATTAGTTCATGAAATTGAAAACATAATTAAAATCTTACCAACAAAAAAAACTCAGGTCCTGATGGATTTATGGCTGAATTCTACAAGAAATTTAGAGAAGATTTAATGCCAATTTTTTCTCAAACTCTTTCATGAAGTTGAATGGGAAGCAAACCTCCCTAACGCATTCCTGGAGGCAAGTATTATCTTGATATCAAAAGCAGAGAAAGAACCCAACCAAAACAGAGAACTATAGGTCAATCTCCACAATGAACAAAAATGTAAAAACCCTCAATAAAATACTAGCAAACAGAGTGCAACAAATCATCAAGAAGATTATACATCATGACCAAGTGGGATTCATCCTAGGAATTCAGGGATGGTTCAACATACACAAATCCATACATGTAATATGCCATATCCATGGAACCAAAGACAAAAATCACATGCTCATCTCAAAAGATGCAGGAAAAGCTTTTGATAAAGTCCAACACTCGTTCATGATAAAAACCCAACAGAAATCAGAATAAGTGGTCTTTACCTCAATCTGATAAAAGCCATATAAAATACAAACCAACAGCCAACATCATGCTGAATGGAGAAAAACTGGAAGCTTTTACTCTAAAATCAAGTATAAGACAAGGATGTCTACTATCACTACTACTATTCAATATAGTTCTGGAAACATTAGCCAGAGCCATTAGACAAGAGAGAGAAATAAAAAGAGTAAGAATAGGAAAAGAAGAAGTTAAACTATCATTATTCACAGATGACAAGATACTCCACATAGAAGTCCCCAAAACTCCACCTAGAATTAATAAACAAATTCATTAGCATAGCAGGATACAAAGTCAACACCTAAAAATCAGTAACATTCCTCTACACAGACAACAAACTCACTGAGAAAAAAATTAGAGAATCAATACCCTTCACCATAGCATCAAGAAAGGAAGGAAGGAAGGAAGACAGACAGACAGACAGACTGACTTAGGAATTCATCTAAGAAAGAAAGTAAAGGATCTTCTATGCAATGAAAATTACAATACCATGAAGAAAGAGATTGAAGAGGATTTCAGAAAATGGAAAGAGGGGCCAGAGATATAGCTCAGAGGCATAAGCATCTACCTCTCAAGCACAAGGACCTGTGTTTGATCCCTGGCTCCACATGCCACACAGTCTCAGCCAGGATGCCTGGGTACACTGTCTCATCCCTGGAACCGGGCATGGTTGTGCACACCTATAATCCCAGTAGTTCAGAGGTTGAGCCAGGAGGATCTCTGTGAGTTTGAGACAAGTTTGGGGGCTAGAAAAAGTGAGCACAAGGCCAGTCAGAACTGCATAGTGAGACCCTGTCTCAAAAAAAAAAAAAAAAAAAGACATCCCTTGCTCCTAGATAGGAAGAACCAACATTGTGAAAATGGAGGGGCCTGGGAAATAGCTCAGTAGAATAAGCGCTTGCCTGGTAAGCACAGGGTCCTGAGTTCAATTCCCAGTACCAAAAAAAAAAAAAAAAAAGTTGAGACTGGGCATGGTGGTGCGCACCTGTAATCCGAGTTCTTGGAAGGCTGTAAACAGGTGGATCACTACAAGTTGAATCTAGTAGTGAGACCCTGAACACCCTGTAGACCCTTTCCTAAAATTCAAAAAAAAAAAAGAAAAGAAAAAGAAAATGGCCATACCTCCCCCAAATTTAATTCAATCCCTATCAAAATACTATCAGCATACCTCATAGTTCTAGAGGAAACATTCCTAAAATTCATTTGGAACCAGAAAAGATCTAGAATAACAATAGCAATACTGGCTAACAAAGGCAAGGAGGAGGCATTACAACCCCAGACTTGAAATTATACTACAAAGCTGCTACGATAAAATGAGCATGGTACTGGCAAAAAAACAAACCTGAGGATTAGTGGAACATCTGAGAACATGCTAACAGAACTCCAAATATGCTCAGCCATCTTATCTTTGACAAAGGGGCCAAATATATTTCCTGGAAGAAAAATAGGCTTTTTCATAAATGGTGCTGGAAAAACTGGCTTTCTACCTGCCAAAGAATAAAACTAAACCCATGCCTGTCACCATGCACTACACTGAAGTCAGCAGGGATCAAAGATCTAAATATTAAAACAGAAAAACTAAACCTACTGGAAGAGACAGTAGATAGAAATCTTGAAGACATAGGGGTAGGTAGAGAGGAGTACCTACACAGGAAGTACTTCAAAAAATCAATAACTGGGATCTCATCTTATTAAAAAGTTTTTGCACATCAAAAGAAATCATCAACAAAGTGAAAAGAAAACCCAAAGAACTGGAAAAAGTTTTAGTCAACTGTCCCTCAGACAAAGGACTCCTATCTAGAAGATACAAAAAATTGAAATAGAAATCAGGACCCCAAAATTCAAAGACCCAATTTAAAAAATGGGCATCTGAGATGAACATTCACTTCTCAGATGTAGAAATAAAAATGACAAATAAACATACCAAAAAAAATATTCAACATCATCGGTCATTTAAACAACACTGAGATTTCATCTCACCCCAGAAAGAATGCCTGTCATCAAGAAATCAACCGATAATAAATGCTGACTGACCTGCAGGGAAAAGGGGACCCTTCCCTCCCACTGGTGGCAGTGTAAACTGGTGTAACCACCATGGAAATCAGTGTGGATTCTCCCCACAAAACTAGGATTAGAGGTCCCATTTTAAATAGCTATTCCTCTTCTGGGTATTTTCCCAGAAGAATTAAAAACTTCATACCACAGTGATATATGTGCACCCATGTTTATAGCAGCACAATTTTTAATAGCTAAATCTTGGAAATAACTATGCCTATAACTGAGGAACAGATTAAAAAAATGCCTATCAACTGAGGAACAGATTTAAAAAAAAGTTGACTTGAGGCTTTTGTAGGTAAATGGATGCAACTTAAGATCATACGCATAAGTGAAATAAATCAATCTCACATGTGTAAATGTTGTACTGTCTCCCAAGGATAAAAAACTGAGAGAGTAAATAAGATCCAAAATGTACAACAATATTGTAAAAGGGGAAGAAACTGCTTAAAAGTAAAGAACAACTGGGATAGGGGAATGGAGAGAAGAAAAAAATAAATATATATATGCTAAGATAAATGTACCGAGAAATTTCTATTTGTTCATTAAGAAGAGCAGTTTGTTCTTATACTGTTTGGTCAATTTTTCATGTCTATATCTTATAATCGGAGCAACTACTTTGAAGATGACTATATGCAATATATTAACCATTGTTCATCTCCTATTATCTTGTTTTGAAACTCTAAATCACTGTTTTGTACTCTTTCAAAAATAAAGTCATCCATGGCCCGCAAATAATGCTGGCAGGTGAGACAACTGGCTCTCCATAGGCTCTCCCGTGGCACCCAAATGCCTGACAGTTGACTTGAATCTACTCATCCACTCCACTAGCTGCTGCTCCCGGTGCTCTCCTTGCCCATGTTACCAGCCAAATTAAATGGCACCCTGTGCCGGTTCTTCATACCCACATTACTCTATCTGATGGAAATAGCTTCCATGTCCAGATCCCCCGAGCATCCAGCCGGACAGTGGACACTGGGAAAACACCCGCCCTGTGCCAGCCTCTTTGCATATTGCTAATCTAGATCTAAAATGTCCCCCAAAGGCCTATGTGGGAAAAGGGTTGGTCCCCAGCATGGTGGTACCTGGAGATGCTGGAACCTTAAAGAGGTGGAGCCCAGTGGGAAGTCTACAGGTAACTGGGGAATTACCCTTAAAGGGGATTGTACAAAACATGTCTCTCCTTCCCTCCTTCCTCCCCTCCACTCCCCTTTCCTCCCTCCTGTTCCCTCCCCTCCCCTTCCCTTCCCCTTCTCTCTCTGTCTCTCTTTGTCTTTACCTCTCCCTCCCTCCCTCCCTCCCTCCCACCTTCTCTCCCTTGCTTCTTCCTCTCTCCTTCTTGCTCCCTCACCACAGGTGCAAAAGCAACTGAACAGGGGCTAAAGGCTCTGAAGTCATCAACAAAAATAAACTGTTTTCTCTTTTTAAGTTGATTTACAGCAGGTGTTCGTTGCAGTGACAGAAACCTGGCTAACACAGAAACAGTAAAGGAAGGAATAAGGGAGGAAGGGAAGAAGGGATAGTGCCTGCTTAAGTGCTTAAGAGGTGAATACCAGAGACAGCCATTAGGCAAGAAGCACATGTCTGTCAACGTGTACCTCAGCCTTTTGTCCAGGTTTCCCCTACTATCCTTGGTTCTGTGAAGATTTCCTGCTACACCCCCTCACTCCCCTCTCCCACCCCCATCTCCACAGGGCAGGTGCCTCCTGTGGCCTCGCTTTCCTCAGGCCTTCTTCCCAGATTTCCATTCCTACCAAATCATCCTGCCTTAGAAGGCAAACTCCCCCAGGGCAGGAAATCCCATCCCTACCTCACACTACCCAGAGACTTCACAGAGCCTCAGTTTTCCCACCGGTGAAGTTTCAGACTGCTGCAGGATTAAGTGGGATTAAGAAGGCAGGATGATTCCTTCCATGTGCAGAAATTCTCTCCCCAGTACCACAACAAAGCATATTCCAAGGTGTGGTCTCGCTGATTTGCATTAAATCTTTGTGTACTGGCTGAACCAAGGACATCTTCCCAGAGAGGTGAGCCAACACAGGTGTTCTCTGAAGGCTTTGTTGGCAGTGCAGGAAGGGAAACCCTGAGCAGGTCCCTCTCCCAAGACCCCAGCCAATCCTAACAGGCTATTATCAAACACGTCATGCAAGGTCTCTCTCCATGTTGGAGTGGGTCCACTTTCATTAAGTAAACATTCCTCAGACACAAATGACAGAAAGAGATCAGGGCTCCCTTTCTTATTTTAAGCCTGACTCTGCCCTATGATGTAAGGCTTCAGTGATCCTCCCTATGCAGCCTAATCACGCTGACAGAAATTCGGTAAACTGAATAAAACAGGGATAAAAGATTCATTTTGACAAAGCAGGTTAAAGGAAAGCTCCGTTACAGCACTGATGGTGGCCTAAATGATTCACGGGAAGGTGTTTTCTATGACCCAAATGAAATGTTTAAGAGCGCCTAGGAACTGGTGGGGTGTGACCACCACGCTGAAATGGCTTTTTCAGATAGAGTCCTCACAGGGATTTGTGGCGCGCAGTGAAGGAGAAGGCAAGGCCATCCCAGCCACAGCTTAGGCCCGTGTGAAGCGCAAGATACCACACTTGTCTGGCATGAACAGATCTCAGCACCCTAGGGTGCTCTTAGCTGGATGGCAAGACCCCAAAAGAGAGATTAGCAAGGCCCCAACTTTGTCGTCAGCAGGACTTCATCTGTTCAGAACATCAGTACTTAATTAATCTTTACATAACTCAGGGACCCTGAAGTCTGAATAGAATTACACATATAAATATATAGTTTATAAATATATATTTTGTAGATTAGCATAAGGTTGTCAGCCACTAATTATATCCTAGGTCTATTCATTTTTCTTTTTTCTTTTTGTTGTTTTTATTGCACGGTTGTATAGTCCTGGAGCTCGACTTCTCTAAATCTTTTAGAAGACATTTGAGGAGTATCAAAGGCAAATTCCAAGGTGTTGTCTCTAGCATTGCATAAGGTGACAGCTATTCATGGCGTGTGCTTTTGGCTAAGTTACAGAGCCAGTCACATCAGCCAGGAACAAGGCATGTGTGTGGAGGGGTGGATCTCTCTTTCCTGGTCACTGCCATGTCCTTTACAGAAAGGCCAGGCCTCTCTCAGGAAAAATGTAAGCCAGCCAACTGGACATCAAAGCTTTCACCATGTTCACAGCCCCTTGTCATGTCACAGCTTGTTAATGTCTCCATTTATAAAGGACACTGACCAAGGCCAATATGCGCCACCGGCTACCCTATGGAGCAGGAGCTGGCATGTCCGCGTGTGTGCGTACACACACCGCTCCGCTCTGCCACTGCTGGCAACACATGCCCTTCTAAAGACTGTCACAGTCAGGCAGTCAGAGAATCCACTGAGCTGAAGAGATGCTGAGAGCAGTGTGGGTTCCCATAATAACTGGTGTCTCAGGTACGTTTCTCTCATTGCTGGGACAAATAACTGACACCCAAAATGAAGGAAGGAAAGAAAGGTTTATTCAGCTCACAGTTACTGAAGGTTTCAGTCAATACTTGGCTGGTTCCAAGCTGGAGTGGCACAGGGCAGAGAGCATCTATTTCATGGCGGCAGAACAGCAACAATGGCAACAGAGACAGCAAGTCTGTCTCCCTGTCTCTCTTATATTACATTCAGGCTCTCTGCCCCAGGCTGGGGGAAGTACACACACCCATAATCCAGCAGTACTAAAATCCATAATCCCAGCCTTGGATTACCTATAATCTCAATGGATCATGAGTTAATCAAAAACTGTAGACATCCCCGCCCCATGACTGCATGAGGCTTTTGGGGGACAACTAGACACAAACCATAACAACTGGGCAATATAGACCCCTAGAGGGTAAGTGATTTGTCCGGCAGTCTGTAGGTAGACCCTTACTCCTGAACATCAGAGTGCAGGATCACCGCTCAGGGCCCTAAGTCTCTGCTTTTGTCTTGATCACAACTTTTGCAATCTTCTCCTTCTTTTATTAAATAAATACCTATGGTTTTCTGTGTTTCTGTGTTCAGAAATACATTACGAAGAAAGGGTTAAAATTATTCAAAAGGAACTTTTCTCCTTCCAATATTAGGAAAAACACATAATGATATTTAATATTTAGTTTGCAAACATGTGCCTGCATAATCAGAATTGAAACAATTATTTATAAGGGACCACCTAATTTATTTATAAATTCTTATTGCTCAAATAAGTCTCAAGAAATAGAGTGACTGTGCCAGCAGATTTCATGCCCAAATGCAAACCTACCATCTGCTAAGGCACATGACAAGGTTTTCAAAGAAAAGTGACCACAGGCCACCTTCCTTAGACACTGGACACTGTTCTTGGGGGGCTAGCGGTACATGAAGCCCATGAGGACAACAGCAGAGCTGCCTTCCACAGTGGATTTTCGTGCAGGAAGAAACTTGTTTCTTTCCTACCCACTTGATCAGCAGGGACAGTCCTTCTTTTGGAACAACCATCTGGATTTGCAAAACATAAAAATCATCCCACAAAACTGCATGTTTAAATGTCAACAATATATGGCAACTTCTAGAAGAATGGAAGAGCTACTTTTCCTACTTTGTTTGCCAGAACTTGTTTTTTGGTGTTAGTGGTTATAACAGGTAGAAACAGTGGCTCACGTTAGCGGTTTAAGTATCAGGAAAGGCATTTTA
Source organism: Octodon degus (assembly GCF_000260255.1). NCBI lineage: Eukaryota > Metazoa > Chordata > Mammalia > Rodentia > Octodontidae > Octodon > Octodon degus. The sequence continues at coordinate 4,779,286 of NW_004524600.1, read as the reverse complement.
CCATTCAAAAAATCATGGAGAAATAAGTACAATTAGATTTCTAGCATAAATCAGGTCTGCCTCTAAGTGTGTCTTAATGTTTTTTATTTTCTCATGAAGGAAGTCAAATTTTAAACTAAATTGTAGTGGAAATTTTCCAACATTTCTTCCTATTCAGAGCTACCAAAGAACATAAATTTCTCAGGAAAGCAGGGATATAGGCAAGTCTCAGTTGACTTACAAATATTCTATAGCTTTATAACTTCCATGCACTACTACTGTCCCTTTAAAAAGAAGATAGGACAAAAACATCTACAGAATGGTAAGCTTTCTGAAGGCTCTATCCTGCTCTTTTGGGTCCCACTCAGTCTCTGACTCAAATGTAATCTTATTAATAAAGGAATGAATAATCTGATTATTCATTACACACAGTTGTTCAGCACCTGCCAAGTACTAGAGATGAAAAGATGAGTAAGATAAACTTCTCTTTTGTTGGAAGTGTTTTCCATTTATTTAAAAAAATCAAACCTGCATGGCTATACGTACTTTACTGAAACTTCAACACAGATATCATGAAATGATAAATGAACTCTTTGCTCCTTCCAATTCCTTTCTACAAGGTGAACTCACAAGCCCTTTACTTCGGTAGACTGTTACTGGCTGAACATTTCTGGTGGTGGTGGTGGTAGTGGGAATATTTCATCTAAATGCCAAAGAGACTCATCCACATGGCTGACACTGACAAAGGTTCTACAATC
>NW_004524600.1:4770460-4777435 GCF_000260255.1 Octodon degus | reverse complement strand
TCCTACCAATTTGGTTTGAAACTGTCTCATTGCTATTTGTTTCTCAATAAAATTATAGAAAAAAAATAAATAAAAAGAAAAAATAAATAAATGCCAATGAGAAAAATATCAAAAATTTGTCTGGCTTATTGTGATTAATTGTTTAAGTCAAATTTCTTAGGAGGTAAGGGCCACCCTGGATACTTCCAACAGTTCAGAAATTTCAATAAAACCCATAAAGGCAATAATATAAATACTTGTCCCATAGTCTCCACCAAAGGGCCACCAATCTTCAGTCACCAGAGCAGAGTTCTTATGCATAGAACAGTTCCTTCATTCCTTCCCATCACCACATAGCCCCTTGTATGGAGTGTAGGATTCTGGTACTGTCATCACTGCTGTAGAGGTAGCGACCTGAGTCCATGCCAGACCCAACAAACAAAGGCACTGATCCAGTGTTAGGAGTCTGGCACTGAGCTCCCTGCTCTGTGTGGTTCCTGCGAGGGACAGTTTCAGGACTTTCAGAAGCCACTTGGACTACCTGAGAGAATTACCTAATCTGGATGAATCACGAACCTCCCCAAGCTTTGATCACCTCTAAGTAGGAAAGACAATGCCATCTACTTCAAAGAGGCACTGAAGTTTTGCTGCCAACAGGCTGATGTAGGTGCCTGGTTAGGACTGCCCAAGCTTTCGTTCTTTCCATCTTACACGCCATGTACAATCTGGCAGACAGGAGGAGGTGAGCGGATGAAGACAGCTTCTATTTACAGACAATTTCATTAAGCAGACCAGCAGCACAAGAGCTCTGGAAAATAACAGATGAGAACATATCGCAACCTGGCTGTATGGCTAACACAGCCAAACCATGTATCAAATTAAGCTTTTCTCCTGAGACAGACCCGTGGGAATGTAACTGTTCAACACATCCCCAAGATGTTTACGGCACACGTGCCCAGCCAGACTGTACTCCACACAAACACAAAAGCTTCAACAGGAGCCACCAGTGCTGACAACACTGAAATAAACCCCTCATGGTAGCAGAATAGTGGCCCACTTGGATGTCCACATCTGAATCCCCAGGACCTGTGAAAACATTAAGTGATATGGAAAGGGGGAAATAAGGCTACAGATAGAGAGACCAGGTTGTTAATGAACTAATATTAAAATAAGATTATCCTGGATTATCTGGTTGAGCTCAAAGTAATCACAAGCATTCTTAAAAGTGGAAGAGGGAATTGGAAGAAAGAGCAGAGATGATAGCACGAGAAGGGCCCAGTCTCATGCTGCTGGCTTTGAAAATAGAAGAAGGGGTTCACAATATAGAGATGCTTCTAGATGCTGAAAAGGACAAAGAATCATGCTCTCCCCTGGAGAGTACAGTACACAGAAAGAACTCAGTCTGCAGACATGTTGATTTTAGCCAAGTGAGACCCATTTTAGATTTCTGACCTATAAAACTCATTGATGACAAATATGGATAGTCTTAGCTGAAACTTGTTGCAGCAGTAACAAGAAACTAACGTACTGTGCTTCCCAATCAGATCGTGGAAGGAGAGACGACATAAACTCCATCAGTCTTCTGTGAGATTCTCTCAGACATTCTTCATTCTCTCTGAAGATTCTCTACTCTTCTAAACTTTGGCTTATTGGATTCAAAATGGTTACCTCTATCAATCATATCAGAGGCCTTCTTGACTCACTTCCAGATTACTCAGGAAGAGATTTGGAAAGGAGAAGAGAAGAGAAATGGTCACTGTGATCCTGGGATGACACTGAGGACTGAAGGATGATCTCAAGTCTGCCTCATCCAGAACTTCAAACTTATGAAATAAAAAGTACATTCCCTGGGGTCGGTGAGATGGCTCAGTGGAATAAGCGCTTCCCTGGCAAGCGCAAGGGAATCTTTTTTTTTTTTTTTTTTTGGCAGAACCAGGAATTGAACTCAGGCCCTTGTACTTGCCAGGGAAGTGCTTATTCCACTGAGCCTTCTCCCCATCCCAGGGAATCTTATTAGTTAATCTCATTAGTCAAAGATTTACCATTCATTTAGTGCTGCGATTTTCAAACTTGCTGGAGTATTACCATAGCAATAAATGAATTTCAATAGTATGATCTACTACACACACACACACACACACACACACACACACACACCCCATATAAAACAAAAACAAAATGTTCACAAAACAATACCAAAGCCTCACCAAAGGAGACTTACTCTTACTTTCTATTCTATGTTATCCAGCATTCTGTTATGTATTTATGTATTTATTTATTCTTTTCCATTCTTCATCCTGACCAGTAGCCTGGTAAATTAATTTTGTGATCTAGTAATCTATTGTACCTCTCAGTTGGAAAAGTACTGCCCTAGAAGTCATGATACTTGCACCAACATGATCGCTACACTTCTTCACAGCTGTCACACCTCAGACACAGATTCCAGCTGTTAGTGGACCCCAAACCCTTCCTTCCCACCATCCCTCAGCTGTCCATCCCAGGAGAGCCAACTTAGGCACTAGGACCCCAGTCATTTCAGTGATAACCATCACCCACCCCCAAACATACACAAGCTCTTCATTCCCTGAATCACAGGTGCTGGGTGTAGAGAGCTGGGTCTCATTGTTCCTGTCAATCAGGTACACAGCTATAAATGTCACTTGAATGAAATCAGAGCTCAGAGCTCAGAGCAATGGAGAAGAAATAGCACCCAAAGGGCTAGCACTGGGAGCCAAGGTTCCTGACTGCTCAGGGCAACAGCAGAGATTAAACTTTATGTAAGGAGAAGCAACCAGAACATTTGGGCAGAATGCCAGATGACTAAAAATGTGCTATAATTGACCTTATTAATCACCCAGCGCATCTAAGGAAGATTACTAGTTGAATATGCAAAGGATCTGGTCGGGCCCTCAGCCAGCCTCTGCTGGGGAGTGTGCTCAGCACAAGCGTGCCTCTCTGGCGCTCCTCCACAGGGCACCACAGGCCACCAGCTTCAGAGGGCTCCGCTATAAAAAGCAGCTGAAAAAGTCACAGTACCCTTTTATGTAAGAGAACACTATTTGCACAGAGAATTTTTTTTTTAAATGAGAATGTTCACTCTCAATTACTTGTCATTCCACCTAATGACATATATTAAAGCTTATCTTTTCACAGGCTAATTTTAGACAGATACCAGTTCCCAGATCACTCATTTAGAAAAACATTACCCTGCTTTGAAAATCTGGTCCACTGTGTCAAGAAGATTCCTAGGCAGAGTGGCTGGCCAACCCCAGCTTCTTGAAGTAGGATGAGCAGAGTCTTTATGGGATGCCTGTAGCCCTTCCTCTCTATCTCTGGGCTGAAGCTACCTGCACAAATAATACCCTGACTGTGCAGAGTAGAGGTCATATTAGAATGTCACCTCCACAGAGCCATCTTAGTCTTCTCAACAATTTTTCTGGCAGAAAATATTGAGGTTGAACAGAGTACCAAAAATAGCACATATCAATGGCACAGCAACCCCCAAAGCATTCAATGTTCCACTCATCAAAATTGCTCCCCAGGCATGTTTTATTAAATCCACTCAACCCCACCATTCCATTGTCTGAAGGGGGCAACAGGTCATAAACAAGACGTGTCTACATTCTCATAGAAAGTAAGTGGGTCTCAAGGTACATTTCTGACTCTCAGGCCTGCAGGATTAATAGCCCCAGCACTTCTCTGAAGTAAAATCCAGGTCAGATCTTACTGAAACTCCCATGGAGGGTATCAGTCTCCCACCTGGCAATATGGCACATGAATGAAAAGAAAGACAAAGAGAGAAAAATCTGCAGTTCAAGGGGCTCTGGGATGACCCAGTGTTCTCAGTGGAACAAAGGGCCACAAGTCAGAGGGATCATGGCTTTTATTGGTATCAATCATAGAGGTGGGGAGTGGGCTGTGGCTGAGTGCCTAGGAAGAGAACTTTGCAGGCAGGCTACAGACCAAACAGCACTTTTGCACCAGGCGCAGAGGTTCTCCAAGTAGTGATGCAGCAGATAACTTGATGTATACAAGGCTGGCACCTTTACTGCCAAGAAGGTATAATTCTTTTTGTGTCCCATAGCCTCAGCTGGAATGTCACCTCATACCTTCACCCTGGAATCTCTCAGGCTCTTCCTCAGCCCCTATTCCAGCCATCAGCGCTCTGCTGTTCTCATATTTGTGCTGCATGAGCCCCATTGGTGCCTCTGCTGGACTCAACGCCTAAGCGAACATCAGCCTCTATGTAGCCAGCTCTGTATATCTCAGCAAATAGGGTTGGAGTAAAGGTCAAGTAAAGACGGAGGCAAGGGGCTTCATTTCTCAGAGGAGCATGGCTTGGTGGTCTCCCACAAGCTCTCACTTTGGTATCTTGATACCCAGACCCTCAAGTTTATGGGCTCTGCTTCTTCTCACTTCCAACTGCTATTCCGGATATTAAGGATTATCAATTTGGTTTTTCTCTTACCACTGCTGTTGACTGCAGCCTTTTGGCCTTGCATTTTCTCTATTAAATTCCAGCTCTGAATAAATCTACCCAGGTCAACACTAACCCCATGGTTAAAGGCCCAGCTAGAGAAAACCACATAGCAGGAGTAGATTTTCCAAAACATGAATAGTCCTTAGCCCTAGAGGCCTAGAAATCCTGCTATGTCTCTGCAGACATTTTATTTTCTTACTTTACTGGTGATACTTCCAACTTTGAATTCCTACCCTTGTATCTCTGCTCACTCAGTATGTACTACTCAGGGCTAAATTAAACATCACACTGGCCTCTGATGACACAGGTAATCAAAAGCACTCAGCCTTCCTCCATTTTTGTTTCTTCAGTAAGGATAGAGTGAGGAGAAAGGCTGTCCCTCCCCATCTTAGACCAGCACTCCCCCCACTCTGTTCTTCTCCCTCCTCTGTTAGGGTCTGTCTCTCCAGTCATCCCATTTCTCATATACTTTTCTCTACCTTTTCCTCTATACCAGGTTTTGTCCAACCCATAGTCTGGGGTCTGCATGCAGCCCAGAATAGCTAGTCATGAGGACCCACAAAACTGTGAACGTTTAACATTATTATGTAATTTGAATCAACATTTTTAATAACTTGATTGTACGGGGCAGGAGCACAGACTGCAGAGCTGACAACCAAAGGCTGTGTAGGGGAGGGTACAGTGCTAGCTCTCATTCTTGCATCTGCTACTCAGTCAAATTGAGAATCTTTTTGTCATTATAAAAAAATTAAAAAGAAAATTTTGGTACTGATAAACATTGATTTATATTTTACATGGAGCCCAAGATAATTCCTCCTCACTCAGTGGGGTCCAGGCAAGCCAAAAGGTTGGCTGGGCATGCTCTTGGCCTCTTATTTACCTGCTTTCTCCTCCAGCTATCTGAAATTTCTCCTTCCCTACTCCTTTTACAAAAAGGTAAAAAAGGAAGTGGCAAAGGATATGACCCCTTCCTTACCAGTTGGCCCCCAGCTTTCACTCTTCAATGAGTTACAATAAAGTATCCATTTCCAGTCTTGCAAAGCTTATCTACAACCTCCAAATTCCTCACTACTAGATCGGACTCATAGTGATCCACCTGTTTACAGCCTCCCAAGAGCTGGGATTACAGGCATGCACCACCACACTCAGTCTCAATTGCCTTCTCAGCATTCCAGGGGCAGGGCTGGCATGGCAGGCCTGGGGATTGAACCCCCAGACCCTGCACCTGCTTGCAAGCACTTTAATCCACTAAGCTATGTGGCCGGCCCTCACTCATTACAACCCTTTTCTCACCTGTTCCTCTTTAGGATCTAATGTCCACTCACATTTCCTGGGGTCCTTCCTAACACAGCTTCCAGCTCCTGTCCTTCATTCTTCTTTTCCTCTTCCCCTTTCAATAGGCTCTTCTGCACTCTCCCTGGATTCAAGCTGTAGCTGAGATCTCTCCGGTCTGAGCTCTAACACTCTGAGATCTAATGGGGCCCCTGCATCAACCAGCCAGCTCCTTGACAGTGGGACCAGGTTGCATTTCTGTGTCTTACAGGATCCTAACTGCCTGGCACAATCACAGGCATGCTGTAAATGACTGCTGAATGAGTGCCCCAAGCTAAACTTAACACTTTCCCTGGCAAACCTGATCTCTCTTTGAAATTCCCTTCTTAGTGAATATTGCTAGTCATCTGAGAAGAGACCTCAGGTTATCCCTGTTGTTTTCTTGCCATTCCACCCTCTGCATACATCCACTACCTCCATGACTGTCTGTGTCAACTCCCTCTTGTCCTTTGCCCAGACCTTTGCCTGGTGCCAGGAATTCATTATCTGAATATGCGCTGACAGCCCACTTCAGACCTCCTAACCTGCCCTGACTGCCTCTGATACAGAGCTTGTGCTTCTGGTGCTCTTGCCTGCATGCCTCTGTGGAAGGAATGCAGGGGATTAGGTGGGGTCATCTGCTCAGGGATACAGGCACTTCCATGACCTCTGCAAGACAGCAGGAGAAGGCAGTCCAAGAAAGCTGGGATGGGTAGGGTGGCACAGCACTGAGCATCACAGGTCAAAGGAACAGGCGTCCACAGGTCTTAGGATAAGAATAGACACACTGCGATGCTCTAGAAGCTATCAGACAGCCAGTGTAGCTGGACACCCAGAAGCAAAATGGACTACTTGGTCAAATGGGGTTGGTGAGGACAAGGTACAAATGGCCCAGGGCCTGGAGGAGTATATGAGGATTTTAGTGTTTTCTTCAGAGCTCTGGGAAGCCAGCAAATGATACATCAGGTCTGCCTATTAAAAAGAACCATATTAAAAATGTTTCATTAATGATAGATACTTTTTGAACAAAAGGAAAGAGATATCTCAATCAAAAATTTAGCACAGAGAAAGGGACTATGAAGATCAACTCACAATCAGGAGTAGGACAAAATAACTATTATCATTGTCCTTTGAGAAGCTTGCCAACACACTTGGGTGAGAAAAGAAATAAGCTTTGGGCCCAAGGAGATAGCTCAGTGGAATAA
>NW_004524600.1:4722073-4770355 GCF_000260255.1 Octodon degus | reverse complement strand
AGAGAGAAAAGAAAAAAGAAATAGCTTCAAAAAGAAAGAGGTAAAACTATCATTATTTGCATATGATATGCTCAAATAGCCACATAACCCCAGTAGAATCTACTAACTCTTCACCCGACAGGACAATAGCAAATTAATATGTAGAAATCAATAACCCACTTGTATGCAAATAATAACCAGTTACAAAAAGCATTCGAAGAAAAGGATTCAACTTATAATAGGAACAGCAAAATAATAATTCCTAATAATAAATGTAGCAAGGATTGTCCAAGATCTCGAGGAAGAGAATTTAAATTAATTTGAAAGACACAATAAGATCCTGGAAGGCTGTGGAAGATTCATCAACATAATGATGTTAGTTCTTCCTACATTATTCTGTAAATGTAATATAATTCCAATAAAAAATTAAAAATGAAATTATGTATCTTTTCTAATTTTTTTACTTTTTAAATTCTCTTTAAAAATATAAAAATAAATAAATAAAATTGAAATTAAAAAAATAAGAGCCATCTGATTTTTGAAGCACATACGAGAAGTTCTCTCTGACTACAGTGGTAATACAGGGTGGAAAGCAATAGGAGAGGAGATGACCTAAGAGACCTGGGGGTGATGCTAGTAAGAAAAGCTGCTCTGGCCTGGGTCCAGGGTCTGGAGCCTGGGGTGATGGTGGAGATGCCAAGGAAGGATGTACTTGACAGATATTTCCATGGAGAGTGGGCGTGGGAAGTGAGCGGCAGAGGTCAAAGGAGGACTCCTGGTTGCAGGGCTGCCTGTTCAGTAATTAATCAAATGCATCACATCACTGCATTCCTAAAATCACAGCACAGCTGGCAGGGTATCTAGGTCCAGTGGAGAGTGAAGGAAGTCCTTCTGGGGGGCTTGTTATGGTTGTCCAATCATGGCCAAGTGAAGCACCGCTTCTACATGCCTCTCCCAATTAGGTCTCCGCTAAGAGCTTTGTGAGCAGGATGGCCCAGCTTCAGAGCCTCAGGAGAATTAGTTCTTTCCCTATAGGAGCTTGTTTCTTTTCATTCAAAATCAAGCTAGAACAAAAAAACAGAACACGATTATGTGTACGTCCCATCTAGTCAGAGTCAGCGCTCGCTCTTGCTGTGACTGGGCATCTTCAGCTCGTCCTGCCCTATCTTTAATGAATAAGTCCTAAAAGTATAACAGAATGCCTTGCTAATACCCACCTCCCATTCTGTCAGGAGCAATGTCTCTTTAAGGTTTGCCTTTTTCCTTGTCCAGAGTGCAACACATTTTCATCCAGAACAAAGTGAGTTTAAAATATATCACACAGTGGTGGCCTCTCAAATACCTAGAGAAATCAGTTCAGTGAATGTGGTGTTAAAATATGAAAAAGAAGTGTATTTGGTTTTGGTACAAACAGACTGCAAGGCATAGCATGTGCCTTTTAAAGCTCAGGAAAGAAGGAGAGGCTTTGGATAAGACAAGTTGAGACCCAGCTCACCCCAGTGTTTGCCAGCCAGGCTTTCTCTAGGCTTCACGCAAATCCATGAGAAGCCACCCGGGTCAGTTTTCTGATGTCTTGCAGGGCACACCATTGCCTGAGTGGTCTTGCTATGTGCAGATTCAGCCTGCAGCTCTAGGAGGGGCCTAAGATTCTACTTTTCTACTGAGCTCCAGGTGACACTAGCCCACAAATCCACAGATTACCTGAAGAGGCCAGAGTTTAAATAGGCTCAGCAAGTTAGAAGTCACTTTCTCAAGGATGAACCTGTAGTTGGGACACATTCTCCTTATATATAAAACAGAGGTGTTAACCACTGATTTATGTCCAAAAACTTCAGATAAAACAAGTGAATTTTTGCAAGTCTTTTTTTGTTTTGTTTTGTTTTCTTTTTCATAACTTTAGTGAATGGTCTACAGGTTGTTCAGGGTCTCACTACTAGATCAGACTCAGTGATTCTCCTGTGATTTACAGCCTCCCGAGTGCTGGGTCACAGGCATGCCCAGTCTCTATCGCAGTCTCAGCACACCCCAGAGGTGCGGCTGACATGGCAGGCCTGGGGATCAAACCTGGCCCCTGTGCCTGCTTGCAGGTGCTTTAATCTGCTGAGCTATTTGCAAGTCTTTTTTATTTTTTCCCCATATTTTATTGAGAAACAAATAGCAATGAGATAGTTTCAAACCAAATTGGTAGGACAGTTTCAATAATTAACACATTGCATACATTCTTCCTAGTGGTTAATTGCTGTACAAGATGCAGACATGATATCCTATTTACAAACACTTTTAGAACAAATCCCTCTATTCATTAAGAGAACATAACTATATATCTATCCTAACCATTTTGAATACACAGATACAAAATGGACATTCATCTGTATCCCCTTTTTTTGTTTAGTTCCATTATTATTTGCAAGTCTTTTAAGCCCATGAATTATGCCTGGTGGTCCAAATACCCCATCCCAATCTAACCTAAATACTACACTGATTAAAATTTCATAATTAGAAAATCCCAAAGTATACTAGAAATGCCTCACCAATTTGAATGAAATAAAAGGGAAGCTTTAAATATGGAATTTTTAAAAACAACCTGGCTTATTACTTTTAGTTTTTAAGCAAGCTCGAGCTGTTTGAAAAAATAATACTTCATATTCTTTTTATTTTTTAAATTTATTTGGTGCAGGGTCTCATTATGAAGTTCATACCCATGGTGATCCTCCTGTTTGCAGCCTCCCCACTCTGGGATTCTGGGCATTTGCTACCACACCCAGTCTCGGTGACCACCTCAGCGTGCCTGGGAGCTGGGTCATCGTGGCATGTGGTGCCGGGGCTGTCCCTGCATTTTCCTAAACAGGCGTTTTGTCCCTTGAGCTATTTTGCCAACCCTTACTATTCTTTCTTCTCCTTTCTTTCTTTCTTTCTTTCTTTCTTTCTTTCTTTCTTTCTTTTTTTCTTAAGGATATTGTTTACCCTATTTTTTTGTGCCGCGTAAGAAAGAAACCCAGGGCCTTTGCCAGAGGTCTTCTCAGCCCTCATCTATGAATAATTGCAAATTCCACATAAAGAGAAAATGAATTTCTAAAATCATCCTGCACAAAACAAAAACACCTAAAACTAGCCAGGTGTGGTAGTACACACCAGTAATCCCAGCACTTGGGAGTCTAAGGCAGGAAGATTGCTGTGAGTTCAAGGCTAGCCTGGGCTACAAAGCAAGTTCAAGGCAAGTCTGAACTGCATAGTAAGACCTTCTCTAAAAAAGACAAAAGACCAAAAACAACCAAAAATAAAACCTTAAAACTTGTATGTGTTCCTTTCATTGAAATTATACCTGTTAGCAGCTCTTTTTGCTTATTTTTCACCCATTTCAGAGGTGGAAAAACTAAGGCTTACCGTCACCTGAAACCTTAGTACAATTCACAGTCAGCACCATTTGAAGGACCTTACTAAGTTAACAAATGTCAACAACAATACCCTTTACCCACAGAGTCCCAGCTACCTTGAGGAAGACTATTGTACGTATCTTCAGGAAGCAGACAATCTTAGTCAAGGTTGTTTGGCTTTAGAAAACATTTTCTTTAGCAGCCAAAAAGTAGAACACAGAAGAAAGAGTAAATTAGCTGCTTTTTTTTTTTTTAAAAGAGAAGAAAGTAGTCCTGTGTGGCATCAAAAAAGTTTTAAAAAGGGCTGGTGATGTAGCTCAGTGCAAAGGCCCTGGGTTCCGTCCCAAGTACCTCAACAACAACAAAAAGGAGAACTAAATTAAGGGTAGCACACATACTTCACTGATTTTTCCTGTTTATGTGGATCTGTGCTCTGGATACAAAAGCCCATGAAAATAGTTACATTATGGAAAAAGCTACCCTGTTTTTGCAAAATACAAAAAAAAAAAAAAAAGCAAAAGCATACAATAGATCTATGCAGATGCTTTTCACATACTATTTTTTCCTCCCCTGATTATTGTAAACAGAGCTTATCCTACCTAACCTTATAAGGAGGGAAGAAACCTTAAAAACATGAAATATCTTCAAAAATCATTTAATGATTTAACACAAAGTCTAGTATGCCCACATAATAATAGCATCATAGCTATGATATCCTCGTTAACTTGGATTTAATTAAGCCTAGTAATTGCCCATTGATCATAGTCCCACTACATAATCAGAGCTCCTTTCTTCCCCAGTACCATTATATCAGAAGTGGAATTTAACTGCATTGTCAGAGAAAGGCCCCTCCTATTCCTTTAAATCTGGGATGGGTAGGATGAAAATACAAAATCCAGAAATAGAGATAGAATTTTTTAAAAAACAATCTGGAACACTAATTGGATAAGTATGGGAAGCATCTAGCAGAGGGAACATATAAGGGTTGAATTTCTTTTCCGATGGTAACACTTGGACCAACGTCTAACAGGGAAGTCAGCTTTGTTTCAGGTTGGGCTCTGTAATAACTGTAGTACCCACTTACACTAACAGAACCCTTTTCTAATAGAATTAGGGCTTTTTACAGAAGAAAAGAAAGGCATAGGCTATACTAACAAAGAGAATCTATGAGTTAGGCTACAGTGCATCAGAAAAGCTAGCTCATTTTAGCTAAACCAATGAGTGGGCTCAGATGACAACTACAACTGAGTGTTACTCCAGAGGTCCACTTGCTCAGGAACATGATGAGAATGCTGAGTGGGGAAAACCCAACAAAGCCATGGCAGTGACCTAGTGCAACTCTCCATTCAAGGAGTGGCTCCCTCCCTAGGCTTGAGGTTATTTTCCTTCTTGAGTCATTCACTCTGCTGGATGGAAATAGGACCAAGTTCTGACTTAATTTTGAGCACACTACTTCTTTAGGCTGAAGTCATGGAAGCAATTACTGAGGTGTGCACAATGCTAACAGAGGACACTCAACTAATTCGGCATCAAATCTTAGTCTCCAATACCCACCTCACTGGTTGAACAGCAGCAGTGTATCTCAAGAGTGTCTCTATTTTGCTTTCCTATTGCAAGAGCTTCCTTGCTATGTTAGAGCTCCTAAAATAACTTGGAGAGATGGTGAATAAGCATATGAAAAGATGCTCCATAGCATATGAACTAATTCTCACTTGGCCTCTATATCATTTGATTTTTTTTTTTACCATAGCATGTAATTCTTCGTAATTTCTAAAATCAAGATGAAAATTACTTCCAAAATGCTCAAAGGACTCAATTAGGACAATTTGGAGACATTTAAGTAAACCATATATATATATGGCTGCCTAGAAATTCATTTAAATCAGATGTTATTAACCACGCACATTAAGGTTAAGCATAAAAAAATGTTAGGTTATTTAATCCTTTTTCTCCATTTCCTCTATAACCTTTCTTTAAAAAAAAAAAAACAGTAGATCTTCATATTCATGCATTAGGTAATAATTTCTTAGATAATCTATAACCTTTCTTGATATGCATAGTCAGTAAGAATCTGTGAGCTACAAACTAATTTTAACATAGCCTAAGAAAGATAAAATTTGCAAAATCCAGTCGAAATGCACATGTGTGCACTTCAAAGCCAAAGAAAGTTTTCCAACAACACATACACTGTAACCATCCACGTGGTAAAGGACCTATTACCGTGGAGCTGTAATCTCTGAAAGCTATCTTTAAACAGACTCATGAGCTACCGGGTATTTCAGTCTTCCTCCTAAAGCCCAGCTTGCACATGGACACTTGTAAGTAACGTCCTGTAGCCACAGACACCAATACCAATTACTGTCCAATGCATCCTTTTAAAAGTAGCATCAGCATTAATGTGCAATAACATTCCAGAGATGCTGAGATTTGGTGGGCTGTGGTCTCCCCTTAAAGAATACTTTCCCAACTAAGGTTTTCCCGTCAGCTTCTTGCATGAGAAATTCTCTTACCTCCTCTCTGACTATGTGGTACTGCCACTTCCAAGAACGTGACTCTACCTTCAGGTATCACCTCCCAGGAGCCTCATCTCCCCAGTAACCTCACTCCCTACTTCATTCTCTCCACTAGTGCAATTATTTGTTTACATTACATCTCCATCCTCAACCCTACACTCCTCCAATGGGTGAAAGGACTTATTTTGTTTCCTATGGTGTCCCTAGAGCCACACAGTGGCATTTTGCATAAATCTGCAACCAGATCACAAGGGGCCAAAGTTCCTTTGGAGGTGCTCCTTTGTGATTCTTTCAGTGTGCTCAGTGGAGGTCATTATATTGTTTACAGTTGGTCCCAGTTATGGTGGGGTAGTTGTACTGGTTAGTAGCAAGACAATAATGATAATAATAATGAATGTGTGATGAATGCATTAACCTAAATAATTATGGTATCTAATACAACTGGGCTCAAAACTCTCTCACTTTAGCAAAGATACCTGCATGTCAACACATACTTTAGTGTAAAGATCCCTTAAGCAAATGTCCTTAAGCGGATGAATAAAATCCAATTGATCTAGGTCTTGCCTAACACCATTGTTTTGTACACACATCGTATGGATAGTTCCAAGCACCACTGTCCACAGCACTCTGCCATGAGCTTCAGAAAGCTCTTCAGAGAGCCAGGAAAGACAGCTATGGAGACAACCCGATCTCTGGAGAACTTTCACGGGCCCTGTGTCCATCTCTGCAGGTGGCTCACAACAGTTTCAGTTTTTTTTCTTTTAGTCATTTTATAGCCAAAATCCTAGCAGAGGAAAACCATTTTGCCAACATTAGTCGAAAAATGGTTCACAGAGATCCCTTGAAAGTTCCTTTCCCCATGCCCTTCCTCTTTCCCATCATGCAATCTCCTGACACCTACATAAGTGGAATTATTTAATTTAAAAGGTCTTTGAAAATGGAAGGAACAGTCTTTAAACTGCCACCTGGGTCTTGCTGGAATTATTTCCATAGTTGAGAAGAGCCAAGAGGAAGAAGCCCTACCTTGTATTTCAAGTGTGACCTACTTTAAAGCTTTACCCAGGTTCATTGTCAAGGTGCTGACATGACTCCTCATAATACTCTGAGCAATCCAAGAAAAACAGTTATAAGCGTTTGAAAATACAGCCAAAAATATTCAAAGGAAAAAAAAAGCTTTCCAAGGAAACAATACTGTTTTGAATGTTAAAGAGGGGAAAGAACTGGAACAAGTGAGAAACAGCAAAATGTACTTTTTATTAAATCACAATGTCATCTACTTTGGCAAGGCCTGCGATTTCAGCTTTGTGCCCAAAGCTTCATATCTTTGGACTGCAAGCTCCCTGAAGGCTAGAACTGTATCGCGACCTGGCATGCAATTGCTAAGTAAGGGAATGTGTTGTCATTCATGTTTTTCAGACTAGAAAACTGTACCTGTCTTGGACTTCTTTTTGCCACTAGTTCTTAGTCCATTTTTCTAAAGCTTTCAGGATTGGGGAAAAAATGAACAGTATCTCACATCTGACAAGTCTTGTCTGATAAGCTTTTCTTACCTGAAGCTATATCCCACAGGCTCTACAGAAGCCCTAATTCCCAACTTTTAGGCAATAAACATGCTGAGAATGCTCTGTTTATTCTTTAAATAACACTCCTGTGTCCTTCCTTCCTCTGCAAATTCATTCAACAAGGGTGATTTTTAATACTTGCCTATGCTGTGCAAAGCTCTTTAATAAACTAGCAATAAAGGTATTACTGATCAATCACTAGGACAATGTTAGTTACAATATTACTTAACAGGCACTGAGAGCCTATCTAAGCCAAGAATATAGGAGGAACTTTAAAGAAAAAAAAGGCAGGCATTCACAGGATTTATGTTGATGCATTGATTGAGAAGCTAAAAAATATTATCCATAGAGTTCTCTTGACTGTAGGGCCAGCCTACCTTCTCTAACAATGCCTTTTGTGAAGTCAGACACAGTAAGTCTTTGAGTCCCTACATGGGCAACATAGTAGTAACTACAGAATCAGACAGAAGCATGGGAGGTGCATGGACCTAACCAGATGCTATTAAAAAAATGTAGAAAATATGTAATTCAGGTAGGATGAGCAGGAGAATGAAAATACTGTAATTCAGAATTTAATTGGGTAGTAGAGAGATCCATAAAAAGTAATAAACCTCCACGGGAAGGTGCAGAATTACATCTCCCCAAGTAGGATATTAACAGTGGAAAAAAACTGTGAAGGAACTTCCCAAAGCTGTCACTTGAACTCAGGACAAAAAAAAATCAACTGGATGCGATGGGTGCTGAGTCTTCTCTTACACCACAGAAACTAAACTGGGTCCCTGGTACCTATTGGTGGTCTGGTGTAACAGACATATGCAGCTGAGGGTGTCTCAGCCTCAGTAAATTCTCTGGCTGTGGCCCATCAAAATAGCCAGCAGCAGCATCATGATTTGGTGCTCCCATAATGTCAGAGTACAGCACTGTATGTCCCTATGTCCCCCTCTGCCCCAGCACAGCATGAACAGTATGAGCATTTCCTTCTGGTTTTATTTTAAAGGCAAGGGGAAGAAGAGCATCATGATTTTCAAAATCAAGTATGCCAGCCAGCCTAATTGTATAGCTGCTCAGAACATCAGGGCTTGAGAAAAGTATATTTAGGGATAAAGAAAATCTCCACAGGGAAGCAAAGGAAATTAGTCACAGGGACCCGGCTGGATGGTAGTAGGTCCAGGATCAGAACTAAGTGCTCTTTTTGCAAATGCACTATGGTCTAGAATGACCCATTAACTAAGGCTACTTTAGATTTGATTCTTAGAAAAATAGCCAAACATGAAATACTTCAGGGACTCTGCCATCCTAACTCATCAGGCAGTTTCTGAACTTTTCCCATAACTTCAGAAGGTAGAGCAAGGGGCAGAGTTCCAAGCTCTGTATGTTAATGTGCTAGGTCATTAGTTCTTGGGGATCAATGGGTTGATCAGAGGAGTTGGAAGTTCCTGTCCCAAGAGGTGACTTTTCCTCATGCAATCAAGCCAGCCCAGGCAAACAGGAAAACCAGCTCCATTTCCACCTGGAAGATCTCTGCCGAAAATGGATGAAGGCATCTGGCTGCCACTCTGAGTGCAGAACCTGCAGAGAGTTTACTCACAATAGAAGTCTCTAGCAGATGTTAGGGAAGTTTGGCCTTTGTCCTGGGTTCCTTTAAACTCTAACAATGACCTCCCCCGCTCCACACACACTGTTGGGCTCTAATTGCCTGAGACAGGCTGTGGAGTGAAATTGGACATCTGTTACTTAGCTTCTGCCTTCTGCTTTGGATGGCCATCTAAAGCTGGCTGGTAACATTTCTTTTCCTATCCCAGTTCTCCTTGGTAAACGTCACTAACATTTGGCTTTTAGATAAAGATGTGCCATAGAGTTAGCATGTGTCAGCAGTTGTTAATTGCTTCAGGAAATACTTTCTACTATTCCCCAAAGAACAGGACAGTTGTTTCACATGAAGTAAAGTTTATGATAGCAGGCAGGAAACACTATCACCATCTAGGCTAAGAACTAGATTCATTTCATACATCATGTCAGAGAAGACAACTGAGGAACAACAGGAGAATTTCAAATGCAGCACTGGATGCATCCTGAATGTCTGTATTTGTATCTTCCTTCCTCCAAGTCTCTTTCCCTAAGAAGTGTCCTTCTTCCCAAGGATAAGGCCCCTCCTGCCTTCTCAGGAACCCTGAACTTCCAGATGAACTGACTCTTCATCTTAGAGTCAAGTGATCTTTGTCAACTTATCTTGGTTTTCACCATGTAAGGAAGGGGGTGTCCTTGGGGAAGTGCCTCAAGGACAGCACCTTTCCTAGCATGCTGCAGAGCCTGGGGTCTGGTCCCAGCACCACAATGAAAACAAACAACAAAACAAAACAACTTAGCCTCATAGTCCTACCAAATGTTGATCTCTCTTCTCTGCACAGCCAAACTTGTAGAGTTGGTTCTTTCCTGCATCCCACAATTCCTTGGCCCACTCCAATCTGCTGTCTCCATCATCATTCCACCAGGACAGTTTTAGTTAAGGTCACCAAAGACCAATATGGCTCCAAATCTGCTCTTAGCACCAGGGTTCATTCAACACTCTGAAGCACTTCAATCCCTCCCTCCGTAAGCACTCACAACTGGCATCCACAGCAATGTTCCTGGGTCTCTTCATCCTGCCCTGCCACTTTCAGGGTCTGCTTGGTCATCCTCTGTCAATCCTATTGTTGTACCCTGTTAAAACTGACTCCATTTTGTTGCCCTTCTAACCTCGCCGAGTTCCTGTTCTGTATGCGCCGACCCCTCCCAATTCCTCCAATTTCCCAATTCCTCCAATTCCTCACCCCTGTGACTCAAGTCTTATGATATTTGTTCCCCAAACCTTATCTTGTCCTGCAGAACTCTGTGTGATTTCAGCACCCCCACCCAATGCGGCCACTCAATGTACTCATGACTGCCTATTCAGCACCCCACCCAAAAAGGACCACCTAATGAACTAATGACCCTGCCACTTCTTCCTCTCCACCCCTCCCCTGTTTCTGCAGTTTTCAAGCTTAAATACTGACCCCTTGTCAATGCCTGGCTCGCCTCTTTGCACCTTGCATAGAGACCGCCACTGGGTACCAGCTAAAATAAAGCGCTTCTTTTAACTTTTGGACTTGCCTCATTGTCATCTGATTTTTGAGCTACAACACCTATGTGTCCTGGCAGCCACTCTCTGGGGTATACTTGTTCTTAGATATTACAATGCATATATGACTGCTGAGGTTAGACAAGAACACCTCACACACAAGGAGACAAGCATTTTCCCATCTACACCACCATCTCTCCAACACTAAACCAAGCCCTATCCTTCACCTGCACCCCTATACCCAACTAAGCACAATTAGCTCTACTTTCTCCACGGCATCCCGTCCAACCACTTGCCTCCATCTCCTTCATCACTGTTTCCCTACAGCCTCCTTCCTAGTGTGCTCCCATTCGCTCTGGTCCTTCCAATCAGCTCCCCAAAGTTAAATGAGTTTTCATTTCAATGTACGTGTGTGTGTGCGTGTGTGTGTGCGTGTGCGTGTGTGTGTGTGTGTGTGTGTGCGTGTGCAGGGATTCAACCCAGGGCCTTTTCACTGAGCTATACCCCCAGCCCTTTTTTATTTTAAGACAGAGTCTCTTTAAGTGACTGAGATGTGACCCAAATTTGCAACCTCTTGCCTCCATCCGCAACAAGCAGTGTGGACACTACTCTGTCCCCACCCTGTGGTTTCCTACTGTCTGACAGGTCAGTGTGGTCCTCTCCTTCTGTTCACCAAAAGAGCAGGAGCAGCTCTGCCTGGGAAGCACTCTGCTCCACCCCCACTTCGCCTGATGGCTCCCCCACTTCAGAGCAGGGCTTCTGCTGGGGTGGAGCACCTTCCCAGGTGGTCCTCCCACCCAGGCTTAGATTAGACAGACAACATGTCTGTTTTAGAGGTTAGTATCTTTGTTCACACCTAAAAAGGGGAAAAACAATCAATCTGAAAGAACATAACCTGGCAATTTTAAAACTCCAGAATAAGAAATTCTCCTTCCTGAGGCAAATTGTCTGAGAGTGGTGTCACACCACTGAATACTAGAAAACAAAATCAGAGAATCCTCACTGTGAGAGTGAGGGTGGGGCTGTCCACCCATACCTCTCTGTAGAGACACCTCTGGGGGATCCTGACCACAAGCTGTTTGGGAGAGCTATCTCCAAGGATGGTATTGTACATATGATGTGCTGGCCAACTAATTGAGTTGCCTCCTCCACCCTAGGAAGCCCCATAGAACCACAACTTTCCAAGTACTTAACAAGTGTGTGCTCCACACCAGGAAAGACTCTGGGTATTGAAACTGCTCTACAGACAGGGGTTACATGCTGCCACCACTACCTCACACCCAGGGCTCTGCTCCTCAGTTCTCTCTTGGATCTGTCACTTGACCATGTACGCTAGCTTTCTCCCACTTCCATGAAGCTCCCTACAGCTAAGTCCACCTTCTCTCTAAAAGACGCTTATTTACTCCACAACCTCTGTCCTTTCCCAGAGACCTTGCTTTCCCATCCTGTGTGCTCGCTCATAGCCTCTTTCATACCCAGGATTCCAGGCATGCGCCACCACACCCAGTCTCAATAGCAGTCTCAGCACACCCTGGGGGTGGGGCCAGCATGGCATGCAGAGGATCATTGATCTTATTTTTTAAGAAAGTACCCAACTTCCCCAATAGTGGTATTTTACATAATAAAAGGAAGTTGGTTGGTACAGTACATAAATGGGCAGACTTCTAGTAGCACCGTTCCTTGCACGTGCCTATTTGATATAGTCTTCTCATATAATTTTATAATTTCATATATATATGAAATAAAAACAAAGCATTATCTCATCAACACAAAGGATCTTGCATCAGCTCATCAAATTCACATACTGTTTCCCTTCTTAGCCCCGCAATTGCATATCTGTTCTCCATCTCTATAATGTCATTTTTGAGACTATTACATAAATGACATTACACAGTAGTTGTGTAATACCATTTAACGTGATGCTGTTAAACACAGGAACAAGTCTCTTGTTAATGGTGAATAATATTACGTCTATCACCTTTGTTTGCCACGTCGTATAGAGCTTCCAAGGCACTGGATTTATTAGATGTGACTACTGTCCTTCCACATAAAATGGCACTGTTGTTTATCTGATAGCTCGTCCTTCTAAGGTACATGATAATTGAGTCTGTGGGTTTTTTTTCTCAAAATTATTTATGGCTCAAATATCCTTAAGCTTTTATACATAAACTTGGAAATTTTTCATTGAGAGTCATTTTTCAAACAAAATGCACTGTAACAAATCTGGCTAATTTTACTAAAACAGCATGCCAATACCCAAAAAGCACTATTGTGATGCACCTCAAACAACTTGTATTTATTTTTCCCAACTTCAGTGGAAGATGATTACAGAACAGGTGTACATGTTTTGACTGCAGTTTGGTTGACCTTGGGACAGAGACTTCAAGCAAAACAAATACCACTAGGTAAGGGTAGGTACTCAGTCACAAACATAAGCCACCAGGCAAGGACACTGGGGAACCATTAAGAAACCAGCCTGTCTGCTTCTCTCCACTTTCAATAGGCACTTGAAGACCTCTTTGAACAGCCTCAGGAGGCCAGGGAAGTGGAAGACCAACCTCTCACCATGCCCTTGGGAGAAATGGGAAGCCACACAGAAACACATCCATGGGATGGCTGTGAAGGTAAAGATAGGGGGGTGAGTGAGGGGAGGGGAGACATGACAGTGTGTACTTTACTCATTCTTTTGTTCTTTCGTTCACACTCTCTGTACCCTCCTACTAGGACATCAACCTCATGCAGGCAGAGGTGTAGTGTGGTATGTCTTGTCCCCTACTGTACTCTAGTGTTTGACTAACCACTGATACTCAATAAATATCTATGGAGTGCCATATTCACCCAGTACCTAAGGCAGTGGTCAGCCCCATGTCCAGAACCTTACTGGCAGAGGAACCTATGACAGCTCACCTACGCGAACAGTACTTACATTGCTTCTACCAAGAAGAGCCAGAGGAGCAAGCTAAGAGCACAAGACACAAGGAAGGGTCACCTGCTGCTGCCTCAGGCTCTGGAAAGTAGTCTAGCCAGAATGCTTGGTGAACTGCCACAGAAATACCATCAAGAGCCACTGATGTCCCATCCAGCATAGCCTCAGATCCCTCCCTCTCGGTACAGATTGAACAGACTTTCCCCGGGGATATGGAGGCAAAAGGTGCTAGCATCTGTGTGCGTTGTCTTCTGTGGCAGTAGACTTAGCTGAACACACAGGAGCACAGAAAAGATTCATTTTCTAACTGGCCTTGCTGCTAATTAGGGCCCTGATCCTCAGAGACTCACATCTGGCAAGTGGGATGTAGGCGGTGGTGCCACACAGCAACTCTGAAGGAGTATGTCGGGGCTGCTTTCATCCCACCTTTTTCTCCGATTCCTCCTGGTACCTGTAAATCAGGTGCAACAGCCAGGACTCCGCCTGGAATCCTGGGACGTGAAAACAAGGAGCACTTCATAGGAAATAGGAAAAGATGAGCAGGGAGGAGCTTGAGTTTCTCAACACCCTACGGACAAAGTCACCACACCAGCCTAGACTGCCCTCCCCTGACATTTTACGTGGAAAAAAGTCTCTATTGGGATTAAGGTACTATGATTTGGGGGTTTCTACCACTTACAGAAAAATCTAGTCCTCATAAAACCAATATATAAAACAGAGATTGACCCTAATAATACATCCTGCCAACAAAATGGCATCTTAAAGATGTGTCCTCATTAGTGTACCTGGCACCTACTTGAGCCTACTTCTACCTTTGGCCTCTATCACGTCCCGAGAGAAGGGAGCTGCATATTCCTAGAGACACAGCAGTGTTTACACAAGCGTGGGGACTCAGACCCCGCTTCTCGCTTATTTAATCTTCAAGGAGGAAATGTCGAGTTTCCTTGACAGGCAACTAATCAACTGGAGTTTCTTTAGCTCTGAACCCTCATGCCATCTTAATAGACTTGGAATAAGCAAGGTGCAGGGGGACAGACAAACAAGAAGTGCCCGTTGCATCCCACCAGACTGAAATAAAATGAATGTAGAAGCACTTAGCTCTGCCCTTCTTGAAGATGAAGGTACTCTGATTTCATTAGAATCACGTGGTCAAAGCGCCCAGAGCAATTTTGAAAAACCCTCCCCTTGCCCTTTACTTCATTTATCAAATTCATTTTTATTTAACTTTATTTTTTTAAGTATTTTTTATTTCTCCTTATGATTCTTATTGATACATCCAAGGCATATATGCTCTATGTACAAAGGAAACATAATAGTTCCATACAATCACTGAGAAAAGCTCTAGTTTCAAAGGATGGCTTTTTATCAGTAGAAACCACAAGCGAATGAAGAAAGACCCCAAGCCTGTATCACATTTCAGGTACTTTACTATACATGAAGTAGTTTACCTCATAGTTTTATTTTTTATTTTTATTTTATTTTTATTATTTTTATTAGCCCACATTCATCATACATAATGATTACATTGATCACGGGCAGGTGGTATATATACTTCTCAATTCTTTTCACATCCACTTCTGCTGCCTGGCCCCTCCCTTCAGCCTTCCCTCCATCTCTCAGTCCTCTTCCCACATGCAAATGATCTATCTCCCCATCTTATAGTATCTTTAGAGCTGGGACAACTACCATGCCTTCCTAAATTAAAAACGAATGACTTGCTCTGAGCAGTCTACACAACTTAGTTGGGGCAATTCACTCAGTAAAGAGAGGAGCACCAAGGGCTCGCCTTCCTGCTGGGGCACTGCTGGGAAGGCCTCTGGTTTCCAGTCCTTCTGGCCTCACCAAGGAATTCTGATCAGCAACAGTGTTCAATGGCACCATGTACTTGCCAACATCACAGGGTTACAGCTTTATTTTGGACATTTTCCAGAGGAAATGTCATGTTTTAATTAAAAACATTTACCTTGATAATCACCTGACAGCTAGAAATAAGCCATTTTGAAGCTTACACAGAGGTGCCTTATAAGTTACTGATTTAACAGCCAGTATCTGCTGGGGTACTTGCGCTTAAACAGACAGCTCTTCTGCGGCTATCTCAGGGAGCCCAACTGCATCTAATTCCAGGAGCTAAACTTTCTAAAACCATTCAACAACAGGATATTGTTTCAAAATCCCCACCCGTCAATTCAGTCTCAGCATAATAATTACAGCCCTACACACACCAATGTCAGAGAACCCACCACAGGTTCTCCAGTGGCTGGATACATGGATTACTCTGACTTTTTTCTCCTCCCCTGCATTCCTGTGAGCACTCAGCCCTATGGAACCTAATTCCTGCCATCTCTCTTTCCTTCCCTAACCACAGCTTCCTACACAGAGCCTCAGGCTTGGTGACAAAGCAATAAACTAACCCATGCTCAGGATGGCAAGATAGAAACTTAATCGTATTCCCTTTCCCACTGGGAATTGATTTTTCAAAGAGCATGTTCTTAGAAGGACTAGGCTTAACTCCAATAAATGATCCTGTTTGGAAGGGGTAACAAGGGGGAAAGATTGGGGCAGCCAAAGGGGAAAAGGGTAAGGAAAGATTGGGGTAGCCAAAGGTATAAGCGACCAAACTCTTGACGTGTACCTCACCTGGGATTCAGTCTTCATGTTAGTTCACATCCTCTCCACAACACTGAATTATTGCAGGTTCATGACAATATTTCTTCACTCATATAATGCTTTATTTTCTGGGCTAACCAGTATATCTATAACTACAGCCTTGCTTATAAAATGGAAAGCAGTTATAATAAAGAATCATTAGTAAATCATTCTCAACATTTCTTATGCAAATATGCACCATAGTTACAATTACCAGCACAACATGCTTTCCACGTCACATCACCACTGCCATTAATATAGACCCTTGGAGAGGTTTTCTGACCAAAATTTCCACAACCCAAGAGGACAGTAAAAAGCAAAACAGAACAAAAAATACCTAGATCTTTGCATCTACTTGGAAAAGGATTCGTCCTGAATCCTTTTTTTATAACAGTCCTAAGGATTGACCTCAGGGCCTCACATATTCCAAGCTAGCATTCCACCACTGAACAACATCCTTGGCCCTTCCGTTTTTTTTTGTTTTGTTTTGTTTTGTTTTTTTAGATGGTCTTATTATTTCACTAAGCAGACTTGGACTTGCTATTTTTCTGCCTTAGCCTCTTGAGTAGCTGGGGTTACAGGCCTGTCCCACTATGCTCTGTTTGCACTGGATCTTTTTTTTAAAGAAATTTTTGAGGAACAGTTGGCTAATTTGTGTGTGTGTGTGTGTGTGTGTGTGTGTGTGTGTGTACCAGGGATCGAACTCAGAACCTTGCACTTTGCAGGGCAAGCACTAATTGCACTGAGCTACCTCCCTGGCCCTTGCACTGGATCTTGATAGTGCAAAGAAGTTGTCAGATTGGTTTTGATCTTATGTCTTAAAAATAACAATATTTCTTATCTATTTAGAATACATACATATGTATGTATGTATATGTATAAACTTAATGAGCAAGAAAAAATTTAATTAAATGGAGGATATTAAGATGCATTCCTCTTTGCCACTGGGGTTGAAATGCACCACTTCTGAAGGCAGATGTACAAACATCTGCATGGGCTGACCTGGGGGAACTGTCTCTCTTATCAGTGCTTCTGATTCACTAGCAAATTTTTTCCCCCTAAAATGTCTGTAGTGTATAAAGGATGCATTCATTAACGCTCAACTCCTAAAGTAAAAGTACATGAATGGCTAAAGACTGTATGAGGAATAACTGAAGTCTGAAGCAGCAAATTAAAAGTTGCATAACACTATTTTCATAATTTTCCTGTAAATCTCAAATATCTCAAAAATTTAGTTAAAAACAGAACTATCTAACTCAAGAAAACAATTCAACTTCCACCCAGAGTCCAGGAGCCACATCCCATGCTTGGTGCTCCAAGTATATTCTTGAGTCACCTGGGACTGTCAAAAGCAATTGTCAGTGCAATTGTCCCCTGTGACATGGGCATTTTTCCAGGCCAAAGGGAAACAAGTCACTAATATCCACGAAGGCTTTCATCAGCCCTGAGTAGTCTTAACAAAGCAAAGATTATTTCTTCATGGTCCCTCAAATTAGTCTGGGAAGAATACAAACTTTTTTAGAAGGAATTTGATTCTAAAATATGAAAAAAAAAAAAAATCCCAAATCCAAAACACTTCTGTCCCCGAGCATTTCGGATGAGGGATATATCAACTTAGAAAACGGAATATGCCAAGGACCAAGAAGCAGAAGATCATCTGAACAAATGACTTCACTTGTTTGATGTCAGAAAGGGCTTGTTTGGGTAAGGGGATTAGATTGGGGTTCTTTATTTTAACATAATTGTTATAAATATCACAACAGTGACACTCAGGGGAAAAAGCAGCCACTTTGGACAAATACTATTCACATACAACATGATCTAATTGCACGTGACTTCATCTGTTTTCACATCTGTAAACTGGAATTAATAGCAGGACCTACTATTGGGTTGTGAGAGGGCTGAGAAGATGCCAGCACTCAGTGACACCTGGCAGGTCACACTGGGCACACCCCCAATGCAGGTACCTGCCCTGCTCGGCCCCTGTCCAGGTGCGTGTGGTGCTGGCTGAGCAGAAGGCCCGGCCACGGGACATCTGGTCACTCTGCCCCCCTACCCTATGCCATGGGCAGCATGCTGCAGTCCTGGAGGCCTGCCACCTTCCTGGCCACCTCTCACTCTTCCTGCCACCGGTGGCTTAGGGTGCACATGTTATAGTGTCACATTAGCTAATGAGATCATACTTGCTAAACTAAGCTGAGCTAATGAGCACGGCTTAGCTAATCAGCTCTAAAGAAATGAGCTTTCTTTTTTACTGAGAAGTCTCCAAAGTTAATTGTAGGTTGGTTGTTAGAAAATGAGAATGTGTTTTCTGGTAAAACAATGTAACAACAGAGGACTGAGTTCTCAGGCCAAAGGCCTTCACCACCCCTAAACTCTGTTAATCTTTAGAGAAAAGCATAGAAGTACAGGAACAGTAGTTCTGGGTGAGGTCCCAGGAACCGGGGGTCCCCATTGCAGGCAAGAAGGAAACTGAAACCCTTTCCTAGGTGCCATAGGGTGCATGAGACTTACAAATAGAAGAAGAAGAAGAAAAAAAAGGAGATAAACATCAGTGATAATTTCATTTTAAACCAACTAAATGACCACAAATGTCACAAAATATATGCTTTGGTTCACCATCTAGGTTATTTTCTTTCCGTACAGCTTGTGACACATCGAAATGTTATTTGCTGAAAGGGACAGAATAAAGAAATTGTGTTTAAAACCCATTTCAAATCTAAGAGTGCCTTGTTAGGAATTTGATTGTTAATAGAATTCTCTGTGCTAGGATCTTTAATAAAAGCAGGTGAAAATCTATGAACTCAAAAAGCCACATTGACAAACTCAAGTGAAAATCAGAACAGTTTTATTGTAGGAAACAATAAGTCCAGTTCAGAAAATAATAGTACCTACTTTACCAGCCTGAAAATGTTAACCTCCTCAATTGTAGCTGAAATAGCAGTCTGCCCATCATGTTTCCCAAGAAAAACAAACTTAAAGCAAATAACTATCAAAAGAACTTCATGTTTAGGAGTTTTGCTGACAATCAGGACTGGACCATTCCATTCCTTTGCATTTCCTTCATTGCATTAAAAAGGGAAGAGGCAAGGGGAAAAGCCTACATCAGCATCACCAGATGTGAGTCTCATCTGTCTTCGCTGGTAGGCAGCTAAGCAACTTTCTGTCTGTCAATCTAAGCCTTGTGGGCCTCAGTTTCCTCACCTGTAAAATGGGGAATTTTTTACTACTTCTACTCTATTTATTTATTTTTACTTCTACTTTAATAATATCAGCAGTAAAAGAAAAGTTTCTTTTATGGCAAGTAAAATTTTAGGATACAGTTTGCCAAGAGATTGACTACAGTCAACACTAAAAATGATCAGTTTGGTAGCACACACCTGTAATCCCAGCACTGGGGAGGCTGAAACAGGAGGATCACTATAAATCTGAATAGCATAGTGAGACCCTATACCAAATGCATAAATTTTAAAAAATAAAAATAAAAAGGATCATTTTGAAAAGCAACTATTTTACATGTTTTCATGCTTCTAAAAAGAGATTTTAGAAATCCATTATGTGTAAAACACCATTGCTTCCATGTATCTTTGAACTCTCTGCCTAAATGTTGGTGGCTGATAATAGTTATTTAAATTCTTCTTGTGCAAAAGTTTCAACATCTATCAGTAAATCATGACTTAAGTCGATGCTAAGATCACCAGTCAGGAAACCCTGAAGTGGAGATGCCTGGGTTTAAAGGTTGGCTTCAGTGGGTCCCTCCATTCAAGGGTCTTAGGGTTTTCAATGCAGGTATAGAACCACTGCTTTAGTGCCTACTGTGAGTCACACACTAAGGGTCTGATACATGAGAGATAAAGGTCAACAAAACAAGGCCTGAGTTCCATGAGCTCACAGGCCAGTGGCTGGCAAAGGTGAGGATTATAATCCTGACATCCAGCCCTGTGAGCCAAAGTCACAGGCAGAAAGTGGAAACTGTCAGACAGTAGCCAGACTACTGTTAGCGGCGTCAGGAAAGCTTCCGAAACCACATATGCTTGAGTCAGACTGTGAAAGAATGCATTTCACAGGCTCGTAGCTGGAGGGGGGCAGAAACTCTAAGCAGAGGACACAGCAGGGGTGAAGACAAGAGTAAGGGAAAACCTGGCATCTGTGGCAGTGGGAGTGGCTTGTGGGGCTGGGCAGTGTTTAGCGAGTTGTAGGCTGCTGGTGGTGGAATCCAGTTACCAGGTCAAGAAACATCACTTAGGTGAAATATCCTAAAATAAAACAAGAGAATATAATAAAATAGAGGTCACTGTGCATGGTCAGAGTAAGCACTGTTTTGTGAAACTTTACGTTCTCCATGTGTCCTGGAACTTGATCCCTGCTTGGTAGGGGTCACCCTCTATAGGTTTGAAGCCCATTGTCCAGGAACATAGACTCCAGGAGGAACCATCTAGTCATCATCCGCATTGTCACACAGTGGTAGAAGCAGCTCTAAAGGTGACAGCAGCCTTTCTCACCCTTGGGAGGACCTTTTTCAAGAAAGGGCACAAAAAAGGGCTGGAGGGCTGGGGCTTGAGATTGGCTCCAGCCCAACAAGGCTCTGCAGGAGACTGTACCAGCTGGCCTGGAGGCAGATCATAGTGGTACAGGGAAGCAATAAGGAAGCTTGAAAACTGAGAAAAGTTCAGTGTCAAAGAGTTTGCTCAGAATTTTGCAACTGCAAGACCTTAATTTGTGTTGTGCTGTTAACTTTGGTATAAATTACATATGGTAGCAGGCAATGGAGTGGACCACATAAACTTCCTAATGCTCATGGCTTTCAAAGGCTTTAATTCAGCCCTGATGGTGACAACTAAAGTGGTTCTGCATGAAATGTTCCTTGAGCCAAATGTCATCATCCTGTCTCCTCTCATGGTCATTTGGTGGGTACTGGTGAGTCCAACCGTGGCTGGGCCTACCTGTAGGAGAGTTGTGCATGACACTGAGACCAAGGTCACCCTGACAGCAGGTGTCTGAGGATGGACCCAGAGACAGTAAGGAAGATTGTGCAAGTGATATACAATGAAATGTGTGAGCCCCAGTCCAGGGTGGCAAGCCCATGAGAACTTTCTTTCAGGACATTCTTTACAATCCTGTTAACTCTCTGAGGGTTAATATAAAGGATAATAACAACAGCTGCTTTTGCACCTTAGAACAAAAATCTTAGGAGGAACAAGGCCCAAAATTATGCACAGAGAAGGAAGCCTGTCTGAACAAAGGGCACAAACATCAAATTGCAAGTGATGGATGAGCCAAATGCCTTCATCTCTTACGTCATGGCCTAGTGCTTCTCCAAACACTCAGAAAATACCAACTTTGGTCCTGACATCAGGCAACAACAATTTATGCAGCATTGATGGGTCTGACATATGTCACATCCCTAACACACACTACCTTCTTTTTGTCTTGTGATGACAATAAATATTCTCTAACTTGAGAGATCAAGAAATATGAACCAAAAAAATTTATGCAGAAAGATGTTGGGGGAAAAAGAAAAAAAAACAGGTGGCCTGAAGCATAGAAATAGAGCTGCTGTTCAGAGGGATGATATCATCCATTGGCCTAAGTGCCATGAATCAGGAAAGCAATGTCTGATCCACAGAGTCAGCTCACATCCTCTGCAGAAAATCACATGGCTTCACAAACGTCTTCATTATTTTGATCAATGTATTAGTCCAGGCAGTCCAAGTAAAACCATTTTTCTTTTTAAGGCCAAATTAACCTAACTGGCTATAGATATTGTGGAAATGAGCAAGCTATTCGGCCAACATCTGGTCTGGTTTTTTGTTTGTTTGTTTGTTTTGTTTTAATAATACACAGAGATTCTGCTCTTTTTTGTACAGATCAGTGTAGATACAAAGAGCAACCTACTTTCAGAGGAATCCTTGTAACTATAGAATTCCTTTCTCTAGCCAAAAGATGCAAACAAATAAGTATGGCAATGTTTTCTCTAAAATAAAGAAGAAATATTAATTTAATGCAATCTACTGTCTTCTTATAAAATGTCATCGTGGATCTTCCTGACTCAGAAGAAAGTCCTACAAGCTTTCTTTATGCCAGTAATTCTGCCCATTATTCTGTCTTAGGTGGAGAGAAGAAGAACAATGACATATTAAAAACCTCTCCTCAGTGGAGACAGGTCTATTAGACACTGAGCAGAAGGAAGTTGAGTCATATATCAGATGCAGCTCAGTTTCCATCCTCAGCTCCTCACAAAGGAAGGCTACCTCGGAAGGCCCTCACGTTGGACCAAGAGGGGGATCAGGCAGCAGTAGGCTTACGTAAAATCAAGGATTCTTCACCCACAATGGGGTTGTCACACTCTCAACATCAGGCTCAGCACTAGGCACCACATCCCCACAGAAAGGGTCAGGGTCATGGTCCCTGTCCTCAAGACTCTGTTCTTCAACTCCCAGAGCTACAGCTCAGCCTTGCACTTTCAAGGCCCTCCTACTCCTCACACACAGAACTTCTTGTGTTGGGGCTGGGACCCTGCTCACTACTGACATACTGTCCTGTTTCCAAACTTTTGGAAATCCATACAAAATGTGCTCACCACTAATGGAATAAGAAGACAAAGATGAAACTCTATATGTCTCCTAAGTGCAGTACTAATGACCATTTGAACGTGCACACTGGGACTGTCCTGAAGTGTAATTTGCATGGGTTGTAATTCTAGAACAAATCAGGAGAATTTAAATCAAGTTGGTACATATGAAGTAATCCTGAGTAAAGAATTTCCCTTCCAGCTTAGAAAGACAAATAGACCATATATAGTTGCAAAATTTAACTTGAGACTAGCTTAAAATGCTGTTATCTGCCATAAAGAATGTATGCATGAGAAACTCACAGCATTGAAAGACCCAAAAATAAGACCACTCAGGATGATAAACTACTTTCATTCTAAAAGTCTGAAGTTTCCTCCAAAGATCAAATCACTGAGGATCAGTAGTAGCCCAGTCAGTCACCTGTAGGGGAGCATGGCTCTGCTGCCACAAGGCCACCAAAGACTATCACTGGAAAACCTCAATATGTCACTAGTATACACAGGCAGGTAAACCAGGTTCCTGGCATTCTCAGTAAACCAAGAGATCAGACTTCACAATATACAATAGTGTCACCTAAATTCAGTTCCCTCCAAAATCAACAGATGGGACTCTGGGAGATGGAGCCCCTCATTTATCACACTTGATAAGTTCTTAGAAGACAGTAGGGACTTGAATATTAGATTTAAACAGGTTTGCATGGATTTAGCTTCCCACAAAATAGGTATTCAAGTAAGTTTTGTGTACAAGAGAATTCAGGGGTTTTAAGACTGAAGCAAAGGAAAAACAGACTCAGAGAGTCAGAAAAGAAATGAGGAGAGCCATCCAGGATGGGATGCTGAAGATCTCAAAGTGCATTACTATCAGGACATAGGTGACAAGGATGACTTCACCAAAGAAGAAGCAGAGCTGGCTACAACTGTGGATTCATAAATATGGAGACAGAGAAGAAGAGAGAAATTAAGAAAAGGATTTGGTAGGGTTGCGGGTTGCTGAGAGAAGGTATGTGGGAAAGAATGAAAAGTGAGAGTGTGCCCACATCACAGTTCTGGAGACAGGGAGACGCCTCAGGGAGGGCACTGGGGATGGATTCCATGGTATATCTTCCGGAATGAGAGGAGAGAGGAAATGTGCTCTAAGCAGGGGGTTAAAAGAGAAGGGATGAAAGTCACACATGAAAGAAAAGTCCAGAGTGTCCGCATGACAATGCAAATGTGCTTGAGAAAGTAAGAAAGGCGGAGTGGAAAGGAACAAAATGGATGACTGTAAAGGAGAGAACAGATATAACGGGAGAAACACAAGGAACTGAACATCCATCTTAGAAGCTAAAAGGAAGAAAGTTTCAAAAAAAGAGAAAATAGTCACAGTGTCTTCTAAGAGAAAGGCAAAAATGAAAACAGAGAGGAACACGAGTTTGCCAAGGAAGCAGGGAAGCACAGCTTTGGGGAATGCCTCTATTTCTATTGTCGGTAAAGGAGAGGAAATCATTGCTCAGAAAGTAAATGTAAAGCTTCAAGTAGACCCCAGGATTTAATGTTAGAATAAGTTGTTGCCCTAAATTTATGAGCAGCATCTGAAAACCACCAAAAGGTAGCAGACTTATGGTGCTTAACTTCTTCCCCAGGAGCTGGGTGATAGTTCCCCTGCTGATAAGACTATCTCAAGGCAAATGGCCTCAAGCCAGAGATTCCTTGGCTGCACCCTCCTCTATCAGCTGCCCTGCCTGCTGGCCCTATCACATACTGATGGCAACAGCAACACCAGTTCCCACAGACTTTGAAGTCAATAGTTGTGAAGATGTATGGAAACTGTTCTATTCATGTTTTTAGTCAGAGTGTTAAGACAAGCTTAAATTGTTCTAAAATACAAAGAGCCCCTTATAGTTAAAAGCAAACTCACCCCATAAATCTCTAGAAAGGGACAAGAAATAGTATAAAGGGTGCAAGAGATGGAGCAAAAAAGTAGGAGTAAAGACAATAGAGAATTTCTCCAGGTTGAAGGAATGCAGTTCGGAAAAGGGAAACAAACACACATGCAGGCAGGACTATCCTGCCACCTGGCCTGGGTCCCATCAGGACAGAGGAAGTGATTTGCTCTCTCATGGGGACAGGCAGGACTGGGAGTTCACATGAGCTCAAGAGTTCAGTCAGAAACCTCTTCCATCAGGCTCCATGAACAGCCAGCAACATGAGACTCAGGACATAAAGGGCTGTGTATAAGTAAGGGACAAGTTCAGAGAAGACCCACAAAACACAAAATATTACAAGTGAGGGGGAACGTTTTAAGGCCTTTTTTAAACCAAAGAAAAACTAAGATTACAGTAGAAGACAAAGATTCATGATAAAGTAACTTGTTCAAAATAAGGATATATATTTCTGTAAACCTCACTCTTAATTATATATAACTTCAATCAACAATCAGTTGATTGTGAGATTAAGCAATTTGAAAACTATTTTCTCATCACATAAAAGCCACTGAACCTCATACTAAATTCTTCCCCAGAGATCCAGAGCTAAGCATCTGGGCATGGATGCTACAGTCATTGGTAGGTCACATGTAAGAAGTTCAAAATATATGAAGTGACTGTCTTGTATATTCTACTCTATAAAATATCAGCAAATATCCAAAATCAGTAAGGAGTCAAAGAAAGAAAGATTAAAGAAATATGAAGAATGAACTTAGCACATTTACACAAATCACATACAAAGGGTGATCATAAAATATGATTTAGGGCTAGAGAGACAGCTCAGCGGCATAAATACCTGACTGGCTTGTGCAAGGTCCCAAGTTCAAGCCCTGGTGACACACACACACACACACACACACACACATAAAGCTTGAGTAAAACATTCATTCAATAAAAGACACATTACTATTAAGTTCCCTCAAAATCCTTCCCCTCTCTCAAACATGTTTATTTGATTATTCTTGCCATTTTTGAAGCAGTTGTGGAAATCCTTTTAAGTGAGTGTCTTTATGACATATGATTAAAAATACAGTAAATGGTGCTCCCAGCTGCCATCCAATGAAAAGATAATCTAGTAAAAATATTGTGTGTATTTTCATGCACCTTATTCACCAGACCTGGCACATTGTGGCTTCCAGATCTTCCCCAAAGTCAAAATGACCTTGAAAGGGAAATGTTTTGAATTGGGTTAGGACATCAAAATTGCCACAACAGCGCAGCTAGAGGAACTCACAGAAAAGGACTTCTAGAACTGCTTCAGAAAGTGGCAAGCAGTGGAATAAGTATGTCCAAAGCAAGGGGAATTAATAGTAATGTGATTTTTACTACAGTAAAATATTTAATTTGAACATTCACTGTGTTTTTGGATCACAAGTCGCAACAGTTAAAATGAATTATATATGTGTAATAAGATAAACACATCTAAGAAATACAATATTAAGTTTCTTAAAATCACAAGAGAGATCAATCACTCCCAAACTAACAATGAGAACAAGCCAGATTAGCTACAAAAGCATAGTTTTTTAAAACTTATCAGGGAGCCGAGAACATAAAAAAAACCTAAATGTGACAGCAGCTCCCCAAGAAAGAAAAGGCCAACAGCTGCTTCGGTTCCTAGCAAAGCTGCAAGAAGAACAGAAATTTATCACAAACAGGAGTGAAGAGAAACCAGCTAAATTTATAACCAACATCAATGGCTACATGTGGACTTCCATATGGATTAGAACTCCAGGGAGCCTTGGCCACAAACTAAGTCTGTATCAGCTGATCTTGCCATATACCCAGGAGGAGTAACACCAATGCCAGGGGAGAACAGGAGAGTTGGGTGACAAATTCTCCCAGGCCCATGGAACCTACCCGAGCTAAGGCATGAAAGGGTCAGAGGATTAAAACAGGGAATGAATGTCACTCCCAGGCACTCCAGGAACCACCACACCCCCAGCTACTGTATAGCCTCCCCCTCTCCCTGACCCAAAGCTGAGGTATGACAGAGCGCAGCAGAGATGTCCTAAGATTTAGAAAGCTGGAGCCACAAAGCTATCAATCAGGCTGAAAGCAGAGCTATCATCCACAGTGTGGAAAACAAGCTGGGTAAGAAACCTTCAGTCTAGCCAGGGCTCAAATCCCAAATCCTGCTACAGGGAAAGTCCTGATTCTTCCCTCAAAATATTGAAAGTCAGTAATGAAATAAAATCTAACAAAAGCTCCCCCAGGCACACACCTACTTCAATCATAAGTTGAGTATCCCTAGTCCAAAAATCCAATGTTCTAAAGGCTCCAAAACCCAAAACTCGTTGCATGTTATGACACACACCTGGCCACAGAGATGGGCTGCAGTCAAAATACAGGCACTCAAAAATTACTGTACAAAGCTGCCTTTGGGCCATGAGACTTACGGTGTACAAGTCAGTTAATCTTGTTTGTCAGTCTGACTAGATTAAGGCACTTCAGCGGAAGTGACCAAATTGTGAGAACACTAAACTCTTCAGTGAGTCAACCCATGGATGAGTTTACAGCTCAAAGGGCTATCAGAAAGCAAAGCCTAGTTGGAGGAAGTAGGTCACAGGACACGATCTTAGGGCCTGTACTGGGTCTCTGCCCCCTTCTTTTCTGGTTCCTCCCTTGGACTCTGCTTCTCATGAACATGTGTCCCTCATCATGTCTTTCTACAGTCATCTGACTTGGGACCAGCTGACCATTGACTAAACCCTTTACAATGGTGAGCCGAAATAAATATTTTCTTTTACTGTATTTAGTACAGGGTCTACAGGGTCTTACTACACAGCTTGAACTCATAATGATCCTCCTGTTTTTAGCCTCCCAAGTGCTAGGATTACAGGCAGGCGCATGCCCCAGGGGCAGGGCCAGCACAGCATGCCAGGGATTGAACCTCAGCCTCTGCATCTGCCTAAGTAGGCGCTTTAATCTGCTGAGCTATCTGGCCAGCCCAATATTTTCTTTAAGTTGAATATGCCTGTTTTGTTCCAAGAATGGAAAGCTGACTAATAGAGCACACACAGGCATTAAGAAATTTTGTGTTTAAATTCATCCCCAATACATCTCATTAGGTACAATACTGTGCAAAAATTCCAAAATTTGAAAATTAAAAAATCCAAAACACTTCTGGTCCCAAGCACATTAGCTAAGAGATACTCAGTTGATACAACTTAGATTGTCTTAGTTCATGCATTAATGACCTGAAAAACATGTACATTACTAAAACTAGGGGAGGTACTGTTGGGCATTGAACCAGAGCCTTCACAACAAATTATGTCCCTTGTCAAAAAAAAAAAAAAAGATTTTGAGACAAGATAAGGCCTCTTGAAGTTGCTATGTTATCCAGGGAGAACTTGAACTCACAACCTTCCTGCCTTAGCCTTCCTGACTGCTATTACAAGTTTGCACGACCAAACCTGGGTTAAATTGCTATAATTTATATAATTTTTTACATATGATGTTTGACATACAATCAAATATCATAAGGTATACAAAGAAGAAAGATATTGTAATCCTTAGTCAAGAGAATAAACAGTACAAAGAATTGGACCCAGAAATGATACAGGTATTAGAATGACTAGGCAGAAATTTAAAATAACAACAAAAATTTTTAAAGGTTATAGTGAAAAAAACAAATATGAACAGATGAAGAGCTTCAGCAGGAGATTTAAAACTATGAAAGTTTAAATTTTTGAAATGTAGAAATGTTCAAAGTAAAAAATATTAAAATATCAAAGATTATAGGATCTATAAACTTAAATACAGACCAACAGTAACCAAATGTAAAACATAAAGGAAAAACAAAAGTACAAAAAACATATCTAAGATACATAGGAATGTGTAAAATGACATCATGTATAAAAATTATAGTTCCAGGAAAGAAAAAAGAAGGGGAATAAAGAAATATTTGAAGAAATAATGGACAAAAAATTTCCAAAGCTCATGAATGATATCAACTCACAGATCTAAGAATCTCAGCAAACACCAAGCAGAATAAATATATACAGCAAGCTATACATAGATATGCCAAACTTCAACTTCTGAAAGTCAGCTGGAGAAATATTACACATTTTATATATAGGGCATAAATGCTAAAAAACACAGCCAACTTCTCATCAGGAAAAAGAATAAATAAATAAAAGAGGGCAGAAGACAGTGGGCTAACATCATAGAAAGCCTGATATTTAAAAAAAAAAAAAAAAAACTGGCTGCATAGAAGGCTGTATTCCAAGGGAAATATCCTTTAAGATTAAGGCAAAATTGGCCTAGCAAGCACAAGGTCCCAATTTTGATCCCCCGTACCGCAAAAATAAAAAAAAAATATAAATAAATTTAAAGAAAAAATGGGATACTAAAATTATGTACTTTAGTTAAAAGAAAGCAATGGAGGGCCAGCGAGATAGCTCAGTGATCCAAAGCACCTGCTTAGGCAAGCTTAGGGAAGTGCAGAGACCGTGGTTAGATCCCCAGCTCTACATGCCACGCCAGCCCCACCCCCAGGGGTGGGCTGAATCAGCCACACACACTCACCCAAAAAGAAAAGCAATGGGAAAAAAAAAACTATTTGTTAAACGCTAAAATGATAAAGTTGATCTCAACTATACTGAGAAAAGTGGGAAATTTTGAATAAGGACTAGTATAATGATATCATTTGTTGAAATTGACACTACTTCTGTGTGGCTATGAAGGAATAGCCTTTATGTAAAGAGTTTCATGCTGAAGTATCTGGACAGGTAAAGGCATGATGCCTGCAATTTACACCTCACTGGGTCAAGAAAGTAGAGAACGGAGCACGCATGAGAGAAAGAGCAGCAATTACAGAACTATGTCACAAGTGATGTGACGGACATGTCTAAATAGCATACTGGAGTTCAGTGACTTATTTTCTTGAAAGTCTTCTGGAAGATTTAAATTGTTTCAGTCCAAAAATTGGTTCCATCCGCAGAATTAAATGTATGTTAAATGTATCAAGGTGATGTCATCTTACGTTACATACGTCCTCATCCATGTTACTTAAGAAAAAACACTTTATAGCATGATGCTATATTTATAAAGAAAAATGAATCAAACTAAACCTATTATTTGGAAATGCACACATGAAAAATCTTTGAGAAGTAAAAGCCTGGTGCTGCTAAGGACTGCCCACAGGTACTAACAGCCTCACAGAAGAAGAGTTGAAATGGCCCGGAGTATCCAGGGTGCCAAAAGACTCAGATACACTAGGAAATGATAGTCCAAAGAAGCCAGAAGAAAGGATTTTACATGTTTTCACCAGAAGGAAATGATAAATGTTTGTGGAGATTGATATGCTTACCCTGATTTGAACATTTCAAAATGTATACATGAATCGAAATATCGTATGGTACCACATAAATATTTATAACACATATGTATCTTAAAAATTTAAAATTTTAAAAAGCACTGACATTGATGTGCTTCCTGAACTGGGCGATGGTTTCATGGGAACTCTTTATAGTGTTTTATTTCAAAACTGTACATTTGCTATTTAATCT
This sequence comes from Octodon degus, assembly GCF_000260255.1. Classification (NCBI taxonomy): domain Eukaryota; kingdom Metazoa; phylum Chordata; class Mammalia; order Rodentia; family Octodontidae; genus Octodon; species Octodon degus. The sequence continues at coordinate 4,740,213 of NW_004524600.1, read as the reverse complement.
CTATAAATTAGTATTTTAAACATGAATATTATAAAAATATTGTAATCTTATAAGATTATCCATTATAACTATTGTAGTAAGTTATCAAAAAAAGAGAGTTGGAACAGGAACCAAGATTCATCTTTAGAGCCAAAAAAACCCAAAAACAACAACAACAGCAACAACAAAAAACATTAGGATGGTCCCTAAACTTTAACTGAACCAACATTTTATTAGATCCCAAGTCCTAGGTGTTACTGATTGTAAGCATCTTGTAGTGAGCACCACTGTGTCTGTTCTCCTAACCTCATCTACAAAAGAAAGAAGCACTTCTTTGAAATCCTTAATTTAAATTCTCTTGCTAAGACATAATAACTCTGTCATGGATAAATTATGTGCAACATTGTATTGCAAAGGAAAAAAATTTCCAGGATATGCAGATATGGCCCAGTAAATAATTAAATATCACTCTTCTATTTTAGGAACTTGAAGACATCCTTTTTGTGTAATACAGAATTACTTCTCACTAGCCTAGAGAGAACACATAAATCATGAGTACTCAGTAGTATCCTTGAGAGCTTTGATAAACTTCAGTGTCCAAAGTCAAGAACTTATAAAAGAAGAAATGATTCTACATGCTGATGTTGTTCAAAATACCCACATGTATCACTGAGTGCTTGATTTACCTAAAATATTTAGGTAAAAAAATAGTGGAAAGAAGTCTCAGGTAGCCAAGCAAGAATCAAACACCATCACTAGTTTTCCTAAATAACTTAGAAAATACTTCTCCTCTGCTTCAATTAACACAGTTTAAAAGGAATAATGCTTGATTCTGAATTCAGATTATAAAGGTTTTAAGACATCACATTAAGTATTCTATAAAACAGTATTAATTATAAGTTTTATTAATGTCTACAACTTTATAAAATGCAACAGCTGCAGCAGGTGGAAGTTATTTTTCAAGGTCTTTCAATATTACAGTTACTTCCAAATCGACAAATATTTGCCGTGAGTTCACTGTGTACTAGGTACTGTTGTAAGGCCTAGAGATTAGGTAGAAAACAAAACAAAAAGGAGTGCTACTCTCAGGCAACTTCTATATCTTGATTATGTACGCCAATGAATAGGCCGGATTGTCCATATCAAGAGGTCATCGAGAAGGATTGAAATTACCTACGATTCTTGTGGAATCTGCAGATTATGACAGTCTCTTACTTTCATACTACGTACTAAGTCTACGTACTATATTAAATAAGAATGTGCCATTGTGCACCCTGGGAGTAACCTACCGATACCTACATCACTCCAGGGGATTCTAGAATGCACAGCATGGCCAGCTTTGGCCAAAAGAAGATCAGGCACCTTGTAGATGGTTTCTGAAATGGCAGAGAACCAAACACAGTTCTGCATGAAAGGGTCAAGAAAAGATGAGATCCTTTAGTATAATAAAGGCAGCACCTTCTCTTAGATAAGAAAAGTTAGCCTGGCAGTGATGGAGAGGTTATTACTGGAAATGACGCTTACATTTATCGGACTTACAAGTCTAGTGTGGATGCTGAATGTCGCCCAAAGGCCCACAGTTCAGGCAGTTTCAGTGGGATGTGGTGGAACTTTGAGGAAGTGGAGATTGGTGAGAAGGGTGCAAGTCCTCAAATGAGCCCTCAAGGGGACTGTGGGGCCTTGCCCCCTCCTCTGCTTTTTCCTAGCCACCAGATGAGCAATTCTGCTCTCCCACAGGCTCCTACTCTTGCCATTTGCATACTTGCCAGAGGCCTGAAAGCCATAAGCCTACCAGATCATAGACTGGGACCTCTAAAACCATTAGCTAAAATATACCTTTTTCCAATTTTAGTATATGTGCTGCCAAAGCAAGCACTACCTTTTTTCTTTATAAATTAATTATTCCAGGCATTTCATTACAGTAATGGAAAGCTGACTAACACTGATGAGGTTCTCCTGTGTTACAAGGGCACTACCTTCTCCTAAATAAGAAAAGTTATCCTATTTATGATGGAGACATTATTATAGGAAATGACAGTTTTATTTAGCTAGGATAGCCACATTTCCATCTTCAAAGTAAACATGACCCCAGTTCTACTGACTGCCAAATGAATTTATCATTCATTACAGAGAGGATTAACCAAATTGAAATAAGAAGGAAGGGAGGGAGAGAAGTAAAGACTAACGGAAAAGAGTGAAACAAGAAAACAAAGCTTTTTTTTAAAAAAAAAATCATCACTGGACTTTAGTGATAAGAAATTTGAAGATGTTGCTAAATTCTCATATATTTGAAACCCAGTAAACTGTCAGAAGTAATGGAACAAGAGTTAGGAGACCAAAGCAGGCCTGATCTCATAGGACGTTCCTGAAGACACAAGCCTCACCAGGCTTCCCAGTTCCTGCCCTTCCTACTGTCCCTATGACCCGGAGACTAAGAAATGTCAGTATTCCAGAATTGTAGATTTCTTTATTTTCAAATGCTCAACTATAAGTAAGAGCAGGCTGTATGTGTGTGCATGTGCATCAGATGGAAATAAATTCATAACATCCACGGGTCTTTTCAGGTTCAGATTCTGAGGATGTGACCACACTGTAGTCTTTGACGAGACTCTTACTAAAGACGAGAAGCAGCGAGATGCCGCTATAGCCTACAATCAGCTCTCCCCCTTCCCTCTTAAACACAGCCGGGAGATGCTGTCACTTCTCATCAGTGCTCCATATGCTCAATAAACGCAGCCAAAAGATAAGCACTCCTGACCTGCATGAAAAAGAGTAGAGTGCAACATCTGGTTGCTTCTGGCAGCTTTCTTTAGTGTTTTCACAGTTCTGGCATGGTGGACCCAAAGATGGAGATGAGATCCATGGTCTGGATCAGGGCAGCTCCCCAGACTCCCTGCGGGACTCCTACTTTGCACGGACAAGATCAAGGCTGCTGCCAAACACAGGCTCTTTGGATTCCCGTGGAGGTCCATATTTTAGTGAGAAACTACAAAGTTCTGCGTTTTTCAACCCTCATGAGCTATCGATCATTGTCACACTTGCTTATTAACCCATATGCTCCCTCCCTTTAAAAGGGTCTCAGAAATGGGTGGCAAGAGTCCTTGGGAGGCTACTTCTGGATGTACTCTAATCACAGGTGTCATTATTGAACATTTGCTCTCTACCAGACACTTACTATGTATACATTTTCCATTTAAAGGCAGATAGAAATCCCATTGTATAGATTGGAAAGCTCAGTTTAATAAGGACAAATCATATTCCTAGGGTCATACTGCTGGTAAGAGTCCTGGGATCTGTCCTTCCCTAAGTCCTGCTTTTAATATACTCTACCCTGGGAGGAGGGGCAGCACCACTGGTCCACAGGTGTGCTTGTCTGCAGGAGCATCGGTTTGCAGTCAGAAGCTCCCCCTGTGGCTAGTGGGGAGAATTAAGTTGTTCATGGAAGCTCTCCAAGCCTCTCACTTCATCTTTCATGTGGAAATAATCATGTCTACCCTGCCTTTTCCTAGCATCAACACCTGTTGTTGAGTTCCAACAAGTTCATTTCTCTTGGATAAACTTCCTTCTCCATCTTTTCAATGCTAGGAATGAGATGATGGGTAAGAGAGAGGAAGTCTAAAACAAATATTAGGAATTATATTGCTTTGCATATTTTTAATTGTCTGTGTAACTGGGAAAACATGGTTTCTAATGTTTGATGATGAATTTCACTAACATTAAAAGCTATTAAGACAGGAAATTAAGTGATGGAAATAGGAGCCTGTATAGTATAACCTCAGTAAATAAGCAGAAACCAGAAGAAAGGTAGACAGGAAGCAGACAATACAGGAATTTCCTCTGGCTCTTGTTTAATAATTAGCCAGGGGGTATTTCATTTCCTATGCATGTGGCTAATTGGTTCTTTAAGTCTCTAGCAAATTAATTTGTCCAAAGTTATTTAATTTCATTCTCAATGAATAAAGAACTGAAAAACAGTAACAATACTTGTGACAAAGCAATAAAATGAACTGACAAACAATCTTAGCAAACCATAACATTTTGTAGTTTGAACAGGCCTATGATTTTTTTCAACCAAAGCATCATACTAGAGTGAGCCCCATATTTTCTTGAAACCCCTAATTGCCTGGCTGAAGAAACCCTTTGGAGAACACACACACACACACACACACACACACGCATGCATTGACTCCCACAGAGCTGTTAGAAAAATGTTGATGCAAATAATAGCTAAGAAATTCCCAATGAGCATGTTTATTCCTCCAGCCATCATTTAACACAGCACTGGCGCACAACAGGATCCATACCAATCTGCAAGTGAGAACTTTGGGGAACTCTTAGAAAATTCACACAGAGATCAAGAAATAAAAATGAATTTATGAGGGTTCAAGAAAATAAAAGATAGTAACAGGATGTATGCCTCTCACCACATAAGATCTGTGTATATGTAAAAAATGAAATATTCATCAACCCATATGAAAATGATTTGGCTGAAGCTTGGCAATGTGATCATAAAATCAGTCAATTTTCTCCACTCTGAATCACTAAAAGAACAAAAATTCCCACATGAATGGGTTCAAACTTTTTTTTTCACGTTAAGGAGATGGTGCATACTTGGCGTTAGCAAGCCACCTGTAACTAAACCTACCACTAGACAGACAGCCTTTGTGTTAAACACACAGCCTCATCATTCCAGCATCTGTGTTTATTCTGTCTCAAAATAGAAATATCAGGAACCTCTATGCCTCTTCCTCCAGTTTCCACTGGTCCGAAGGAACAAGAGGCTGGCTCTGGATGGGGACCACAGAAACAGCACCATACCTGTAGAACATCCCTCCTTGTCCCACTGCCCAGCTGCTCGCACCCTTCCACTCCAACCCACAGGTCTCCCAACAGACTCCACCAGTTAATCAAATGTGCATGAAAGTTAACCTAGGAGACATCTGGAAAATCCACACACCGTCAGAAACGGTACAGAGGGCTTTGAGAAAACCTAGGGGAGGGAGATAACTTACGTTTGAGATTTCCTTCCATCTCCCCTACTCTAACTCAGTCCTGTTAAAGGCATTCATTACAGGCCAGTGTTCAGACATAAAATGTTCACTCAAAAGAATCAGAGGACTTTGAGTGAAAAGTATTACACTGTTAAGAAATCATTCACTTCCAACTGAAACAGCATTTCCAAAAGAAGCCAGGCACAGGATCAGAGCCCACTAATATTTATCAGTATTAATTTATTTACAAAAGTAAACAAAAAGGCTTTAATTAGCTCTACCAAAAAGAAGCAGGTGGAGACTGACAGTATGTCAAGCTCCAAATAACCAGAATATAGGAATCTCAAAGAAGAGCTCTTTTTTTTTTAAATCTGGAGGAAAAAAACTACTACGACTTTCTTCAAAAATAGAATATGAAGGGTTATATAAGAAATCATTCCAAATGTTGGACTCAATCAGAACAACTGAAACTGATTTGGAATATGGTTAAACTTCTTTACCTAATGGCTACTAATAAATAAGACTTCTCATTAGCTGGCAGGAAGACAGCTGCTACTGGCCTGATCCTTCTAAAAGACTCCCATGTACTTATTTGTTTTTCCAGATAAAATCTATAAAGTCCCAAAATATTGTTTCTGGAATCAGAAATTGCCCCATACTGTCAGACTTTTCTAGGCCGAAGAGTCTCCTTTCACCTGTTCTAGAATTGTTTATTTTGGACCTCTTCTGCCAAAACTCCAATGACAATGAAGAGTTTAGAAACCTTGTGGTAAATCAGAAATCGTTGGGAGAAAAAAGGAGAATAAAAAATTACCCACGCAGGGCACACTAGTCAGCCTACACTTTTAAACCTAAAATAGCTAAGTTTTCTCATTATTCTGAGAAGTTATACAGAAGATTTAGCCAACTGAACTTGAGGTGCCCTATATTTTATCAGCAAGAAAAAAAAAAAAAAAAACCTGAAGCCTATTTATCCCTAATTTAGAAACCTACTGCAACCCTCCTTTCCCACAGAAGGGCTGTGTGATGTGTAAATTCCCAATCTCAGTGGAGACAGCACCTGGGCTCAAGTCACCAGCGGCTCCACCTGCCAGGTCCCACCCAGCTCAGTAGCAGCAAGGCCAAACACATCTTGCAAATGTCCCATTCCCCTCTCCTTACTCCCAGAATCTGGTTCCAACACAGCGTTATACCTCGGGACGAAAAAAATCAAACACCCTTAAAAAGAGGGGGAGACAGAGAGAGAGAGGGCTGGCATTATGTAACAATGTACAGCAGATAAGGCTTTGAGAAAACGAAAGTAGCCAGAGGAGGGGCAGGGGAAGCAAGGGGAGCTTCGGGGCGCTGTCGCCACCACTTACTCGAAGGCAAAGAAGAGTCCGCTAGTGACCAGGATGAGGATGAGCGTCAGGTAGAAGACGCCCGTCTGCCGGGCCATCATGATCCTCCCGTTGCAAAAGAACTTGTTTCTTCCCGGGAACACCTCCCATTTCCTCCGGGCCGCAATTTTGTTCTTCTTATGGGGCGACTCCATGGGGGAGGAGCTGTGGGTGCTGATCTGACTGTACTCGCAGTCTTTCATGGGTCCGCCGCCGCCGGGAGGCATCCACGAGGGCAGCCGGCTGGGGGCGCACACCCCCAGAAGCCCCCCGGCCGCGCGGGCCCCACCGAGCCACGACCGCCCCCCGAGCCGCGGCCCCGCGGCCCCTACAAGGGCTCTCGGCTCGGCGACAACTTTCCCGAGGACACCCAGGTTAATCTCTTGGGGAACCCAACTGTCATAGCAGAATCCGCTTTCGAGAGGGACGTTGCTCGCTCGCACCCGGCGGCAGCGGTCCTCGGTTGCTTCCAGCCGCTGTCCCGGGGCTCCCGGGCCCCGCGGGGCGCGGGGGACAGCCCGGCCGACCCGCGAGTGACCGTGCGCCCAGCCCAGCTGCCCCCGAGCCCCCGGCCGCGCCTCCGCTCAGGCCTGCAGATCCTCGAGCGCTGCGCCCCGAGGGGACACGAGGCGGCGGCCCCGGCGCCGGCTTCCTCAGCAACCACTTCTGCGCCTCGGCCAGGTTGATTCTCCTCCTTCCTGCTGGTGGTGGATCCTCCCAGGAGACCGAGCTGCAAACTAGGAGGCAGCTCGCGGTACCGGCAACCCCTCCCAGGGGTGGGGACAGCCACGCGCGTTATTCTGTCAGGAACAGCTCGGCGAGAGCCCGGCAGCTGCTCGCGCCGCGACCCCGCGTCGCCGCGCCTGGCAGCCGAGCCGAGTCCCCTGCCCCCGCGCGGGACTCAGGGCCAGGGTGACGGCTGCTGCTAGTCGGCTACGCGGTAGGGGGCTGCTTTGCTTCCTCCTGCCCAAAAGAGCCAGTCCCCGGGCTAGGAGGGCCGCCAAAGGGCCGCAGGGACACGGCCACAGACACTAGTTTGCAAGGCTCAGCCCCGGCGCGCGCGCGGCGCTCGGAGCGGTTCCGCCTCCTCTCAGCCGGGTGGGCGGCGGCACAGGCGCCTCGACAACCCGGCTCCTCCTCCTGCTCCTCCTCTCAGCCCGCCGAGCCCTGACACCCGCTCCGCAGGGTCCCCGCCCCAATTCCCTCCGGGCTGGAGCCGGTACTCAGTTCCGGCAAAGGCGCTGCTCTCCAGGTGACATCGCCTTGGGAGCCATCGGGTCCTTCCCGCCGCGCCGTGCGCTCTCGCGGGCTTCGGTCGGTCCACCTGCCGGCTTCTCTACCGGTTTACTAAACATTCCTTCATGGGACACGCACATTCATTCACATTCATTCTCTAGCAAACCTATTTATTTTTGCGATTCCTGGGGACCCGAGGAGACACGGCGCGGAGAGGTGCCTCTCCCCGCCTGCCCGAGAGCTTCCAGCACCTCTAACGGGGCGGGGTGGGCCAAGGAAGGTGCGTTTCCCGGACTGGGGAGCCTTGGGGCCAGCTTTCAAGCAAGAAGGAAAGAGTGGAGGGGAGAGGGCGGAGTGGTCTGGGTCCCCTCTGGCACTGGCCCCTCCGGAGCAAAAAGCCTCTTGGCGGCCAGGCTGTTTGGGTAGCTACCTCCAGGTAGCTTTCTTCACTTTTCAGCCCATGGACGCTCACATTCTGCTTATTTAATTTCTCCCTACCGAGGGGATTCCTCGGCAGCAAAAGGAACACGCGCCTGTCCACTCGACCCGTGCCTCCCTCTGGATCCACTTAACAGCCCTGCAAACCCAAGACGCAGCCCAGTGCCCTCCCGAACCCGAAGCGCCTGCGCGGGGTCACAACCCTCACTAAGGTGGGCATAGACAAGGGGCATCCGAGAGCAAAGACAGTTGGGCGGGGATGCTCGGTTTTCAGAGCTGCGCTTTCCTTTCACGGCCCACTGGGATGTGTAGTTTTTGCTTGCTCTGTCCGGCTCTAAGAGGAAATACAGACTGGAGTCTTAAAAACTACAAGTCCCTGCATACCCCGCGAAGAGGGCGGGAAAGGCGTGGTCCTGGGCGTGTACGGTGGTTGAAGATGAAAACCAACAAAGGGTATGGCGGGGTAGAGACCTTCATGCTAGGCGTTTGGCGCAGAAACACATTTGCACAGTCTTTCGAAGAGCATCTTACCTTGGTCATGGAAACTGCTTGTTCCACGTCCCAGAGCTCTGAGTAGTTCCCTTACAGTGAGCAGTGTCAAAGGGAAATGAGATTGGCTATTCAAAAGAAGAAATGGACCAGTTGGAAAGTTTCCTGTAATGAGGAGAAAGTGGTGAGAATCCTCCCATTTAAAGTATACCGTGAAATTAAAGACGTTATGAATTGAAATGGAATAGAGTTTCGTCAGCAGATTAGGGTCTTGGGGGAATGGATAGGATCTTAAACACACTCAATTAATTTTAAATCCTTTTAGATACTGTACAACAGACAAGCTAATGGGACAAACAGTGACTGCACTGTTATTAAAGATCCAACTGACAAGCTGCTGACATATCCAGTGACAGCAGCTATGTATATTTTCCTGTCCTTTGGGTAATGGGCTCAACAAGATGTTACTCTGTTGCAAGTACTTCCTCTCTGGGCGTCCAATTAATACAATAAATCCATTGTCTTGGTGGCTTTCAATTCCTTTTTTTTGTTTTGTTTTTTTTTTTGTTTTGTTTTGTTTTTTTTACAGAAGAGTCTACAAGGTGTTCAGGATCTCATACTAGATCAGACTCGTAGTGATCCCCCTGTTTACAGCCTCCCAAGAGCAAGGATTACAGGCATGTGCCACTACACCCAGTCTCAATTGCTGGCTCAGCACACAGGGGTGGGGGGCGCTACCTGGCAGGCCAGGGATGAAAGTCCCAGCTTAATCCGCTGAGCTGTTTGGCCAGCTTCCATTTCTTTAGACCTAGGTTTAGAAGTATTAGTTAAACAGTAAAGGATTTGCCTGTCATGCATGAGACTCTGAGTTCAATCCCCATAACTGTCCCTAAAGAGAGAAAAAAAAAAATCCCCTCTTGTCCTCCAACTGGACTTTTCAGGGTTATGCTCTTAAAAAGTCCTTATATGTTAGAGATACATATTAAGGCATTTGGAAGTGCAGTGACTTTAAGTCTGGCCATCTACCCCCAAAGACACAAGGCTATAGAGGAAACAACACTGGAAATGTTGAAAATAGTTGATATCAGGTGATGTACCTGCATCTAATCCTCTATTGCTGCAAATTATCATACATATAGTGGCTTTAAAGCAGCGCAAATGTATCACATGGTTTTGGTGAGTCAGGTGTACCCACATGTTGGATCCTCTGTTCAGGGTCTCACACATCCCATCGTGGTGTTGGCCAGGCTATGTCCTCATCACCTGGAGCACTGACTTGACTTCCATACTCATTCTGTGTTACAGTTCAGATTGAAAAATGGACCCCCAGCCTCCTCCTGTGTGAAAGGTGAATGTACTGTGTGGGTGATATGGCTGGATTGCTGTTAGGCAGATTCTGGTCCAAGGAGACTAGTCCAAGGGGGCCTCACCTGAAAGGGCTTATCTGCACAGGGGTTCCCCTCTTCTCTGCTTCCTAAGCACCATGAGGTGAATGACTTTTCTTTTGTCATTCCTGTATGTCATGCCCTTTTGCCTTAGAGCCAGCCTTCTGTAGACTGAAACCTGAGTCAAAGCCTCTCCTCCTTTAAATTGTATCTGGTATCATGTCTCAACAATGAAAAACATGATTGAGATGCTCAGATAGCTGATAGAATTCACCAGTCGTAGATCTGAGCACCCACCTTCTTCCTGACTTAACTGGACACCATCTGCATCTCAAATAAGGCACCTGCAGTTCCTAGAGGGCACCTATAATTTGTTGTCACATAGGCTTTCCCAGCATGGCCATTTACTTCATGAAGCCAGCAAAGAGATTCAGCGAGCAGGGCAAACTCTGATGTCCATAGTCACAGAGGCCACACCAGATGTGCACATCTTCTTGTCCAGAAAGCTAGTCACAGGTTTCACCCATGTTCACAGAATATGTCTGATTCAGGGATGACCCTGTCCACCACAGTGGATAAGAGTGCCCATTATGCCATTTTTACCCATTGAACCTACTTATGCGTATGTTTGGATTTCCCATAATAAAAATGAGTAAATTATTTATTTTAATTACATATATGCAGGGCTAAAGCAGGAAACTGAAACATGAAGATCACAGGAAAGTACTTATTCTACTGAGCCATCTTCCTGGCCCGAGGATCACAAGCTAGAGTCCAGCAAGTTAACAGGACCCTGTTTTAAAAACTATTTTTAAAAGGCTAAAGATATAGTTCAATGTGAAAGCCATGGTTTCAATCCCAAATACCATACACACACACACACACACACACACACACACTCACTCACTCACTCACTCTCACTCAAGGCTGGCTTGTACAACTTAGCAAGACAACATGACATTATCTCAGAATAAATTTTTTTTAACGATCAGGGATCTAGCCCGATACTCCCTACAATCAATTTTCAGCACTGCATAAAATAGAAATAAATAAATTTTCCACAGCAAAAAGCTTGCCCATATGATTTCTACACACTTGATGCTACAATTGTTTATGCATATCTTCATAATGTTTGCATGTTTCCTCCCAGTCCCTGTACACTAAAACCCTGTTATGGCTTGTGTCTAGATGTGCCAGCCCCAAAGCTTATGCAGTCATATGTGGGGCTCTTTCACAGGTTCTGCCTGCCATGAACTGCTGCTCCTCTGTGATGCCTGTCTGCCATGCTACTCTGTCTTGGAGCCAGCTGATTCTGGACTGAAATCTCTATAAACTGTGAACTAAATAAACCATTCCCCCTTCAACTTTGGGTATCAGGTATTTTATCTCAGCAAAGGGAGAAAAGTAACTAGGACAGACCCCCAGTTATTAATTAATAAGTAATTAATAATTGTCATATTCAGTTGGCAATTGCTTGTGTGGATGATTCAGCCATAAAGAAGTTCACTAGAATCCAGTGTGACAGCCCTGGGTTTTAACGCTTCATCTTAAATATGCCATATAAGATATAATGGATTTCTTTCATTCAGTAATTTCACCACTAAGTTCTATTTCAACAGCAGGGAAATAAAAGGATCCAAAATAGAAGTTTCTACTGAGGGAGGGCATAGGAGAGAATTGGAGGGAGCAAATAATCAAATGATTAATAAGACAACTTCAGAGAGCAACTACACGAAAAGTGCAAAGCCAAGTGGTAGGATACAGACATAAGTGGGATGAGAGACCTCTGTGGAGACACTGGAGCTGGGACCCAAATAAGAGCAACATCAAGTGCAAAAGCTGCCAGACAGAACAAGCCTGGAAAGTTCTAGAGTTTCCAAGAAAACATCTACTGCATTATAAGGACAGTGAGTAGAGGTAAGCAGAGAGTTGTGAGACAGCTGGAATTGCTTTTGTGTGCATTGAAAAGTCAGTTACTCTGTAACCAACATTGGTTCAAGTCTACAGGGTCAGAAAGAAGTAATATATGGATTCTAAGCTTCCATGCGAGGAGGACCCGGATTATAGCCCCAAGCATATATTTTGCATACAAGGTAATTGAAGCCCAGAAATTTCCTTGGGAGTGCCTGAAAGGAAAAAGAGTTCAAAAAAGAGTTCAAAAATGCATTCCACATTCTTGGAATCTATGGAAGCTTGGAATCCGATTAACTGTGGACTTTGACTGCCAACTGAGAATAGAGTGAATCCTGATTTCAGAGAAGATAACTCTTAGGTCCAGACTGTAACAAAATGCCTCTGATTGTGACAGTTTAGACAGGCAGAACAAAAGGGGTTAGAATCTCAGGGAAATGGTGACAGGTATAGGCAAGTAAGAAAATTGCTGGGAAAACACATGATGTTCCTATCTGGATTACCATCAACGAGGATCCAAGTGCAAGAATATTTTGGAGGGGATTTTAGAAAACAACACTAGGAATACACAGTGAGACATGGAAAAAGAAGAAGCAAAGCACATACTATTAAGCAATCTATCCTACAGGCCTCTGAGGCACAGACCTTCCTGGAAACTGTGCGGGTTAGTAACCCTCCTTAGAGTTGTCCCAGTGAGGGACAAGGAACTTGAAATTCACCCACTTTCTTCCTCCCAGAAACATTAACTTTTTCCTTTCTTATCACCTGCCTAAAACAAAGCTACAATTGCTATCACAACCATTGGCACTTAAAAAAACTAGCTGCCCTTCCTGGATCATTGGCTGTATCTTCAATGCCAGCATCCTCTTCTATTGTTGTCTGACTCAGTGGACCAACTGACTACAAAGATTATGCTATAAACAAAATTAGAACTTTATCCCTTTCATGCGAGCAGCTCAAAGCATTCCACAAACCCACCTCATTAACTCCCAGAATGCCTCCAGCAGCCATGAGAGGATGATCCTATCCACCCCTACAGGGAAGATGTTCAGATTCTGGGTCATCAGCGTCAGCTTTCGGGGCCAGGATGAGGTATACATCACAGGTAGGCAAGGTACCTACAGATCAAAAGGATAAGTTCTAGAAGAACTCTGAAGCCGACAGAATACTTCATCTGAGAGTTCTGGTTTGGCAAGAAATAGCTGTGGAAGCTCCCATTCCAAACAGAATTCTCCAGAAAATTAAACCAGACACCACCTTAATTCAACCCAGTCCAGAGAGAGCTCTGCGCCCTAGCCGCCGCTGCCGCCTCTGAGCAACATGACATCTAGAATCCCCACCTTCCTCAAGAACGCCTGGGCCCAGGAGCTGGTGCTGGTCGTGTCCTTCACTATCGCGGCCCTCACTATAATAATGCCCCCAATCAGTCCCTACACCAAATACTCCAGCATAATCAACCAGGCCACACCCTGCAACTACCCAGTGCCGGTCGGAGTTGACGGGAACATGCCTGACATGTCCAGCCACCCCCAGGATGCCCAGGGCTCTAGCTTGAAGCGGCTGAAGAACTTGCTAGCACCTCTGCATGGACAGGGAAGTGGACCCCTGCCCTGTCCCCCAATAAAAAATGCAAAAGCCAAAAAAAAAAAATTTCTACCCAGTCCAAACAATTTGTTCTCTCCCTCCCTCACCCCTCCCTTCCTCCCTTTTCCTCCCTCCCTCTCTCCTCTTTCCCTCTAAGACTGAATTACACCCCCAGCCCTATAAAGTTTAGTTACCATCATTTTTTTTTTTACCCTAGTGATTGAACCTTAGCCTCTTGCAAGCTAAGCACATGTTCTACTACTGAGCTGTACTTCTGACCAGTTTGCTCACATTTTTACTTGTACTGGGCACACCTGGGAACATTTTGTGTTGAAGTAAAAGATGCTTACAATAATAGCTTAGCACATGAGAGAGAGAGAGAGAGAGAGAGAGAGAGAGAGAGAGAGAGAGAGAGAGAGAGAGACAGATAAGGTAGAAAAATATAATTAAATTTTTTTATAATTTCCAAGTGATTTTTCTTTAAATTTATTTATTTATTTATGTGTGTGTGTGCGGCCAGCTCAGCCCACCAGGGGGCAGGGGCTGGCTGGCATGTGGTGCCGGGGGATTGAACCGCAGTCCCTGTGCTTTGCTAAGCTTTTTCTAAGTAGGTGCCCTAGACCACTGAGCCATCTCACCAGCCCCTTTTCTTGATTTTTTAAAATAAAAATATTACTTCTTAGTATACTTAATTAAAATGCCTGTATGTTGAAGAAATTATGTCATGCATAAACATAAAAAATGTTAAAACATTCAAATTTCTATCACTTTGAAATAAGAATCACTAACATTTTGTTGGTTCTTTTTATATGATACATCTTACACATACACACATATATGTGTATTATTTATCAAAAATAAAATCATACCCATCCATGCGATTTCTATCCTGTATGGTCTTTTTTCACTGTCCAAAGCTTATTTGGTGTTATAGTTAGTATTGCATAGTTGTATTGTTTATATATAGATTAAAAAACGATGATATCTACTACTAATACATACAATACAAAATAAGATTCATTGGCACAGTTACACACAAGACATGCACTATTGGATTGATGCTTAGTTGGGCTAGGCATGTATGGTGAAGGAATCACAAGTTCTATAACACATAGTGAACACACCTCTGATTTGAAAAGCAAGTGAAATGTCAGTGGGGAAATGATGTCCCACTATCCAGTTTAGTAGGACACAAGCAAGTATCATCCAATATCAATATATAGTTTTGTGAATCATTAATAAGAAATTAGGAAATTGACATTTCACCCAGGCTGTCTTAATCATAGGTCAGGTAAAAAAAAAAAAAATGCGCTTTTTTAAAAAATTGTGGCATTATCCCTTTAATTTCTCCACTCTTCTCCAAGTAACCAGTGTTAATGAGTTGGTGAATATATCCCTCTCCAGGTTCATATACCAATGAACAAATATATACACACATAAATGCATATGACACTTTTGTCAAGTGATCTAATAATGTCCTTTGTAGTTCATTTTCCCAGCTTGGGATCTGGTCTAGACCATGCATTACACTTAGGAGTTAGGTCTGAGTCTCCTTTAATGGGACACAGCCCCACATCCTTACTTTGAGTTTCTGATCTTGATGTTCTGGAAGAGCATGGGCCACTTAGACTGTCTCTTGATTTGAGTTTGTTTGATGTTTCATTGCTATCAAACTCAGAAGAAGGCTTTCACCAGGTCCCAGCCATGCCATGTAGACAACAGTGGTACAAATCAAAAGACACTGGTCCTGGGCTGTGGGGCTTTAACTGTGTTGTACCTGTGTACCTGCTGCTATGAGACCTCCCATCTCTCCCACAGTGTGAGGACACTTTGAAGAGGCATGACCAGGTTCTCTCCAACTAGTAGGGCTAGGTAAGTCTGGAGTGCACCTCAGACCCAAGCCAAACTGGGATCAAAAATACACTGATGCATTGAAAAGCCAAAAAAGATATGCTCTGTTTTCAAGAAGGAGGTATTATCAAGAGACACAAAGTCTCCAAAACTATTTTGTTGATTCTCTGTAGAATGTGCAGCAGAGCTATACACCTGATGATAAAAAGGAAAGCTTCCTAAGAGCCACGAGAAATAATTCTGCAGCTGCTAAGCCCAAGCCCCGCAGGAAAGACCAGCAGTAAGGGTGTGAGGTCTACAAATCCCATCCCAGGGGAGGGAGCTCAGCACTGCTTTTTTTTTTTTTTTTTCATGTTTTAAACATAATTTATGGAAGTGTATCACATGTATAAAGAGATATGAAAATCATAAATACACAGATCAATAATGTTTCCAATGTTAAGTCACCTTTCCAGTCACACAACATTATCATCCCAGAAGCCCCGCTGAAGCTCCATTGAAGTCACACTTCCTTGGGCTAAGGGTAACCACTATGCTGCCTGATTTTTGTACTTCTTATAAGCTGAATCTCAAGTATGTATAGTGGTTTTGTCTATATTTTTGCTTTAGTTTATATTTTTTTGAAATTTATTTATGTTATTTAACAAGTTCTTTTTTCCCTCATTGTCATAGAAAATTCCCTTGTTTTAGTATATTACAGGTTATTCATTATATTTTTGGTAGGTATTTGGGTTTTTTCCTTAGTTTCTGAAATGTTATGAATGAAGCTGCCATGAATATTCTTGTACCTAATTACACAGTTCTGCTAGATAGAACTGTTAGATCTTGTAGTGGGCACTTATTTCAGCTTTTATAGCTATTACCAGTTTTCCAGTTGGTTATAGCAGTTTGTACACTTACAAGGAGACAGTGAGTTTTCCACTTGCTTAAATTCCTTTACAGTGTTTGATATTTTGAAATTTTTCCCCATAATTTTATTGAGAAACAAATAGCAATGAGACAGTTTCAAATCAAATTGGTAGGACAGTTCCAATAATTAACACATTGCATACATTCTTCCTACTGGTTATTTGCTGTACAAGATGCAGACATGATATCCTATTTACAAACACTATTAGAACAAATCCCTCTGTTCCTTGAATTAAGAGAATGCAGCTATATATCTGTCCTAACCATTCTGAATACACAGGTACAAAATGGTCATTCATCTGTATCCCCTTTTTTTGTTTAGTTCCATCATTTAAATATTATAGGTGTGTGAACTCAGCAAAATATTCCAAAACAATGCAGTAGTCCATAATAGTATTGGGTCTTCCACTTGACTGACACTGCTTTTCCTCCCACCAACTTCTGCTCAGTCAGCATCTACCTGCTCCTCAAAGGATGGGAGCAAAACAAAGAAACACTTCTTTCATCTTGAAATGGAGCTTAGTCAGTGAGAATCCCCAAAGAATCCAAAGTGAATTTCAGAAATTTCTGGTAACCTCTGTGAAGAATGAATTGTAAGAGAAGTCTCTATTTCTGAATTAAAGCTCATCAGTAAAACAACTTTTTCACTTGTATTTATTTTGTAATCACAAGGAAATAAGGTCTAAGGCTAGCTTTACTTGATGTCTTATTGGCATTTCTGGGGAATAAACTCTCATTAGAATGAATAACTGAAAAGGCCTTCCTTAAAGGTTGGCTGTGAAATTTTAAAAAATATGTTAAAGTGCTTTGGAAATAGTAAATCCATGTTTGTGTTAATTGTATTCTTGTTATTTTCTCTTCTAGTTTCCAGTTTTTATTATTTATATAATTTCTATCAAAAGGAAGTTTAGATCTTTGTGAGAGAGTCTGCTTACCCATGTGTAATTCTTGGGGAAGGATTGCCAATAGCCTGATTGCTAAATTCAAAGAAAAATGAATATGTTCTTGTTCTCCTGAAAATATCTGTAAAATCTGAAAATTGTTCCTATTTGCGGGTATAAAAATATAAAAATAAAAATACCAGGGGTATTGTAGTTATAGATTATTTGATAAAAAGAATAATTGTAGCACTCTCTTTATCTTCTGCCTGTTGTACAACATCCAAAATGGCTGACTTATCCACTGTGTAGTTTTCAGACTGTGGACAGAGAGAAGAGCAGGGCGCCAGTCATAGTCAGACCATACAGGCAAATTTAAACCACAGGTTTTAATAAATGTCCTATGGGTTTATACTCAGTTATGTCCTACAAGGGAAACTCCTGCATCTAGGGTTACTTTTTCTTCCATGGACCAAGAGATTTCCTCAGACCACACCTGTTCCAGGAGACTCTTCTGATGCCTCTCAGGGGTCTCCACCTCCATCCTCAGACTCTCAGGGCCTCAAGCTGGCTTTCTCCCTGGACACTGAGATGCTGTGCAGCCAGTTCTTAGCCTTGAACCTCACCATTGCACTCCAGATCAGTAGAAGATGGTAGTGAAGGGTATGAAGCAGATTTACTCAAGTTGCCATTTTTCTACCAAACTCAACTTGAATGTTATTCTTCCTTGGATCAGAAACAGGAAAATTTGTTGGGCAACCTTTAATACAGAAAACAGATTCTTCATATGTTTTATTGAAGTTCCATTTACATAAAATTCCTGGCCAAGATTCTTTTTCTTCTGTAAAATTATGATTAAATAGTTGATTCTTTTCATATCTGCATTTAAAGATGTCCTTTACATATGAGAACTTGTACTGTAACGTCATGTACCTCAGTAGTGTCCCAAATTTTCTGATCAAGGAGATTATGGGGCCAAAAAGGAAAGTGATCGATGATGTAGAGTGTGCCTAAGGAGAGTCACATGGAAAGAAAACATTCTCTCAGGCTTTCACAGAGAGCACATTGGCCAAGCAATGGCCATGACTCATCCACATGGCTGACACTGAC
>NW_004524600.1:4715923-4721618 GCF_000260255.1 Octodon degus | reverse complement strand
AAGAATGTATGCAATGTGTTAATTATTGAACCTGTCCTACCAATTTGGTTTGAAACTGTCTCATTGCTATTTGTTTCTCAATAACATTATGGGGGGAAAAAGATGTCCTCTAAGCAGTCTAGGATTTATATTAGTGCTATGCCAGGTCGTTCCCATGGTCCTCATCCTCAAAAGGAAGGGGAGATGCTGTTTGGGGTACGATGGGTACCGATAGCATACGGAGGTTGCTGAAGGAAGTCACGGCCAGCTGCCTGTCTGCCACCCTGCCAGGTAGCACTGCTGGATGCTAGCTATAAGGCCTCCCTGCTTGCAGACAAGGAGGTGGAGCAGTACAGGGAGTACTTAGTCAGAGAACTAGAAATACTAAATTCTACCACAGAAGATGTAGCTGCCTCCCATTGCTGCGATTCTGGGTCCCCAGGAGCGTCTGGCAGGGAGGGCCATGGTCACTGGTGGCTGAGGTGAAGAGGAGCGGCAGAAGTCACCTAAGGACACGGTACTCGCTACCGGCTGAGCAGGTGCTAGAGCGCTGCTGCGCTGGCCTCCTGGAACCCGGCACCCTCATCCTGGCCAACGCTGTTCACGCTGTCCATCCAGTCTCTAGGCAGTCCGGGAACACCACTGACTCCCGGAAGCTGTTCAGCACCCAAACGAGGAATGCTAGCTTCGGCCAGTGCAGGCTTGCGGTGGAGTATTTTGAAAAACTCAGATTTTTGAAAGTCTATGTCCTTGATATACTTTCAGAGTTGAACCCGCAGACTAAAGTTGCTCTGCTAGCTCGCCGGGGTACCAGGGTTGCAACCCATCCTTCAGGGCCAGAAGGAACACAGGCCGAGCCTCCAGGGTCACCCACCAGCGTTCAGGTCGTATCCAGGAGTGTCTCACTCCACCTGTGGCAGGTATGGTGGTGCGTTTTGCGAAGTCCACTGGCAACAGCCTCTGTTCAGTGATGAAATAGGATGATCAGATTTTAATTCATAACTGTAAAGTGTTTCCAAAGTTAAAAGCGTCAGTAATTTGTTTTACTAGACTGGGAAGACAACACAAACAGTTTTATTCTACAGGTTTTTTATTCAATTGTGTAAGCACCACAAATTGGATACTATATTTAGCTAAATATTGCTTTAACTGCAACAGAAGAACTTTCCAGGCTGTCCAGGGAAAGGCATGAACAGGAAGTGGAGTTCAAGTCATCCTGATCAAGCAGTTCTCAACTGTAGGCTATAAGAGTAGAGTAGAGAGAATATTCTGGAAGCTGACTCTACTCTGACAAGAACAAGGCATTTGAGATGAAACTGAACCAAGATATCACATAGTTCACTGCTCATTTGTTCACCAGAATGTTCCATTCTGGGTTGTTGTAGTCAGGTTTTTACATAGCCAGTTACCTCAGAGATAGCCCAAATCTGTATCATGAGCTTCTCAAAGTTGGATCCAACTTTGCAAATTTGTGCTTCTGATTTAGCCAATGCATCCACAGCAACAACCTGTTGGTCCGATCTCCACGTGGCTTATGTAGCAGCCAGCTAGGAAGTCCCCCCTTATACCTGTGCGCTGACCTCCAAATTTGAGCAGTTATGGCTAAGATCCTTTCCAGAGATGGCTTCTTAAAACAGGGAAGGTCCTAGTCTTGCTACAGTTAGGAAAATAGCCTTAGGCATCTAGACTTTTTCTGATAGGGAAGATTCGAACATCACTTAGGTATTTAGATTTCCAAATACATCAGAATGAAGTATCAGTTGTCAAATTCTTCTAACAATCAATATGTCCTTAAAGTTTTTGTGTTAACATGGGGAAAGAGTTTGTTTCTCATTGCAAATCAATTTAATATTGCTCTTTTGAAAAGTTGTCATTTTGTTAAAATGCTGTACCTATACTTAATCTAAATTTGCGTGGACTACACTTAAGTGTATTTATAAATGGTGAACCCAGTTCTAAAATTAAACTTTTTGTTTGCAATTTTCTGGTGGAAAAAATAGATTACTGCTATGGATTGAATGTTTGTGCTTCCTGTCCCAAATTCTTATGTTGAAACTCTAATCCCAAAACAAAGGTGAAGTCTCTGGAAAGCAATTACATCACTAGGTCAAGAAGGTAGAGTCCTCCCCAGTGGAGTTAGTGCCCTCACGCTCCCTCACTCCACCTCATGAAGGAGATGTTAATCAGAAAACTGGAAAGAGGGCCTTCACTGGGAATTAAACAGGCTGATATCTTAGTCTTGGACTTCTAGTCTCCAGAACTGCAAAACTTAAATATTTATTTCTGAGACACTCAGTTTATAACATTTTATTACAGCAGTTTGAATTTCCTAAGATAATTATTATTCTCAGACTCTCACCCTACTGCTAGAAAATATTTGGCAGTAGATGATGATAATCAAAAGAAAAAAAACACAGTTGAAACAATATAGGATGCTGGCAGAGGATAAAAGAATTGATGTCTCACACACTGCTTCCATCTAGGTTGCTAGTGCTATGCATAAGACAACATGTTTTAGCAGATTAGATCAAGAAATTGTGCACTAGTCACACAAATATATATATATATATATATATATATATATATATATATATATATATGTATTAGGAATTGAACTCAGGACCTTACACTTGCCAGTCAGGCAGTGAGCTGCTGAGCTGTATCCCAGGCCCTCACACAATAGAATATTATACAATAGTGAAATAAAATAATTAGAGCTATGAAAATAAACATGCAAAATTTTTAAAACAAAATTAAATGGGAAGAGAAATTTTCTAAAGATAATATATATTATTGTATCTTTGCATGAATTATTACAGGCTATATTGATTGTGGTTATATATGTATATGCCAAAATTCAACAAACAAATCACAAAGAGATGGTAAACACAAATTTAAGACAGTTATCTCTTCAAAGGGTGAAAGTGGAGATGAGAAGAAGAGATGATTAGGAATTAAAATTGGATGCATACTGTTATGATTTGTGTCTAGTTGTCCCCCTAAAGCCTCATGCAGGCACTGGGGAAGCTTCTAGAGCTTGTGATTAATTCATGATTCAATGCTGGGATTATGGGTGTGGGTGCTATGCTCACCCTGGGGTAGATAATCTGCATACAAATGAAAGGAGGATAGAGAGGCTTGCTAGCTGCCTGCAGCTGCTGCTCTTCCCTTTGCTCTTTGCTGTTTTCTGCTGCCATGAAAGGCTTCCCTCTGCCATGTGCGCTCTGCCTTGGAGCTAGCTAAGTATAGACAGAAACCTCCACTAACTGTGAGATAAATAAACCTTTCCTTCCCTAATTTGGGTGTCAGATTTTTTTCCCAGCTACTAGAGAAAAGCAATGAAGACATATACCATTTTACCACCTAAGCTGTAGAGTAGGTACAAGGGAATTATTGTATTTTTATTATACTGTTATATAAAAATCTTTACATTCCAGATTTACTTCTTGATATTTTTTTTAAGAATGAGATTACCTTTTCTAAACAATGTCATTTCAGATAGAAATCTACCCTCCAAAGCTACCACATATAAGGGAGTTTCCCTTAGAACTTTCCAATTCCATAACTAGTGAGGCCTTTTCTGCCCTTGCTCTGGGTTGATGAAGGAGACTTGTATCTACACATAGAAGTACAGAACAGTGGTTTGTTAACAGAGTTAATTGCTGAGGTTTACAGAAAATATGGGAGCTGTCAAGACAGATTAGAAGAAATCCCTGGAAAAGAGAAAATGCATATTTAATTTGCTGGAAAAATGTAAATACATTATACATGAATATCTTAGGGCCTCTTTGATGGTCCATTCTGCCCACATGTAAAGCTATCACCACAAGAACATTTGCCATGTCATAGTACTTGATCTCTATCATCACTTCTCCATTAAATATATACTATACTCCTGACAAAAAGGAAAATGGGTAACAAAAATTTCATTTTCTTATCCTTAGTGTCTCCATAGGAAACAAATCAAGCTATTTACATTAACACAGATGTTCAGTGAATTTAAAGCAAAGCTATGGAAGCTTTAGGCTGAAAATCCTTTCAGTCTAATGGAAAAGAAAAAGAATGGAATGAAAGAAACTAGAACAAAAAGAGACAGAAGGAGCTTAAGTGACATGAACAATGGAAGATCTGAATCTTAAAAGCATTGGATACTAAAGTAAATTTGAATAATATTGGTGAACTCCATCCATCAATAGAGTCTGGGTATATGCTATGCATTATGGAAACGCAGAGATAGGTCAGATCCAGCTCCTAACATTAACTGTAGTAATATCAATGTCCCCTAAGGGCGTGCACATATAGCAGGACAGAAAGTCACAGGTGACGGATGACCTGACTGCTGTGGACACTTTTAGAAGGGGAGCAGGTGATTGGTCCAGATCCATACTGAAACTCTACTTATCATGAATCAAAGGGATAAAGATTAGATTCCAAAATGAGGCTAAAAGACAATTCTCACAATATTGTTTAAATATTAAAGAAAAGCTTAAATGTCCATGAGTGAAGGGTTGCTTTGAAAACTATATGTGTCATGGAAATGGAGCACCACATTTCCCATAGACTGGAAGGACTTATCCCCTGTGGATGGGATAAGGTCAGGCTCTTGACACCTGACTAATTTTGCATCTGTGAGTTCCTCACCTGGCCATGGCTACTCCCAACTTCCTAGCCAGTTCTGCATTTTGTTTCCCCTTGTACAGGATAGCAGAAGTGCTAACTAGATAACTGACATGATTGTGAAAAAGACCAACACTTGGGGACAGAAGAGGAGACAATGCAGCAAGCCACTGTCACAGTGAGTTGATACAACCCTAAGGTGCAACTTGTCATAGGGCAGTATAGGTGCCAACGAACTGACCATCCTGATTCTGCATGAGGCCAGTGGCATTTTCCAAGATCAAGGAAGATGTAACTAAACAGATCATGGGGCTGATGAATTAAATGATCAGCAAGTCTATCAAAGACACTAATAGAAATATACTTTGAACAAAATGGTAGAAAACATGAATGACTAGAACAGAAAAGAAAGTCCATAAAAAGGTGCCAAACAGAAATTTATGAAATGAAAAATTCTATCAAAAGTATGAGCAGCAAAAGTAACCACTGTCAGGACAGAATATCAGAACTAGAAGACAGGGTGGCTGTCAGTAACCAGTTAATGAATGACAGATACTTTAAAAATCATAATGTGACAAAGGGACCCAACAGCTTCTAGACAATGCAAAGAAGCCTAATCTAAAATTAACAGGAGGACCAAAACTCAGGCATGCCACATGAGTGAGACCCTCTGCCACCCCCTTGGGACCCCTCCAACCCTCTGGAGCCCCAGCCCCCAAGCCCACCTAGTGAGTGAGAACTTCTGTGACACCCTTGGGACTCCCAGATCCAGCCCAAGCCCAGGCCTGGCTAGTGTGTGGGAGAACTTTTGCACTCCTCTGTGCCCCCTGGGCCAGGGACACAACAGAGGGGCACCACAGGTTCACTTCCAAGGGCTGCAGCAGGAAGGAGCTGAACACAACAGCTAAACCCAGGCCAGGCGTAACTGGACAAACTCAAACTTAATAGATCTGCACCTGAATTTCAGTAGGTGCTAACGTTATAACTGCACCAAAACTCTACAACAAAGGTCAAAGGCTAGTGCTCTATGAAATGACAAAGACAAGGAGCAAAATGCAATCTCAGGCCTCAAGCCCACCCAGAACAAGTGCAGAGGACA
>NW_004524600.1:4687718-4714088 GCF_000260255.1 Octodon degus | reverse complement strand
ACAGATGAAATTAAACAAGAAATTCAACAATATCTAAAATTCAATGAAAATTCATCCACAACTTATTGGAATTTATGGGATGTGATGAAAGCATTCTCAGAGGGAAATTCATAGCTGTGAACTTACACATTAGGAAAACAGAATGAGAACAAATAAATACCCTAATGCTGCACCTTCAACAACTAGAAAAGGAAGAGCAAACTAAACCCACAGCCCAAAGACGCTAGGAAATCATAAAGATTAGAGCAGAAATTAATTCAATTGAGATGAAGAAAACAGTTCAAAGAATTAATGAATCAAAAAGCTGGTTCTTTAAAAGACTATATAAAATGGATAAACCCCTAGCTAACCTTATCAAAAAGAGGAAAGAAAAAATTCAGTTACAAGCAATAAGGAATAAAAAGGGTGTAATTACCACAGACCCAGTAGAAATTCAGAAGATTATCAATAGCTACTTTGGGTATCCTTACGCTCACAGAATGGAAAACACAGAGGAAATGGACAGATTCCTACAAAGGTACAAATTACCAAAATTGAATCAAGAAGATATAACAACTCTCAATAACCCAATAACAGCCAATGAAATATGCAATGTAATAAAAAGCCTGCCGACAAAGAAAAGTCCAGGTCTTGATGAATTCACAGCTGAATTCTACAAGAAATTATAGAAGATATAAACCCTACACTCCTCAAACTCTTCAATGAAATTGAAAAGTGAACAGTTCTCCCAAAATCATTCCTGGAGGCAAGT
The DNA here is from genome assembly GCF_000260255.1 of Octodon degus. NCBI lineage: Eukaryota > Metazoa > Chordata > Mammalia > Rodentia > Octodontidae > Octodon > Octodon degus. The sequence continues at coordinate 4,713,337 of NW_004524600.1, read as the reverse complement.
ATTATACTGATACCAAAACCAGGAAAAGAGACACAACTAAAAAAGAGAACTACAGGCCAATCTCCCTCATGAACATAGATGCTAAAATCCTAGCAAATAGAATACAGAAAATCATCAAGAAGATTATACACCATGACCAGGTAGGATTCATCCCAGAGATGCAAGAATAGCTCAGTATTCAAAATCTATAAATGTAATGCACTATGTCAATAGAGCAAAATCTGAAAACCACATGATCATCTCCAATGATGCAGAAAAGGCTTTTGACAAAGTCCAACACTCATTCATGTTCAAAGTCTTACAGAAAATTGGAATATAAGCCCTCTACTTCAATTTGATAAAAGCCGTCTATGACAACCTTATGGCTAATATAATTCTAAATGGGGAAAAACTGATATATTTTACTCTCAAATCTGGTACAAGACAAGGATGTCCTCTATCACCCCTGCCATTCAATACAGTTTTGGAATCATTAGCTAGAGTCATTAGACAAGAGGGAGAAATAAAAGGAATAAGAATAGGTAAAGAAGAAGTTAAATTATCATTATCTGCAGATGACATGATACTTTACTTTGAAGACCCAAAGAACTCCACCAAGAAGCTACTAGAATTGATGCAAAAATTCAGTAGCATAGCAGGATACAAAGTCAATACTCAAAAGTCAATAGCGGGGGCTGGTGAGATGGCTCAATGGTCTAAAGCACCTACTTAGAACAAGCATGGCAGAGCACAGGGACAGCAGTTCAATCCCCCAGCACCACATGCCAGCCCGCCCCGCCCCCTGGTGGGCTGAGCTGGCCATACACACACACACACACACACACACACACACAAATAAATGAATAAAATTTAAAAAAAAAAGTCAATAGCGTTCCTCTACAGAGATAACAAACACATAGAGAGGGAAATTACAGAAACAATACCTTTTACAATAGCACCACGGAAAAATAAAAACCTTGGAATTCACTTAACTAAAGAAGTCAAAGATCTTTTCACAGAAAATTACAGTACTCTGAAAAAAGAGATCATAGAGGATTTCAGAAAATGGAAAGATATTCACTGCTCCTGGATAGGAAGAACCAACATCGTGAAGATGGCCATACTTCCAAAATTGTTGTAAAGATTTAATGCAATCCCTATCAAACTACCACCAGCATACCTCTCAGACCTTAACCACCCAGCAGAAAGGTATAAAAATGAGGTATATAAAGTAAAGCCATATTAATATGCTGAGCTGTGAAAGGCTCAAGTCAACAACTTCTGTGGATAACCCACTACTATTGTGGACTGATAAACTGTGTTGGATTGTTTTGCTGAATTCATGCACCTATAGTATTTAGATGCCAAGGGAATACCCATCTCTGACAGAACTAAACAAAAAAAGGTGATACAAAAGAAGGACCATTTTGTATCTGTAAATGCAGAATAGTTAGGATAGATACACAGCTGCGTTCGCTTAATTCAATGAGAAGAAATATTTGTATTAATAGTGTTTGGACAGGATATTCTGTCTTCATCTTGTACTATGGATAACCACTAAGAAGATAGCAATGTATGATATATTAATTATTGAAACTGTCCTATTAATCAGTTTTGAAACTGTCTCATTGATATTTGTTTCTCAATTAAAAAAATAAAATAAAAATAAAATTAACTGGAACTGTTGGAATATCAGAAGACAGTACTGAATGCATTTTAAACACAGAGATTATGCAAATGCATAGAAATTGAACAATACACTTGAATAATCAATGTATTACAGAAGAAATCAAAGAAGAAATAAGATAGCTTCCAGAATTAAACAGTAATGCCTGTAGAACATACTACAACTTAGAGGGCACAATAAAAGCAATTGTAAGAGGGAAATTTATAGCTGAATGTCTGCATCACAAATAGAAAAGGAAGCCAAATAAATAACCCAATGATATACTTCAAGGATGCAGGAAAATAAGAACAATCCAAATCCAAGCTAGTATAAGGAATAATTTATAACTATCATGAGCAGAAAGTAATGAATTTGATACTAAACAAACAATACAAAGAATTAATGAATTGAACAGATAGCAAAATATAAACAAAATCAACAAACTTATAGATAATCTTAGCAAAAAAAAGAGAAATAAAACACCAGAAACAATTCAATTAAAAATAGAAAAGAAATCTCAACAGACCCTGATGAAAATGCTTGCAAATACTTTGAAAACCTGTATGCCAATAAATTGGAGAATTCAAAAGAAATGAATGAATTCCTAGATGCATATGAATTACTGAAATTGAACCCCCAAAAAGATACAAAATAAATAGTTCAATAATAGACAATGAAACTGAAGTAGTAATTTAAAAAACAAAACTAAAAACTAAGAAAAGCCCAGGTCTATATGGATTCACTGTTGAATTCTGAAAACCTTCAGGGAAGATCTAGCACCAGTACTCCTCAGGCTCTCTAGTGCAATTGAAAGGAAAGGAATACTCCCAAAATCATTCATAGAAGTGAGCATTATCTTCATTCAAAAGCTGGACAAAGATCCTACCAAAAAAGAGAACTATAGACTAATCTCTTTAGTAAATACAGATACAAAGATCTTCAACAAGCTACTGGGAAGCAGAATGTAACAAATCATCAAAAAAGATCAGACATGATAGCTGAGTAGACTTCATCCCAGGAATGCAGGGGTAGTTCAACATATGCAAATCAATAAATATAATACATCACAGAAACAGAAGAAAAGACAAAAATTACATGATCATTTTGATAGAAGCAGAAAAAGCCTTTAATGAAATTCTATATCCTTTAATGATAAAAACTGAATAAAATAGGTATAAAAGGATCTTATCTGATAAAAGCCATTTATGACAAATCTACCATAAACATTTTTTTGGAGATAAGATCTTCTATGTAGTTTAGGTTGTCCCTGCACTCACTGTGTATCCCAGGGTGCACTCAAACGTGTGGTGATCTTTCTGCCTCAGTCTCCTAAATGTTGGGGTTGCAGACATACACCACCACACCCAGCACAAACATTACATTAAATGTGCAAAAACCAAAGGCTTTTTGCTCTAATATCAGGAACAAAACAAGAATGTCCACTATCATCACCCCTGTTCAACAAATACTCAAAACATTAGCAAAAGCAACTAGGCAAGAAAAGGAAAAAAGTGATATCGATAAGATAAATAGATAGGGGCCAGAGAGATAGCTCAGTAAAATAAGTGCTTGCCTGGCAAGCACAAGGGCCTAAGTTCAATCCCCAGTTCCACAAAAAAAAAAAGAAAAAAAAGTTAGATAGGTAGATATCTTTCTGTGAAGTCAAATTGTTATTATTTGCAAACAACATGATCCTCTAAATAGAAAACCAAAGAGTTCCACTGAAAGACTCCTAGAATTAATCACCAAATTCAACGATGTACTAGGATACAAAATCTACACAAAAGTCAATAACATTCCCGTACACCAGTGATGTACCCACTGAAAAAGAAATTAGGAAAACACATTCAAAAATAGCACTAAGAAAAATTTAAATACTTAGGAATTAACTTAACCAAAGAGTGCAAGACCTCTAAAGATGCAAACCACCTGAAAAAGATCTTAAATGACAACAGAAAGTAGCGAAATACCCCCTGTTCCTCCATAGGCAGAACAAGTGTAGCCAAAATCGCTATACTTCCAAAATGATATAGAGATTTAATGCAATCCCAATAAAAATACCAATAGCACTCTTCACAGAACTAAAAAAAGCAGTCTTAAAATTCATATGGAACCAGAAGAAAGTGAAAATACCAAAATAACAATAATAATAATAATAATAATAATAATAATCCCGGGTAGAAAGAGAAAAGCAAAAGACATGACCATCCAAGGCATGACCATTTCAAGCCTGAAGTTATATTACAAAGCTATTATGAAAAAAGCAGCATGGTACTAACACAAAAACAGATATATGGATCAATGGAACAGAGTAGGGGATGCACTAACAACTCCAAGCACATTCCACTAACTGATTTTTGACAAAGGGTACAAAAACATACACCGGAGGGGAAAAAGCCTCTTTAATAAGTGGTGCTGGCAAAACTGGCTCTCCATGGACAGAGAATTGAGTCTAGACCCGTATCTTTTATCAAGTACTAAACTAATATCAAAGTGGATCAAATAACTAAATACAAAAACAAAAGACTCAGCCTGCTGGAAGACAAAATAGGTAAAACTTTTGAAGTCAAAGGCATAGGCAAGGACTTTCCAAAAAGAGCGTTTGTTGCACAGCAAATAGTATTGAAAATCAGCAATTGGCATCCTATCAAACTAAAAAGGTTCTGTATCACAAAAGAAACAAGCAACAGAGTAAAAAGGCAACCTACAGAATGGGAAAAACACTAGTACTTATATTCTATGTAAAGAGTTCAAAGAAATTAGATTCCCCAAATAAAAGACTCAACCAGAAGTGGGTAAATGGAATGAACACACACTTCTCAGAACTATAAATGGCCAATGAATACATGGAAAAATGTTCAACATTGCTGGCCATTGTTGAAATGCAAATTAAAACAACACTAAAATTTCATTTTACCCCAGAAAGAATGGCTATTATCAGGTAATCAAATAATAAATGCTGGTAAGGCTGCAGGGGAAAAGAAACATTTCCACCTTGCTGGTGGGAATGTAAGGTAGTACAACCACATTGGAAATCAGTATGGAGATTCCTCAAAAGACTAAAACAGGAAATTTCACATGACCTAGATATTCCCTTCTAGCAGGTCTCTTCCCAAAAGAGTTAAAGACATTACATATACAGTGACACATGACTACCAATGTTAATAACAGCACATTTCATAATAGTTACATTTTGGAAGCAGTCTGTATGTCCATAAACGGCTAAATGGATGAAGAAAATGTGATATGGACACATGATGGAATACTACTGCACTGTAAAAAAGATAAACTTCAATCGTTTGTAGAAAAATTGATGCATCTTGAAACCATAATGTTAAGTGAAATGAACTAGACACATGAGCTTGAATATTGCATAGTTTCTCTTATATAAGAAACCCAAAATATAAATAAAGAGCAAAATAAAAGATAGATCATAGGAAGTCTGGAGATAGATCTTCCTCAGATAGGAAAGGGATCAAAAGAGGGAGGGAGGGGAGATCAAGTGAAGGGGAAATGGAGAAAAATAGAATTAAGATGAGTTGTGTACATGTTTCTACTTCCTACAAGGAATGTAACAAGTTTGAACTGTATACATGTATTAGTGTATGTGCGTGCATGCATGCACACATGCTTGTGCATGTACACCACGGACTGAATTGTGCCTCACCACCAAAAAATTCATACACGAAGGTCAGTACTCAGGAGTTCAAGATGTCAATGGGTAGAGAGAAGGTTTTCAAAGAAGATAGAACCTAATTTCAGAGCCATGTGGAGACACAGAGAGAAAACAGCCACCTACAAGCTACAGAGAGATACAGAAAAAACCAACTCTACTGACACTTTGATCTCAGACTTTTAGCTTCTAGACTTGAGAGAAAATAAATTGTGCTGTTTATCCAATACCAATCCATAGAACTTTGTAATAGCAGCCCTAGCAAAAGAATATAGTGTGATAAACTTAAAATGAAAGTCAAAATCCTGCATTGACCTACAAATGTATTCAAACCGTATTATTGAATTTTGAAAAAGCAGGATACCACATATGTATAGAATGATCTGATTTTTATAAAATCATGCAACTATATGCATAAATATAGCTAGGAAGATGATATAAAATATTTGTGTCCAGAATTCTATGGGTTTTTTTTTTCCTTTTTATGTCATTTTTCTGCTTTGGCCCATTATTTTGACAAGGCTGTGAGTGGGTAGATTCAAGTGGGAATAAATATATAGAGCAAGAAAAGAATGTAGCTCAGGGCAGAACCTTAGGGAACGCTGATATTTAAGAGACAGAAGGTGGGAGCTAGCAAGTGCAACACAGAAGGATTAGTCAGAAAGGAAAAAAAGCCACAGTGTAATTCCAAAGAAGCCAATAAAGGGCAAGATTTTAAAAGGAGCAGGGTGTTAAATACTGTTTAACACCATAGAGAGGAGCTGCACGGGCGTCTGGCAAGACATTGTTGCATGTGGCAACTCAGAGGTCCTGCTGTTCTCTGAAAGCATTTGAAGGACTGTGAAGGCCAGTTTGAAATGTTTGAGGGAAGACTGGGCAGTAAGGAAAGCCACAATAGTGAAAAGAATAAGAGTCCTTCAGGTATAGAAGCAGACTGTCATCGTTGTACTCAAAATAGCCTGAGCGCAAACCCAGGCATGTTGAGATGACAGTTACCCTAGAAACCCCAGAGGAGTACCTTAGCAACGTGTACCAAGCTGCTCTGTTCTGCACTGTACCAAAGATGTTTTTGGACCCTTCCTAATGGGATCTGTCAACTAGCCTGTAGTCTTTGCTTAATGGGAAAGATGTTTCTATAAACCCAAGGCCTTGACAGTGAAATCACTTAGCAGTCCTTCCATAACAACAGACATGAAGGTGATGGCAGCAGCCTGCATAATTTGCTATTGGAATGCTTTCTTAATGTGACAAGAAGGCAGGTCATTTGACAGCATACTTTATTTTTTTTCACTTACAGTAAAAGCATTGCATTTATACAAAGTACACTGAGTGAAAACATACAGGGTAAACAGGAGAAAACCTCCACTAAGAAGAGACAAAATGCAATATATATGAATTTTATTTATTCAACATATTAACCTTGAGAATATCTAAATACAAAGTTCAAGTTTTTTTGTTTTTTATTTTATTGAAAAACAAATATCAATGAGACAGTTTCAAAACTGATTAATAGGACAGTTTCAATAATTAATACATCGTACATTGTTATCTTCTTAGTGGTTATCCATAGTATAAGATGCAGACAGAATATCCTGTCCAAACACTATTAATACAAATCTTTCTTCTCATTGAATTAAGTGAACATAGCTGTATATCTATCCTAACTATTTTGCATATACAGATACAAAATGGTCCTTCTTTTGTATCACATTTTTTGTTTAGTCCTGTCAGAAATGGATATTCAATTGGCATCTAAATACTATAAGTGAGTGAATTCAGCAAAACAATCCAACACAGTCCAGCAGTCCACAATAGTAGTGGGTTAGCCACAGAAGTTGTTGACTTGAGCCTTTCACAGCTCAGCATATTAATATGGCTTTACTTTATATACCTCATTTTTATACTTTTCTGCTGGATGGTTAAGACCGAGATAAAGCAAGACCTATATAACAAGAAATGTAACTTTTGTATCTGATAAGGTCAGTCAAGTACCCTCAGGAGACAGCATACTTTATTGTCTAATTTTTCCCCCTTTCTAGGCAGGTTCCCTTATGATGAGTACATGGTAAAACTAAACAGAAGAGGAGAGAGAGAGAGAGGGTATGTATTTAATAAGCACGCTTTTTCTTCCTTTCATCTGGCCAGTTTATCTACCTATATATTTGCATGAATATCATTATGTGCCAAGCAGTATTCTATACAGTAAAAGTTGTTTTGTTTAGTCTTTATACAATCCCAATTAGGAGTGTTCTGTTAGTATCTTATTTTTATCCTTGTTCTTAGCCAAAAGCCAAAGAATACTACCTTCTTTATATAGGTGTGAAAACTGAGGCTTAGGAAATCATGTCATTTGCTTGAGACCATGCAGAATACACAATGTGAGGTGATTTACACAGCATTATGGGGGTGGGGGTACAAAATGACTAGGTATGCATCTCCCACTGAAACCTCTGCACCCTGGTAGTACAAAATTGGCACATAGAGTTAATGCCACTGGAAGAAGTGTCTGAATGCTGAAGGAGAGGGGCCAGATGTTTGCTCCTGGCTGGGGTTACCAAAAGATTCTTAAAAGGAGGGCCAGGGAGATGGCTCAGTGGAATAAGCGCTTCCCTGGTAAGCGCAAGGGCCTGAGTTCAATCCCCGGTTCCGCGAAAAAAAAAAAAAAAAAGATTCTTAAAAGGAGGTAGCTTTAATATTTCCTTTTTCTTTCTTTTTTTTTTTTTTTTCTTTTCTGTATTGTAGGGGAGGGTCTACAGGGTGTTCAGGGTCTCACTACTAGATCGAACTCATAGTGATTCTCCTGTTTACAGCCTCCCAAGTGCTGGCATTACAGGTGTGCGGCACCACACCCAGTCTCAATTGCCAGCTCAGCGCACCCTGGGGGTGGAGCAGGCATGGCAGGCTAGGATTGGACCCCAGCCCCTGAGTCTGCCTAAGCAGATGCTTTAACCTGCTGAGCTATTTGGCCAGCCCAATATTTCCATTTTGAAGCATGAGAAGAATTCCCTTCACTACAAGATTAAAACTTGCGTTTTTCCCCCTTTGCTTGTGGTACGCTTCCCAACACTTTTCAAACTATCTCTAAATAAGAAGACATTGTTATAATCTCTATCTTCTTACTCCTATCATCCTGTCTTTTATTTTCTTTTGGAATGTTGAAACACCTTAACAAGAGCAGACAGAACTAGGCAAAGTTAGGTGTCAAAGCAGGCTCCGGCCACTTTCCCTTGGCTTGGTGTCTTGGAAGGCTGTGTGCACCAGCTGCTATCAGATGCACCCTCTTGGGTAAGCAGAATTCACCCTGGAGGCATTCCTGAGCAAAGCTCTGAATCAAGTTGGAAACATAATTAGAATTCACCTTTCATTGTTGTCCTTTACATAAAGTCCTAAAACTACGACTCTGTAAAGTTGGTGGATAGAGGGATGGGGCAGTCAATTTCGTGTCTGTGAGCAGGTGTCAAACCAGCACGGATGAGAAGTGCAGCTGCCTGGCATTGTCCCAGCCCAGCACCCACAGCTACTGCCTAACTCTGTCTGATGGGTTTAGTCACTGTGCCAGAAGCAGGAAGTGACTGTCAAAATCAATTGGCTTTTGAAATTTTAAAACATTTTTACATTGCTTGCGATCCAGTGTCTGCACTCCATAATTGCAATGATACCATAATCAGAGAAGGAGGGACATGGTTTTGGAAAGTTTCTTTAAGCAAGGAGAAATTTCTGAAAACAAGCCAAATTATTAAAAAAAAAAAAAAAAAAAAAAGAATTGAGCAAGGTGGTGTGAGTCTATAATCCCAACACTCTTAGAGGCTGAGACAGGAAGATCACAAGCTTGAGCCTAACTCAGGCAACTTAGTGAGACCCTGTCTGAAAATATAAATAAAAATTAAAAGAGCTGGGGATAGTGCAAAGGCCCTGGTTTCAATCTTAGTATCACCACCAAAAAAAAAAAAAAAAAATAGAAAAGGAAAAAAAGATATTGCAGAAAGTCATTTGCTTGTATTAAACTTAAATCATTTTTCAACTTTGATGAGAACAAAAGCAACCTTAATAACTTATGGGGAAGTGAGACTGTTAATAAATAAAAAAAAAAAAATGGAAACATGTAGCTTCAGTGCCAGAATCTCACATTCCTGACCTACAGAAAAAGTTGATGCTTCAATACCTCTTTCAAGTGCATTTAAGATAGGAGAAACTATCTCTTCTCTATTATGTTGCACTAGAGAGAATAAAGCAAGGGATGCTATAAAACCAAAATACATGAATCTGCAAACATTTCCTCTGTTGTCTTAAATTATTTAAGAATCTGGGTACCTAAGCATTGTTCCTTCCTGTTTTGTTTTGTTTTTTCTGTCTCTCAAATGCTATCTTTATCATTGCTTCCTATAGAAGCCGTTTTCCTAGGGAGAATTATTTATTGAAATCTTTTGCGCTCATTGAGCTTGGATGACACAAACTCATATTTAACACCAATGGATTCGTTGAGGCTAACCCTTGCCCCTTCTCAGAAAATCCTGTAATACTGCCATAGCCACACTTTCAGCTGCTAAGCAGCCAAGAAAAAAATCACTCTGTTCTCTAGAGATCAGCTTGAAGAAAGTCGGGTCCGCAGAGACTGATGGAAAGTTACAGAATATGTGACCCAACTTCAGAAGTCTCTAAATCTGCTTTAGGTCAAAGGTCAAACAAAGCATTGAGGCTGAGAAGGCACAGCAGCATCACAAGAAAACTTTCATTCTTGTGAAGGAAAGAATATTCCTTTGGCATGATGTAGGTTTCTGATAACATATTATTATTCCTAAAAATAGAGGAATAGGAAGCTACTTCTACCCATTAATGAGTACCTTGTATCAAACTAACTCTCCCAAACACACAACCATAAAGGCAGGACAAAAATAATCTCCCCAAGTAAGATAGCTATAAAAACAATTGAGAGTAACTAGAGTCCAATGTAATGGAGTCAAAATCCTGGAGATAAATAAGAATATTGAGCTTAGCCAGATAACTGCAGTTACAATTTTCCTCAGTGAATTTTCTGGGGCTTAGAAACCAAATAGATAAATAAAATGGTCCAGCCCTGCAACAGTATCTCGGGGCTGGGGAGGCAAAAAGCATAACTCGTGGCTAAGCAATTAGAAAGCCGTAGAGGCCAGCACCCTAAGAAAGAAGCTGCACATTCACTGTGTAATTTCCCTTCGAGGACTTCCTAGGAAGTCAAAAGTTGGAGTCTAAGACTTCCAAAAAGAGAAGGATAGAGACTGGAAAATGGAGGAGTGGGAGAGGGAGAGGACAGGGACCAGGGACAAACTATGGCCTTCAATGACACACCCTGCAGTGGCCTATTTTCTTCCACTAGTCCCATCTTCCAAAGTTTTTAACACCTACCATTAATTATCCCACTAAGCTGTGGGTTGTAGGGTGTCTCTCAGCCATGTAATGCTTTTTCTTCTCTGTCTTTTACTGGATCTTTGTTTGGGGTTGTTGTATCCAGTGTGTTCGAGGTGAGCATTCCGTTGATGGATGACTGTTTACAGCCAAGGCATGGTCCTTGCAGGTCTGACTCTTTCTTGAGGGTTTCCTAACTTTTTGCTCAAAATGTGCCTCACGCTTTCTAATTACTGCCAGCCAGAGAAGTGCAATGTCTCTCGTGGCCCGTCAGGTTCTAGATCTGTGCCTTGTTGAAAACTGTGTAATGCTCATTGTCTTTAAATAAGACTTACCGTTTCTTGAAGCCAGCTTCCATTTGAAATGCATGCAGAGGCCAGCCTGATAGCTCAGCAGACTAAAGCACCTGCTTTGACAGAGCGCAGGGACCAGGGTTCAATCCCTGGCATGCTGTGCAGGCCCCGCCCACAGGGAACTGAGATGGTGATTGGTGGTGCATGCCTGTAATCCCAGCGTTTGGGAGGCTGAAAACAGGAGAATTACTATGAGTCTGATCTACATAGTGAGATCCTGTAGACCCTGTAGATCCTGTAGGTCCTGTCCTAAATACAGAAAAATAAATTAATATGCATGCAGAGTTAAGTGGTAAGGATGTGTGTAGGACACTGGATAAAGAGTCATGGGTAATTTTACTGTAGGACCAGGTTCTAACATAGGTATGTGTGGAACAGGTAAGTTGGTGGGAGAGGCATTTCAGGTACTGTCAGATGTAGTCTGGTTTCATTTGATGTTGGCTTCTATTGTGGAAAACATCTTTTTAGGAAGTGTGTGTGGCCTTCTTGTGGTGTGCCAGCCTGCAGAAGCAAAGAAATAAGTGTCCCTTTCACCCTGTATGCAGCAGTGTACTTGACCCTCCTAGAGAAACAGTGGTACTTTTCAGTTTGTCTCAAGGCTTCCTGGCTGCTACTTCCTCTCCTGCCATCAATAATCTCAGAAAGTGTGGGACCCCAGGTTTTGGGGGGGCAAAAGTTGAGGGAAATATCAAAAGAAGAATACTACTGGTGTACTGGTATGTATGTGGCGGGCAGGGCAACATCAAAGCCAAGGACTCAGAGATGCTAGACCAATGTTCTACCACTGAGCAACACCTCTTGCAAGATAAAGTGTGTCCTTAAGCCACCACATTCAAATTATAACTCTTAGTCTACATACTTAGTAGAGCAAAAATAATTAATTTCAGTTCTACTTTCACTGAAGATTGATTATATCAAGCTAAACAGACTTCTTTAAACAATTATTTCACTTCACATTGTGGTTAATTAAATTCCCTCAATATATTAAACTGCAGTTATATATTTTAATATAATCAATTTTCCTTTAAGCTGTTTAAAATGACTATCCATGGTAGCAAAGCTATTCTAACTATTTAAACAGCAGTAATGAATCTAATAAATGAAACCTATAAATAATTATGAATCTGTTTGTAACTTAAATCAAAATTTGAACTTAACTTAAAATCACATCTAAAATGAATTAATTACATATTTTAAGTGGAATCACAAGACTTGGCTTTGTTTACTGTAATGCATCCAATGCTCTTATTACAAACACATTAAATCCAAGTGAACACAGATTGTCTCAATGATTGATCTCAAATGTCTTCTTGAACTTCGTGCAAATGCACAAATATTATGATTTGTTTTCATTAAGCATCATATCTAATTCTAAACTCTTATATGGTTAGAAATTCAGTTTACCCATTGAGAAAACAATTTTATCACCCCCTCCAAAACCTAGACTGTCTTCTTAAGGTGTCCAAACTACATATGAGTCAGACAGTTGAGTCCTAATGAAGACTCCACTTCTGAACCTACATCTGTCCCAGATCATCCTACCCACAGCAGTAATGGGTTGGTCCAGACACACATCATGGATTTTCAACAAACATGTCATGGGTACACAATGGAGAAAGTCTGTTTAATTAATATTGGGAAAACCAGATGGCCATGTGGAAGAAGAAGAAGAAGAAGAAGAAGAAGAAGAAGAAGAAGAAGAAGAAGAAGAAGAAGAAGAAGAAGAAGAAGAAGAAGAGCTTGGAGCTTGGAGCTGGTGCTGAGGAGATGTTGGCCAATGAAAATTTGAGTTATGAGAGAGAAATATGAGTAGCCTGTGGGACTCTGGAGAGCTGTGATCTGTGGGCCCAGCAAAAGCAGGTGTGGAGCTTTCCTGGTGCCTGTCCCATTCATTTAAGAACTTAGGAGAACTCTGGGCAGCCTGAAAGACTCTAGTGAGCTGCATCCCTTGCCCCCAGCTCACAGGTGAATCTTGCTCTTGCACTGCTCCAAACTTTTAAGAACTTAGGAGGATTCTGTGCAGCTCATAGGTACAGAGATCCCTTCCTGGTCCTCAACTCAGTCTGGAAAGTTTATATTTGTAATCCCATGGATAAGTTATTGGAATCTTGTCAAGTTAATTCCAATTTACCCCTTCCAGAGCAACCCACAGTGGAAATAAAGACACTAAAGTGGGCCAGGGAGATAGCTCAGTAGAATAAGCACTTGTCTGACAAGCACAAGGTCCCGAGTTCAATCCTCGGTAGCGCAAAAAAAACAAGAAAAAAAGAAAGAAAAGACACTAAAGCATATTTACAATTGTCGGGAGCCAAGAGGTCCTAAATCCAGCCATAGTGATGACTATCTGGAGCAAAGGCCTTGAACCAGGGCCAAACCCAGGGTTTATTCAGTCATGAAAGAGGAGTAGCTTAAGGATGAATGACTGAGAATAGCAGGAAGTAGATGAGTACCGTGAGCTGGGCTAGATAGGAGGTCTGCATTTACCTCTGCAATATGTAGAGAGGATATGCAGAGAGTAATCTACGTTACACAATTGAATAGTATCTAATATTTTGGGGTCCATTGCTTCAGCTCTGATGTGTAATCTTTCAAGCCCCAGGAAGTCATAATCTCTATCTCAAGGCTAAATCCCAGCTGACAGCATGGAACATTGGGTCTTTGTCCTGTCTCAATCTGGTTCATATTAAAGAGCAGCAGGTGGCGTTATCAGGGAAACACATCTGCCACCTTCAAAGGCTACCAGCAGCCCTTGGCTAGACCAATATTCATTGTTTAAATCCAGTTGAAGATATAAGGAAAAATCCTACTCAGCTCTGTATATATCAATACATAGAAATAGAGTCAAGCACAACCAAAATGGAGACAATTGTTCTTACTTCAAGGAGAGTTTCCCAGGTGATCCTCCAAGCATGGGATTCTGGTGAATCCAGCCAACACCCATACACTGAAGCTTTAATGAGTATTAGCCAATCACCCCCACTAGTAGTGAGAGCCTTGGTGAGTCCTACTCTGCCTCCCACTTTAGCAGAAGCCTTACTGACACACACTTCACTGCTCTCCCATCATTGCTAAGTCTGGGTGATTACTGGGAGCTTCACAAATGCCAAAACACAGGAGCAAAAGGCAATCTCAATCCTCCAGGACACCCTGAACAAATCCAGAAAACAAAGGCTTACAAGAACTTGGAAATAACACTCCTAAAATCTCTGAAATAATAGCAACTGAAGTAAAGAAACAAGTCCATCAGGCTATGGAAGAAATAAGATCAGAAATAATCTCTCGGGTCAAAAAAGACATGACAACAATTGGGAAAGAATTGCTCGGCACAGCTAAAGAACACATAGATAAAAAATAGTGGTGAATAGAAAAATGATAGAAACACTGAATGAACAATACAGAAAGAATTAGAATGCATGAAACAGATTCAAACAGATATCCAGGAAATTAAGAACTCCATTGAAAGTTGGTAAAACCACTTGAATGAAACTGAAAATAGGCTTTCAGACCTCAAAGACAGTGGTGCAGCTAATGAATGTGAAAGGAAAGATCTCTTAAAACTAACAAGAAACCAGGAAATAACAATTCATCAGCTACAAGATGATGTAAAGAAAATAATATAAGAACTATAGGTGTCAATGAAGCAGCAGGAGTCAGCACAAATGACATAAAAAGACTATTTGCAAAAGTATTAGCAGAAAATATTCCAAACATGGGAAAAGAATCTGACACACAGAAAAGTGAGGCATATGGAACTCCAAACAACCATAATCACAATAAATCTACACCTAGACACATAATAAGACCTCAGAAAATTCAGCAAAAGAATAAAATATTAAAACATGCTAGAGAGAAGAAAAAGATCACTTACAATGGAAATCACGACAGATTTCTCAACACAAACCATGAAATCAAGAAGAGCTTGGAGTGAAGTATTTCAGGCTAAGAAAGAAAATAACATCCAACCCAGATTGATGTACACTGCAAAGCTATCTATCAAATTCAATGGTGATATAAGATCCTTCCATGACAAAGAAACTCATGACCACCAAACCAACCTTACAAAGAGTACTGGAATATATTTTAGAAAGAGATAGAAGTGACCACAGCTTCAAGAACTACAGAAAGAAGGGCCAACAGGATAGCTCAGTGGACTAACTGCCTACCTATGCAAGCACAGGGACTGTGTTTCTATCAGTGGCACCACATGCCACACTGGTGCTGCCCCTGCAACATGCTGAGATGGCCACTGAGTCTGGGTGTGTTGAAACACACCTGTAATCCCAGCACTGGGGAGCTGAAAACAGGACCATCAGTATGAGTCCAAGTTGCATAATGAGACCCTGTGTGGAGGATCACCTGAGCAGCTTTCCTTGAAAGAAGAGTGATCATCTCCATTTTGGCTTAGCCTAACCTTATATCCTCATATTGATATGAACAGAGCTGGCTAGTATTTTTCCTTATCCCTTCAATTAACTTTAAGCAATGCATATTAGTCTAGCCAAGGTGCTGGTGGTAATCTCTGAAGATGGCACACATGTTTCCCTGATAACTCTCACCTGCTACTCTTTAATATGAGCCGAGTCAAGACAGGATGAAGAGCCAGTGCTCCATGTTGTTGGCTGGGATAAAGTCTCAAGGTAGAGGCCATGACTTTCTGGGTCTTGAAAGATTACACATCAGAGCTGAAGCACCAGACACCTGAAACATTAGATACTATCTCGATAGCATAATGTAAATTACTTTCTCTGCATATCCTTCTCACTACATATGATAGAGGTAAATGCAGGCCACCTACCTAGCCCAGCTCACAAGACTCACCTACTTCCCACAATTCTCAGTCCTTCTTCCTCAAGCCACTCCTCCTCAACTGAATAAAACCTGGGTGTAGCCCTGGGTCAGCCTTTTTGTTCCAGAAAGACATCTTTGTGGCTGGACGTAGGGCCCCTTGACTCCTCATAATTATAAATGTGCTTTAGTGTCTTTATTTTTGCCATGGATTGCACTGGGAGTGATAGATTGGAATTAACTTGGTGAGATTCCATTAACATACTTTTGAGATTACAAATATAGGTTTATTGGACCAAGAGAAGAACCTGGAGGAGTTTTCTACAACCCTGTAACAAATACATAAATGAATAAATAAAATAAAAAAGAACAACAGTAGGAACCACCAAATAGATCAAGTAATTAAAAACAAGGAAACATTACAAACCCTATAAAAGGAACATAACATGAAAAAGATAAGCCAATGTGTATCAGTTAGAATGATCAATGTGAACAGCTTCAATTCACCAATGAAAAGAAAGACTAGCAGAGTGGATTAAGAAACAAAATCCAACAATATGCTGCACACAAGAAACACATTTAACTCAAAAGGAAATTCACAGATTAAAAGTAAAAGGATGGAAAACAATTCTCCATGCCACAGGAAATTAGAAAAATGAGGGGTGGTTTTTCTTTTCTTTTTCTTTTTTTTTTTTTTTTTTAGGAACTGGAGATTGAACTCAGGCCCTTGCGCTTGCCAGGGAAGCACTTATTCTACTGAGCCATCTCCCTGGCCCTGGGGAGGTAGTATTCAGGTTGCTGACAATAACAACTTGAAACCAAAAATCATTCAAAGAGACAAAGAAGGTCTCTACATGCTTGCTAAGGGAAAACTGCAAGAGAAAGAGATAACAATTATAAATATATTTGTACCCAATATAGAAGCACCCATCTACATAAGACAAATTTTATTTATTTTATTTTATTTTATTTTATTTAGTTTTGTATTTTTAGGGAAGGGTCTACAGGGTGTTCAGGGTCTCACTACTAGATTGGACTTGTAGTGATTCTCCTGTTTACAGCCTGCCAAGTGCTGGGATTACAGGCACACACCACCACGCCCAGTCTCAGTTGCAATCTCAGTGAACCCTGGAGGCAGGGCTGGCATGGCAGGCCCGGGGGATTGAATCCCTGGCCCCTGTGTCTGCTTGCAGACACTTTAATGTGCTGAGCTAACTGGCTGGCCCTTTATAAAACAAATTTTAACAGATATAAAAAAATCAAATGAGCAATAATACAATGGTAATGGGAAGCTTTAACATTCCATTGTCACAAAGAAATAGATCAACTAGGCAAAAAAAATCAGCAAAGAAATAGCAGAATTAAACCAAACTTGTAAAGAAATCAATTTGGTAGACCTTCATAGAGTGCTCCTCCCAGCACAAACAGAGTACACATTCTTCTCAGATGCACAGGGGATGTTCTCCAAAATATACCATAAACTAACACATGGGGCATTCTTAAGTAAATGCAAAGGAATTGAAATTATCCCATGCATACTATCTGACCAAAGTGCAATGAAGCTGGAAATTATTGACAAAATAAGCCACAAAGACACCATGAACATGTAGACATTAAGTAACAACCTGCTAAACAACCAATGGGTCACAGGTGATATTAAAGAAGAAATTTTAAAAAATATTTGCAATCAAATGAAAATGCAGAAACAACTTACCAAAATCTGTGGGATACAGTGGATGCTCTCTTAAGAGGAAAATTTATAGTGGTAAATTCTCATACTTGGAAAACAGAACAAGCCCAAGTAAACAATCTTATGCTGAACCTCAAACTCCTAGAAAAAGAAGAGTAAGTTAAGCCCAAAGCCCAAAACAAAAATTATAAAGATTAGAGAAGAAATTAGTTCAATAGAGACAAAGAAAACAATACAACGAATAAATGAATCAAATAGTTAGTTCTTAGAAAGAATAAATAAAATTGATAAACCCCTAACCAACCTAATCAAAAAAGGAAAGAAAAAAACCCCACAAATTCATGCAATAAGGAATGAAAAATGGCAAAATCACCACAGAACCTAGAGAAATTCAGAAGATCATCAATACCTACTTCCAAAATCTTTACTCTCTCAGGATGGAAAACAGAGTAAATGTAGTTTCCTAGATACATATGAACTGACAAAGCTGAGTCAAGAAGATATGCAAACTCTGAATAACCCAATAATAGGAAACAAAATTGAAAATATAATTTAAAAAACTTACCAACAAAGAAAATTCAAGGTCCTGATGGATTCAGCAGAATTCTACAAGAAATTTGGAGATTTAATGCTAACAGTTATCAAACTCGGGGAGATAGCTCAGTAGAATAAGTGCTTGCCTGGCAAGCACAAGTTTAATCCCTGGTTCCACCAAAAAAAAATAAAAAATAAAAAAAATTATCAAATTCTTCAATGAAATTGAAAGGGAAGCAATTTTCCCAAACTCATTCCTGGAAGCAAGTATTACTCCAATTCCAAAACCAGAGAAAAATCCAACTAAAAAAGCGTACTAAAGGCCCATCTCTCTAATGAATACAGATGCAAAAATCCTCAATAAAATACTAGCAAGCAGAATGCAGAAAATCATCAAGATTAAACATCATGAGCAAGTGAGATTCATCCCAGGAATTCAGGGATGATTCAACATACACAAATCTATACATGTAATACACCACATCAACAAAACCAAGAACAGAAACCAGATGATCATCTCAATAGATGAAGAGAAAGCTTTTGACAAAGTCCAACACTCATGCATGATAAAAACCCTATAGAGAATTAATATAGATAGACTATAGCTCAACCTGATAAAATCCATCTATGAAAAACCAACAGCCAACATTACACTAAATGGGCAAAAACTGAAGGCCTTTACTTTAAAATCAGGAACAAGACAAGGACATCCACTTTCTCCACCCCTCTTCAATATAGTTCTGGAAACATTAGCCAGATGAACTAGAAAACTGAGAAATAAAAGAAATAAAGATTAGAAAAGAAGAAGTGAAATTATCACTATTTGAAGATGATATGATACTCTACATAGAGGATCCCCAAAACTCCATCAAATATCTTGTAGATTTAATCACCAAATTTAGTAATGTAGTAGGATACAAAGTCAAAACCCAAAAATCATTAGCATTTTTGTACACAACATGAGAGAGAAATTAGGGAAACCACATCTTTCACAGTAACATGCAAAAAAATGAAAAACTTAGGAATCAATCTCACAAAGGAAGTAAAAGATTTATATAGTGAAAATTACAGTACTCTGAGAAAAGAGATTGAAAAGGGTTTGAGAAAATGGAAAGATATTCCATGCTCCTGGATAGGAAGAACCAACATGGTGAAAACAGCCATACTCTCAAAACTGTTATATAGATTCAATGCAATTCTGATTAAAATACCATGAATATACCTCACTGAGCTAGAGAAAAATTTCCTCAAATTCATTTGGAACCAGAAGAGACCCAGCATATCAAGAACAGTCCTGGGAAACAGGAAAGGTAGGAGACGTCACAATCCCTGACCTGAAATTATACTATACAGCTACTGTGATAAAATCAGCATAGTACTGGCACAGAGACAGACCTGAGGATCAATGGAATAGATTAGAAGATGCAGACGTAACTACAAACACACTCAGTGACCTTATCTTTGATAAAGAGGTCAAACATGTTCAGTGGAAGAAAGATAGTCTCTTTAACTATTTATGGTGTTGGAAAAACTGGCTTTCCATGCTAAAGGCTAAAATTAGACTCGTGTCTATCACCATGCACTAAACTACAGTCAAAATGGATCAAAGATTTAAGCATTAAAACAGAAACACTAAGGGGCCGGGGAGATGGCTCAGTAGAATAAGTGCTTCCCTGGCAAGCGATAGGGCCTGAGTTCAATCCCCGGTTCCAGGAAAAAAAAAACAAAAAAAACAAAACAGAAACAGTAAATCTTCTGGAGGAAAATGTAGGTAGCAATCTTAAAGTCAAGTGGGTAAGGAGAGAGGTCATGAACAAAAACACAATGGCACAGGAAATACTTCAAAGAATCAACAACTGGAATCCCATCTTTTTGAAAAGTTTCTGCACTTCAAAGGAAATCTCCATACAGGATCTCAGGAAAAATCCTGAGGGGATTTCACTGACTTTATCAGACCCAAAAGCTACAACTCTTGTTGCATAGGTCTTGCTTTACCTTGGTCTTAACCATCAGCAGAAAAGTATAAAAATGAAGTATAAGAAGTAAAGTCATACTGTTCTGTTGAGCTGTAGGGGACTCAGGTCAACAATTTCTGACATTGCCAGTCAAGAGGAAGACCCAATACTATTATGAACTATTGAACTCTTTTATATATTTTGCTAAGTTAACACACCTATAATATTCAAATAACGGAACTTCACAAAAAAGGTATACAGATGAATATCCATTTTATATCTGTGTATTCAAAATGGTTAGGATAGATATAGTTACATTCTCTTAATGAATAGAGGGATTTGTTCTAATAGTGTTTGTAAATAGGATATCATGTCTGCATCTTGTACAGCAAATAACCACTAGGAAGAATGTATGCAATGTGTTAATTATTGAAACTGTCCTACCAGTTTGGTTTGAAACTGTCTCATTGCTATTTGTTTCTCAATAAAATTATGGAAACAAAAAGAAAATCTCCAACTGAGTAAAAACCAACAAACCCGAAAAGAATTACAACCAACCATCCCTCTGACAAAGGCCTTCCATCTAGAACATATAAAGAATTTTTAAAAATCAAGCTCCCCAAATTCAAAGGCCCAATCCAAAAATGGGCATCTGAGATATATACTTTTCAGATGAAGAAATACAAATGGCAAGTAAGTATATGAGAAAATGTTCAATATCATTGGTATTTTTTTTTAAATGTAGTAGGTACAAGGTCTCACTATGCAGCTTGGACTCATACTGATCATCCTGTTTTCAGCCTCCCCAGTGCTGGGATTACAGGTGTGTGCCACCATGCCTGATCTCAGAGACTGGCTCAGCATGCCCAGGATGAGGTCTGCAGGGCATGTGGTGCCAGGGATTGAACCCTGGTACCTGCACTTCCTTAAGCAGACACTTAGTCTGCTGAGCTATCTTGCTGGCCCATCATTGGTTATTTGAAAAATGCAAATTAAAACAACAGTGAGAATCCATCTCACCCCAGCAAGAATGGCTAATATCAAGAAGTCAGCCAATAACAAATGCTGGGGAAGAGGGGCCTGTGGGGAAAAAGGAAACCTTCACCAATGTTGGTGGGAATGTAGATACAACCACTATGGAAATCAATGTGGAGATTCCTTTAAAAGGTAGGATTGGAGATCCCATTCAAGTCAGCTATTCCCCTTCTGGGCATTCTTCCATAAGAATTGAAAACATCATACCACAATGATATATGTGCACCCATGTTTATAACAGCACAATTTGTCATAGCTAAAGCCTGGAAACAACCCAGATGCCCATCACCTGAGGAATGGATAAAGAAGGTGTGACATTTCTACACTATGGAGTATTAGTGAGCTATAAAATGGGATAAATTTAAGACTTTTGTTGGTAAATGGATGACATACTCAAGTGAAATAAATCAGATCCACATGTGCAAACATCATATTGTCTCCTTAGTGTGAGAACCTGAAAGAGAAAATGGAATCTGAAGGGTGCAATAGATGTGGGGAAAGGGAATGAACTTATTCAAAAGGAAAGAGTAACTGAGTTGAGGAGAAGGACAGGAGAGGGAGTGGGAGAAAGAGATGTATCTATGTATGTAAGCAGGATGGTTTGGACAACTGTAGTGTGGATTTATGCTGATCTACGGAAAGGAGCAGATAATGCTTAATTTGTTTTATCTTCTTTTTCAATTGTTTTTCCTTTTTGTCTTCTTAATTTATTATAGATTTATTTCTCTTTCCTCTTCCAACTTTGTCTGCGTATATCTGGTAATACAAATAACTGGTTGGAAGACAACACTATGCATTACAACAAATATTGTGAAATTCATATTACTTTGTTAAGTAAAATTCTGTATCACTTATAATTTTTTCTGTTTTAACACTATTTTTTACTCTCTTCAAAAAATAAAAAATTTTAATAAAAGAAAGAGAAATAGCTAAGAAATCAATGGCACATGATAGTGACTAACAATAACAACATATTATATACATGAAAATTGCTAAGCCTCATAAATGCTAATAAATTTTAACTATTCTTATCACAAAATTATCAGTAGATTAACCAATTTGATAGAATGATTTGAGGTGATGGAAAAGGAAGTAGGGACACGTTGAAGTGAACACCATCACTTTAGGGACTATCCCAGGCCCCTTCCTTTCAGGTTATTTGATTCATTCTCTGCCTCCCACCTGCCTTGAGGTAAACAGCTCTGCTCTGCTGTGCCCTCCGCCATCTTTCTGCCTCACCACAGGCCCAGAAACAAGAAAGCCAGCTAGCTGGTCACAGACTAAAACCTCAAAAACTGTGAACCAAAGCAAATCTTTCCTCCTTTAAGTTGTTTCTCATTTACTTTGTCACGTGACAGAAAATTGACTAATACACAGGCCATGCAAGTAAACACTTTGCGCAATGCCTGGTAGCAGGCATGTGCTTGATAAATGATAACTAGTACTGCCTATAGAACATGCATGTTTGACTCAAGGTATATGTCTTAGCACAGTGCCATAACAAAATACCATAGACTGGGTGGCTTAATCAACAGAAATTTATTTCTCACATTTCTGGAGGCTGAAAGTCTGATTAGGTGGTGGCCTTGTTGACTTCTGGTGAGAGGTCACTTCCCAGCTTGCAGACAGCTACTTTCTTGCTGTGTCTCCACATGGTAGAGAGAACAAGCATCTCTAGTAGCTCCTTTTGTAAGGACATGAATTCCTTTATAAGTCCCCCTTCTCCATGGCCTCAGCTAACTCTAATCACCTTCCAAAGATCACCACAAAGGAAGTTAGGACTTTAACATGTAAATTTGGGGACAATACAAGCATTCACCCTATGATATGTTTCTCTGGGATTTTAGTGGACTTGATTTTTTTTTAATATTTCTTGAAAATAAATTCCTAATATGCATATCCAGGCTTTGAGGAAGCATAAATAATCATTGCCTCAAGTGTCCATGGGTACTTTCTCTCCTTTCTTTTTTGGTAGTACTGAGGATAGAATGCAGTGCCTCCCAAATACTGGGCCAGTGGTCTACCACTGAGCTACTTCTCTACTCCTGAGTTACCTCTTTTTAGGGAATAAAATGTTCCTTCATGGAGCAATGTGGTCCCTCTCCACTTTTTCCATCGTCTGCTCAGCTTCTTTTCAGCCTTTCTCTACTGCTAAAAGGTCTCAGTGTCTGTATCCACTGATTTCTGATGGTATTTGGCTAAAGGAAGGCTGTGAGGGACATCAGAGGGCAGGAGGCAGAATGTATTTTCCTGTTCCCTTCATCCTTCCATTACTGGTTCTTGGAGTGGTGATATCCTTCCATAACCATGACTTCTGGCCAGGATCTCTTTTTGCCTGCTTCAGAGAAATCACTAGAATTCAAGATATTAAACCCCCTTAAAAAATAAAATTAAATAAATGATATTGAACCCCACCCCACTGATTTCCCTTTGGGCCAGAGTCTATAACAGTTTCCCACTGTGGGTTTTCTTTGGATGCTCCAACCTGAATCTCAACCTCAACAAATCTCAGTTTAGAGGCCCTTACTAAAGAGATTCCAGTTAAAGCGACTGAGGAATTTTCCATTTTCTAGGACCTTGTATGTTAGATGTAATAATAATAAGTTTCAGGGTTTTCCCATGCAACCAACTTCCTCCTGCTATTTATGCTCTCGGTTTAATAAAATATTTTCCTTCATTTAAAAAAAAGAAATTTTGGTGACTTTCCAGCTGGCACATATGGCTTTTGCAAGGTCATGATGTTAATTGCCCTATAGGAAACAGTTGTTCTTAGTATTCTATAGAAGTGAGACTGAGAAAAATCCAGTAAAAGAAATGCAGTTCTTGCTCATGGCTTGATGTATTAAGAAATAAGAAAAATAATAAGTTAGAAATAGTCAGCACAGGAGTTAGCAGAATCAAGTTCTTATTGGAGAATCATTTATGTTATTGATCACTTGCCTTCTCATTATTCTTTTTTTTTCTCATTGTTCTAAAGATAACGTACTGTCAGCTTATCTGAGACTCCAACATTTATCCTTCAGCCAATATTTAGAAACTACCATGAGACATATTTTCATCCATCCTGTAATGTTAGAAATAAGGAAAATAACATTACTTTCCATGTTTTATATCTTAAATCTCTTGAATTGGGTCCTAACAGAATCAAAAAGTCCCCTTAAATCATAAGGGCCTTTAGAACTGTGTGGGACTTAACTTTGGCTGTCTGAGTATGTCAAATAATCTAAAACAAGATGTGGCAGGAGAAACCAGAAAACGCTGATGAACAAAGCTGACCTCAGTGGAACTCCAGGAATAACCTTGTGGAGGAAAAAACTTGAAGGGCTTCAAATGATCTGATATCCTTACGGTAAGTCAAACACCTCAGCTTATCTCAGGTTGATACCATTAAATAATCAATTCTTCTAATTCCCTATGCTTACTAAGAATCATTTTCAGAGTAAAGGTTTTCTTACTTTAAAAGCAATACATATTTATAACAGTAATAGCAAAAAATATGGGTCAACCCTAAGGATACCATTGATGTCTTGATGTATTTTCTTCTATGCCATTTCTGACACATGCAAGTACACAGACATAGTTACGAATGGAGATAGAATTGTTTAATCATTACAGAGATGTCTTTCAATGTACTGTTCATTTAATAATGACTAATGAACATCTTTGTGAGTCAACAAATATACCACTAATACAACAGGCTGATGGATAAATATTTTTGTATGTGCACCAATGTTATAACTTATTTAACCAAAACTCTATTATTGCACATATCTTCCATTTCCATATTTTTACAGCTATCAACAGCACTGTGAAAGACATCCTTACAGAAGATCTTTGCACATCTGTATCAGTCAAGGTCTTGCTAGAGAAACAGATGTAACACAAGGTGTACAAATGGGTAAGAAATTGGCTTACAATGGTCAGCCATAGAGTCAAATGAGGAAGAGTGCAAAAGGCATCTGCACACTGGAGACTGAGGGATTCAGTCCAAGGTTTGGAGCTCACTGTGGTGCTCCATGCAAGTCCATATCAGGAGGCCAAAGGGTATGCAACAGAAGGCTGTATCAGGAGGCTGATGGATCTGTGACAGAAGTCTGATGAGTTCATACCATAAGGCTGAAGGATCCAAGGTGAGAGGCTGAGGAGTTTGCACTAGAAGCCAGGAGATAACATCTATGTTAATGGCAAAGATTGGAGCTTCTCCAAGGAAGTGCAACCCTCCATCCTTCCTGAGTTCCCTTTTATATCCTTTAAGCGATGAGTCACTCTAGAGTGGGGCCTCCACATCCTAGGATGGGGCTTCCATGCCCTAGGGTGTAGCCTCCACTCCCTAGGGTGTGGAAGGGCTGAGCTGATTTAGTTAAGCTTTTAACTTAAGTTGGCAGAGTGTATCAACCACTACAACCTCATTGTCATTTCTTGGTGTATATTCCTTGGGGTATGTACATACCACCACTTTTGATACATTTTGGAAGATTCTATTATAATTCTTCCAATGCTTGCCAATTTTAATAGGTGATAAATCATTATGTTATTGTTTTAGTTTTCATTTTTCTTGTGTATTTAT
>NW_004524600.1:4669358-4687603 GCF_000260255.1 Octodon degus | reverse complement strand
CCCCAGCACTGGGATTACAGGTGTGGAGGCAGGTCAAGTGAGGCATGCAATGCCCAGATCAAACTCGGTTCCTGTGCTTGCTTAAGCAGGCACTTAGTCTGCTTAGCTGTCTTGCAAACCCCCATTTGCATTTTTCTAATTGCTAATGGAGCTGAAAATTTTTAACGAACTTATGACATTTGAATTATTTATTTTGTCTTTCTTCTCATCTATTTCTTCTATTTTAAAAGTTGGAATATCTATCTCCATCTTATTCACTTATAGAAGACTTCATATTAATAGGGATATTAACTCTGTGATATATACTGCAAATGTTTTTCTATTATTTTCCTTTTAGTATAATATGGTGTTTTTAGTTTCACAATTACTTAGTGATGAATTTGACTTCAAGTTCCAGGAAGCCTAGCCCTCACTTACCTACTTCAAATACTAGTCAACAAAGTGGAATTATTATCTCACATTACAAATGTCTCACAGAGAGACAGCTGCTGGAGCTGATTGAGACAGGTGACAGCATGAGGGCTCATATACCTGCCCTCTCTTGGCCTTCTGCTTTTCACTCTATAGTCACTAAAAAGCTTTGATGCACTATCCATTAGACTTGTCTTCCAGGCAGAAAGAAGAGACAATACGAGCTGACTCCTACTTTTGTCTTTTGGCAGAGCTAGACACAAACCACTCTCACCAGTAAGAGAGAGGCAGACAAGAGTGAAGGATAGAGTGGATTAAGTGAGAAGAGTCTATCTGCTATAGAGCTGTTTTATGATTTTATGTGGTCAAATTGGCCTATAACAGTGATGGCAAGCCTTTTAGAGCTTCCAGTGGTATAGCCTGCTGCAGTACATCTGACATAGGTTCCCTATCCCTGGTCTACATGTATTTCTTTGCTTTCATTCATAGAAAGTTCTTCTCCAACTTAATAGTGTATTTAAGTAAATATTTATGTATATTTTCTTCCATTACTTCTATGGCTTTATGACAGCATGCAGTAGAAATTAAAAAAAAATTTCCCCTGGATATTTGGCTATCAGTATCCAAACAGTTGTTGAACTTTCTCCACTGATTTGAAATATCCTATTCACTGAGGTATTAGGTACATTTCAATTTATTTCAGTATTTAATTTCCTGCTCTGTGGATCTCATTTTCTATTTCAGTTCTTTGATTTTTGATTATATAACTTGTCATGCACTATAACATTTCTGGCCATGTCTCCTCCAAATACTGCATCCTCTAAAATGTCTTAATTTTTTTGTGTGTAATTTATGTATTTGGTACAGGGTCTCACTACACAGCTTGGACTCATGGTGATCCCCGTGTTTGAACCTCTCCAGTGCTGGGATTACAGGTGTGCACCACCACACCTGGTATTGGTGGTGGCTCAGCAGGTTCAGGATGGGGCCAGCACAGCATGTGGTACCTAGGATCAAACCCA
Source organism: Octodon degus (assembly GCF_000260255.1). Lineage (NCBI taxonomy): Eukaryota > Metazoa > Chordata > Mammalia > Rodentia > Octodontidae > Octodon > Octodon degus. The sequence goes on along the minus strand of NW_004524600.1, from coordinate 4,686,170 downwards.
GAACCTTGCACTTGCCAGGCAGGTGCTTAGACTGTTAAGCTAGCTCCCCAGCCCCAGCTTTTTTGAGTGTTTATTAATCAGATGAATTTTTAAATCATTGTGTCAAGTCTTGAAGGTGATTTTATTTGATTTTTATTAAATTGATCAGTTATGGGAGAATTGATACCTGCACGGAAGACTTGATGTAGTCAAAGTCTCCTTGAATGTGGCTTTTATGTTTTGTGATCATCACAGAGTAGAATCCTTTTTTCCTCTGCTCTGTATTTTAATGAGTTAAAGCAAATATGTAGGAAATGTAAAGATTTCTATAAGACTTATTTTATAGCCAACCACTTTCATGGGCCCCCAATTCATCCTGCTTCTCATTATTTGACTAATCTGTTAAAGCTTCATAAAGGGGTGTCACACGCAACTTTCTGTTACCCTGCTTCCCACTATGGTACTTATAACATATTCTTCATTAAACCTTATTAAATTAGTACCAGACTCATGAGGTTGATTAATTAAGTTCTTTTTGTTATTGTTGTTTAAATTTTTCTACTAGTACGTGCTTGCAGTACATGATGATTACTTTCATCATAAGGAGTTGGTACTTGTACAAATAACGCATCTTAATTCTTTTTATGACCCATTCTCCCCCTTCTCCCCCCTCTCCATCCCTTTGTCTTCTTTCTACTGCAAAAGAGATTGTTCTCCTGCTAACAGTGCTCTGCTAACAACACCAAGTTTTAGCAACAGCCAATCACAATGGGCCCAGGTAATGTGATGTAAACTGTATTAGAAGTTCTCTCAAAACCCTAACCTGATGCTACTATTTCCCTACAACATAGAGACAGAAGGAAGCTTTGACATCTTCAAGAGGAAAAAAAACAAGGAAATTGCAACTCGTTGTAATACCATTCACAATTTGGAGCAGTGCCTTCCTATCGGCAAAAATGTTCATCTTAAGCATAGAATGATTTTGAGAATAACAGTAAATTTATTAATTATTATCTACTTTTAAAAGAGCAATTGAAAATTAATCCACTTCCATTTTCAAAATAAGTCTAAATAATAAAAAATAGACAGCTTGAAGAAGGAGGAATATGAGGAGAAAGAAGAGGAGCAGGAGGGAAAAAAAGGAGGAAAAGGAGAAGAAAAGAAGTAAAAGAAGTTCTCAGGCTGAGGAGATAGCTCTGTGGTCTAAGTGGCTGCCTGGCAGGTACAAGGACCTGAGTTCGATCCCTGGCACAACATGCCTTGTCAGCCCCAGAAACCCAGGTGCTTCATGCTGGCCACCAAAACCAGGCATGGTGGCACATGCCTGTAATCCCAGGGCTGGGGAGGCTGAGACATGAGAATCACTATGAGTCTCAGCTGCATAGCAAGATCTTGTATCAAATAAATAAATTAATTTAAAAGAAAAAGAAGTTCTCACCTGTCACTCAGAGTAGCAATTTCTTCTCTATCTTCTTGGATATACAATAATCCAGTTTTTTCTCTCTGAAAGTCCATATGGTAGGAAATAATGTAACGCAAACTATATAATTCCATTTGGGGCACATTTCAAATCTTTAGAATGTTCTTATTCATGAAACAAGTCTACTCAACCTCTTTCTATGCCTCTTGGAAGGTCCTACCCTCCTGTTTATTATCAGTTCTTCAGATCTTCTCTTCTCTGGCCCACATGTCTTTTCTTTTAACTATTCCTTCCCAGATATTATGTCTATGACTTCCCACTTGCCTTGGCACCCTTCCTCTTCCATCCTGCTCTCCAAGCACATCTCACTAAAGGTGGCCCAGAAGTGCTAGGCCCGAGCAGTAGAGACCACCCAGAGGCAGGTGCACATCTTCTTTACTGTTTCAGGATTACTGCCCACTCTGTTGCCCACATGTTTGTTGCAGAAGTGCTGTAGGCCCAACTGCTTCTTTCCTGTGCTAGTATATTTTCTGGAAATTTGGTGTTTTCCTGTTGAAATTCATTTTATTTGTTTCTGATTTTTATTCTAGTCATCTACCTAAGTAATTTTGAGACTTTTTCTCATTCATTGTATAACTAATCTTTCTTGTTCTGTGCCTTCTGTTAAAGCTAACAAACATGCCTTCTAGTTCTAGTACCAGTTACCTATAAACACGTTGACAGGACTGTGACCTCATGTATCTTCTTCTAGGTAATACATTCACCACTATTTGGAGTTGGGTGCTATCCAACTTCAAATTAATCCAGTTTATCGATAATGCAATGAAAATAACTACTTTGTGGACAGTCTATTGGAAACAGAGGTTGGTGCTGACCAGAGTTATGTTTGACTATCAGGGACGTGGCCATCTGTGGATGCAGCCATGACATGGAGCAGGGCATACAGGGAAAATCCAGGACCTGGAACAAGATCTAATTCCTGCAGTTGCATGCACAATGGGCTACAGCATGGTTGGAGTGCCTGAACTAACCACAAGCAATATTAAGCACAATCATGCACAGAACTCTTGGCAGCTTATGGGCTTTGGCTTCTAGTGTATGCGTATGGGAAAATAGATGGCACCTGTGGGCATGTCCACAGCCTGAAGGTGTTTGATGACCTACTCATATAAAATAATTTACTTGAGAAAGAAGTGTGTTTCCCCAATACCACCAAAGATGCCAGAAGGGCTGATGCTCTGGTGAGGTTGGCAGCCAGAGACAGTGAATCTCAGTAGAAGAAAAAAGGACAGTTGCAGGACCACTAGGAGACAGAACAGCAGACTGTGTAGCAAAAGAGAGGAAGAGTTAAAACATTATGAGCTGCAGCTCAAGTGAATGAGCAACAATGTAGTTCCCATTGGGTGAAATTGTTAGGTTACAGATGACTGTCTTTTGTTCTGGTGTTGACTCTGTCAATCCGCTTTGGCCAGAATAAGTGGATCATGTGACCCAAGACAGAAATATCTGCAAGTGGAAGTGCCTATACCATTTTTCTCAGAAGCCCACTCTGTTGCCCTCTGTTGCTCAGGATGTGGTTGGCATATAGATCCTCACAACACATCATGGATCTTTCCACTATGTACTTTCCACACAACCACAACACACTGGGCCACTCAATTACTACAAGAAAGTTGTATATAAGGTGGAATGTGCTCTAGAATCAGGAGTCATGATGGATCTACTGCTTAGCCTACTTAAGAAAACTTGAGTGAAATCCTCCCCAGGCATAAGAATATCAGCTGCAGGATTCAAGGTCACTCTCATTTCCATAGTCCTACAACTCCACAAAAGTCAACCAAATAAGGATAAATACATAGCAGGGCTTGAAATAGTAAATCTAAATCTACTGTACATCCATCTATTTTGGTTTCTTGACTCTACTGATTCAGAATGTGCTTTGGGGACCGCATTTTTCTTCCTAATTGATTGGAATGAAATAGATTACTCATGACCATTTTGCCCTCCATGCCTCCACCCCGGCAAGTAACTTCACTTATTTTCTTCTGAAATATGAAGACTAGCTCCATTTTTGAAATGGGAACATGAAATATGGTGGCTTAAGTTGAAGGAAGATTGTATGCCATTTGTGAAGTCTGGTCTTTACTGTCCAGACCACCCTTCTGCTTTAGACAAACAACAGAGTGGAGACAACAAAAGTTTAGGTCTGAGCATGGGCTGCAGAAGGATGGAAGGATTTGCTCTCATTTTCTAAATGGAATAATCATACTTCTCCACACTTGACCAGAACCATAGAATTTTGGAACTGGAAAGAATCCAAATGACCTAGTTTACTATTTTCTCAAAATATATCCAAAGGTACATTACATGTGCCTACAAGATACCCCTAAACAAAGGTTTCTGTGGCCAAACAAATTTTAGAATTGCTTCTTCTTGTGCCTTCCTCTTGAAGATACTTAGAAGCTCTGAGAAAAAAAAAAGTCTGTTAGATTTTGCTTGCAAACTTATTTGATTACAAAGTCTGTGTGTATGTGTGTGCACATGTATATCTGTGTGTGTGTGTGTGTGTGTGTGTGTCTGTGTCTGTGTCTGTGTGTGTCTGTGTTGTGTCTATCTACCTGTCTGTCTGTCTATGTATCTGTGTTTCCAAGTAACAACAACTTCTGGAACTGGTATGCTGCAAGACATACTTGGAAAGAGTGCCCATTTACAAAGGAAGTAAATACGTTCTGTACTAAGAGTCACGGAACCAAGCCACCCCTGTTACTGGCAGGGTTGAGACTAGGCCCTGGTTTCCAGACAACTATTCTAGGGTCTTTTTCGATCACCTTGAAAAAGTCAACATGCGCAATGGTAGCTCTGATGTATCCCCTAGCACATCATGTTCACTGGTTGGAATTTTCAGTTGCACTTATTTATAGTGCACTCAGCAATGAATCCATCAAATGCTTTGAATGTTTTTAAAAGGGCACTGGGCCCTGTACAGTTGACCTAAATAAAACACTATCGTCTGGATGGCATGTAATTTACTGTAGAGTGAAATATTTTATGAGGCTCTATAATAACATTCTAAGAGATTATTGCTCGACAGGCAAGAGTAAATCAAATGTTTCAAAACTCAGTAAAATGCTACTAAAATGTAAGTATATTACCCAATGGCAAGTAATCATAGACACTTCTCTGGTACTGCAGTGGAATGGTTGAGCAGCCAATTATAAAGATGTATCTCAAGGTCATGTACATATTTTCTTCAAATAATGTAAATTTAAGTAGTTTGGGCATCCTGGCATTCTTTAGAAAGTGAAATTTTTCTGACTTACTTCCTGAATTTAAAAGGTACCTTGGATCTACACAGATTTTAGTTACTTTTAACTACACAATTGGTCTATGAATACACCTCAAAATCTTTCTCAGTGTGTGTGTGTGTGTGTGTGTGTGTGTGTGTGTGTGTGTGTATCTTAATACATGTGACATTTAAAATATATCCCCCAACAGTTAGGATATTTATAATGTCTCCAGCCTTTGAATACCAAGTTATCGTGTTTTCAAAGCCAGTATTAGCTAGAAAAAGTACCTTTTCCCCAGAGCAGTTGCAGCCCAGCACCAGAGCACAAGCCTCAGTGAGTAGAATACAAGCTGGATCCCAGCTCCTCCAAGAAGACCCTCATGCAAATGAATAAGTAGCACAACTACAGGCAAAGGTCATGTCTCTTGCCTCCCTCTCCTGCACCCTCTACCTCTGTATGGTTAAACCAGTCCCCCGGAGGTCTGTTCTTCATTCTAACTCAAATCACCATGTACTTATAGACACGAGCCTCTCAACAGGCCTTGAGGACTCAGTATCAGAGTCTGAGAAACTTTCTCCCAGTATTCTAGATCTGTTCACGGGGTTCTTGACCAAGGTTTGTTTTGTTTTTTTCCAGTTCCCTTACTATTTTAACTGGGTTTGTGTCTTGCAATTAACACCTCTAAATCTTCAGTTCTATCCAGGGTCTAGGATCTTTTTTCTCATGGATAAATCTTTTGGTGAAACTAGACTTCATGCCTGAATTCTGAACTTCCCCTGCTACACCAAGACTCTGTGACTCCATGCTATTTGCTTAGAAATTCTACTTAATTGCATCACTAGACCACATAGACTGAGAACTTCTCTGTCCATGACCCCTGTATCATGAGTTTTGTCCTCCAGGGCCTATACTATTAACCTGAACCTCAAATGCTAAGCCTACATATGGGAACTAGTCCTTTCTCCAAGCTCACTCTGCAGGCAAGGCCAGACAGTCTGGATTCAGCACATATGCAGTTCTATCTTCTAAACTTTCTGTGTTTCCAAGTATAATCAAATTGCAGAAGAAGGACCTGAAATGTTGCAGATTTTATGAGCGAAAAATGAATCATTCTTTACTTATGAATGTGGAAAGTAAGAGACATACATTTAGAATGAATATCAATCACAAAGCTGAAACAAAAAGATGGTTTAATGAAATCCTTACTTAGACAATCAAGCGTCATGGAACTATAAGCTCTACTGAGCAAAAGACTGTATCTCTTTCTAAGAATAAATTTAGCACCTAAGACTATAAGTGTTTGGTAAATAAATGCTCATTTAATAGAAAGTTGATCTAAACAGAATATTTGGCCAAGAAAGATTTTACTGATTTATTTTATTTTTTCTCCCCTCCTCCTGATTTTACTGATTTATGTGGTTACTCATTCATCACAACTATGACCGAAGCTGTTTTTAAATCATTATATAGTTCACAATCTTTTTTTTTTTTTTGTATTTTAGGGATTAGTCTACAGGGTGTTCAGGGTCTCACTACTAGATCAGACTTGTAGTGATCTACTTGTTTACAGCCTCCCAAGAGCTGGGATTACAGGTGCGCCACCACGCCCTGTCTCAGTTGCTGTCGCAGCACTCCCCAGGGGCCGGACTTTCATGGTAGGCCTGGAGATTGAACCCCCGGCCCCTGCGCCTGCTTGCAGGTGCTTTAATCAGCTGAGCTATTTGGCCGGCCCCACAATCTTTATTGCATCTGAATAAGAAATGATAATTCATTTAATGACACAAGTGGTTAAGCTAACAGATTTTAATCATAAATGTTAGTGTAACATACCTGCTGTGCTTAATACTATAGATAGATGGAAATACATTTTACTCTGGGGAAATGTTGAAAGGTTTTCTATTACTGGGTTTCACACTTGAACATATGTCATCATATTTGATTCTCATAAGAGACAGGAACATGGTTAAAGGAAATTTTGTAAGAAAATATATATGGGCTTTTGAACTATAGGAGCTCTCAAAAAGATTTTTGGATGATCATTAAAGTAACAATTTGGTTGATAGTACAGAAAGATATAGAAAAAAAGATGGCTCATTAAACCATCTTTGCTAGCTGCAAAGATATTCAAAGAAAATTTGAAAGGAAGACTCTCTAATGGCAACTTTCATTTACTGTGATAAAGACAGACATATCATTCAACCTGGAGCAGTTACAAAATAGGATTCTAAAAGATAAGTAACAAGATACTGGAAGTGAGTAATGAGCCTTCAGCTTTCGAAGTCTAGTTTCAGCTCACTCAAGGAGAATTATTGCCATCCTTATCATTTATATTGCACTGTATTGATTATAGTGGGGCGTCAAAGTAGCTGCAGTTCTGTGGAGCCACTACAGACATCAGAAAGGAGCCAAGAGGCCTCACTGCAGTGAGCTGGGGAAGGCAAATGCCACGTGGGCTCTCTCTAGTCCAGGTTTTCTCCTACGACATAATGCTTCTTGATGGTCTTTTTGCTTTCCAAGAATGTTGCTGCTGGGTAGAATGCTGGAGAGTTTGACGAGTTATCCTAGAAACCTACTTAATATTTCTCTTTAAGCCAGAAAGATCATTTTTAAAGTAATCCAATACATTCTTAAAGTATTTTATTGTTTTCCTTCTTTATTTCTTTTGAAAAATGTAACACATATCTCTGTTTAAATGTTTCCAACATTATAGAAATATGTTAAAATGTTGCTTTAGTTAACTTTTTATTTTATTGTATTTTATTATTATTCTTTGTTTGTTTGTTTGTTTGTGGCCAGCTCAGCCCACCCTGGGGGCAGGGCTAGTGCAGCATACAGAGCTGGGAATTGAACCACGGTCCCTGCACTTGCCTAAGTTTGCCTAAGCAGGTGCTTTAGACCACTGAGCTATCTCACCGGCCCAACATTTTATTTGTTAATGACAACAAGTAGAAGAAATACTTTTTTTTTAATACCTGGGATTGAACTCAGGACCTTATACTTGCCAGGCAGGCGCTTATGCCACTGAGCCATCTCCCCAGCCTGTAGAAGAAATACAACAGAAAATTTACTCCCTGCTTTCCTCAAGACACTTCTGTTAGTGACTCAGAGGGAAATCCCAAAGATCTTTCTTTCCATGTATGTATTTAATTAGGCAATAACTTTTAAAGACTTCTGCACTGTATTTTTGTCAACTATCCTATACCAAGGAGCAGTGAAAATGATTTGATCAACATATGACCTTTACCAGATTTTAAAAATAATCCAGTCTTACACTTTACACATAGAGTAATCAAAGTTCAAAAAAAATATATTTTAAAACTGAGGGGGAAATGAAACCCATCCATGTTTGAAACTAGCTAAAACTAGGACTATCACAGTCTGGAAACCATAATGTCAATAGATTCCTAGTTGTCAAAATTTGAAATAGAATCTACAGGAGCCAAAAAGTTTGAAATAACAACGTGGTCAGATGCATGGCTGGTATGGCCATTCAGCTGATTCAAATAAACACCAAAATAGCAACAGTGTCTGCCTCACATAAACGTGCTTTCCCAGCAGTCTCCTTTCTGCAGCAAGACATTTCTATTACGTTTTCCTAAAAGGGATTCAGGCTTGCATTGAAATGCCAGTCCTGCTGGCATTGTGTGGAGCATCAGACCCTTGCGACTTTCTAATCTCTGGTTTCCACACTTGGGAATGTCTTGCTGTTTCATAACAAAAGTCCCTGACTGGCACAGAGACTGCTCTCAAGGCTTGCAAAGCACTTGTGTGGAGTTTGCACCACAAATTCCCACAGAAACCAGTCTAAGTGGGCTTTTGACATTCCTAAGGCAGTCTAGTTGATCAGATTGCTCTTGAAGTCCCTAATGGTGGGCACTGTGGAAACGTGAGACTTTGGGTAACATTGTCTTTTTAAAAATGTTTTCTTTCAGTATCTAACTTGGAATGCAGTTCTGATCACAGGGCCAGGAACTCTGGTCCTTTGTGGTTTCACAGGCACTTGAGTCTGGAAATGCCATCCCCTCGGGGCTGGTGCAGAGTGAGCTACGGGGAAGGCCACTAGAGCTGGTAAGGAACAGGGTTGCAGTCCCCTGTACACTGTCCTTCTCCAAAGAGCTCCCAGTCCTTTCTCTCTGTGGAATATATCTACAAAGATCCTCAAAATACACACCACTTACGGAAGGCTCAATAATACCTATCTACTGATTTGAGTTTTTTTTGTTTTTTTTTTTGTTTTTTTTTTTAGTTCTCTATACATTGGGGAAATGAGCAGCTTTCATGTAGAACTGGGGACAATAGTTCTTTACTTTTGGGAGTGAGAAGGCAGAGAATGGGAGCCACGACCTCCAGTATAAAAGCAGGCAGAAGCCCAAGAGCTTATAGTTGCTCTCAAGAAGGGATAGCTCTGGAGCACAGGATGCTGCAACCTCCCTAGATTCTTTAAATTAATGCACGTTTGTGGCACATGTTTGTGGCTGCACTCATCGTGGGAAGTTGGTAAGTGGACATAACACATCTGAATTCTTTTTGTATCCCCTTCCCTCCTTCTGACTCTTGGTTCCTTCCCCTTGTGAAAGACCATCACTGTTTCCTATTATCTGTCTTTTAGTTTTACTCATTTATTTCTTCACTAAAGTTCTATTGTCTCTTTTCTGTTCCTTTTAGGGGAAAATAATATAATCCTTAAAAAGTTTTGGTGCTGTTTTCAGGAGTTAATAAAGCAGTGGGAAAGCCTGCACTTCTAGAAATGCAAGCCCTCAGGAACCTGAATCGGGAACAGAGTGCAGAAATCGGTGTCCAACTTGCCTTTCCGAGGAGTCCAGTGATCACGCACAGACTGAGGTCCGCTGGCACAGTGGCTGCAGAAGGGCCTGCTCTGAGATCCTGACTCTACCCCATAATAGCCTGGAAGCTTGAGCAAGTTAGTCTTTCTGAGTTTGCAGAGAAGTTTGAATGAAATAATGTATTTAAAGCACTTAATATGATGTCAGATTTTGTTAGCTTTCCATCACTAACACATCATAACCCCAGAGATAAAGTGTGTGTGTGTGTGTGTGTGTGTGTGTGTGTGTGTGTGTGACTGGGGATTGAACCCAAGGTCTTTGCATTGAGTTCAATCCCCAACTTGCTCTCTCTTTCTCTCCCCCCCCTCCTTCTCTTTCTCTCTCTTGCTTTCTCTTTTGAGATGGACAGAATCTGGCTAAGTGGCCACATTTCTCAGGCTGGACTCAGACATTCTGTCCTCCTGCCCTAGTCTCCCAGAGTGCTGGGATAACTGCCATGTGCCTCCATGCCCAGCTGCTTATAAGAAGAGGTTTATTTTGCCTCAGTTTTGGAGGTTCTGGTCCATGATCACTTGGCCTGTTCTTTGAAGCCTATGGGAAACCAGCACACAATGGAGGGGGCACATGGTAGAGCAAAACCACTCTTGTTATGGTTTGTGTATAGGTTGTCCCCCCCCCCAAAGCCTCACACAGTCATGGGCAGCTTGGCTTCTGGAGTTTGTGATTAATTCATGATCTAAGGCTGGGATTATGGGTCTGAGTGCTGCTGGGATTATGGGTGTCAGAGCTACACCCAGCCTGGGGCCATTAGCCTGAATGCAACATAAGACAGACAGACTTGCTCTCTGCAGCCATTGTTGCTGCTACTCCTCCCATTTTGCTCTTGCTCTTATGCTCTTTTCTGCCACTATGAACTGCTACTCTCTGCCACGTGCCAGTCTGTCTTAGACCCAGTTGAGTATGGACTGAAACCTCCAGTAACTGAGCTAAATAAACCTTTCCTTCCTTCACTTTGGGTGTCAGGTATTTTGTCCCAGCAATGAGAGAAAAGGAGTTGAGACAGACACAAAGAGGGAGACGAAGGGTCCTGGATCCCATAACCCCTTTAGAGGCACACCCCACCCTGAAGTACCTAAAGACTTCCCATGAGCCCATCTTCCCAAATATTTCACCATTTCCCAGTAGCACTACTTTGGGGCCAAGCCTTAACCCATAAGTTTTTAGGGTGTGTTCAACACCAAAATAATAGAAAATACATATAGAAAATGCCCCATAAATGTAAACAGTTACATTCACCGTTATCTCTGAGTGGAAAGAAAAAGTGAAAGCCCGTTTGACCTTTAGCAAATTAGCAGAGAATTTATCAGCCTAAAGGGCCCTTGCAGATTCTGACATCGTGTTTCCGAGGATCTCAAAAGTCAAACACATTCCCAGTGGTCTTGTCCACACAGAAACAGAGCAGTAGTTCTTGCAGCTTATCGACAGAACCCTCACGAAGGTTTTAAACTCTCTTTCCCTGGACCTTCAGAGCTATACTCTCCAGTGATAGCATCTGGGCATCTCCAAATAATTTTTAAAATTTCCATAAGCAATCCAGTCAAACAACTATTCTAGTTAAAGTGGCAGTAATTAAAGTAAATATTTATTGCTTATTTTTGCCAACTACCATGCTAACTTTTTATATGCATTGTTCCATTTAATTTTGCGGCAACCCTATGAAGTTTGTACTGTTTATTTAACAAATGAGGAAAACAGAGCTATAGGCTGCCCTAAATTCATAAAGCTAAAAAATGATTTAGGTCCTGAACCTAGGTTTGAGCTACTATATGAATTTAGCGGATGCAAAACTTATTGCATTCATTTTCTCGTTCATCTGACAAGCATTAGTGTGCAGGACCAGCTCCTGTGCTGACAGCTGGGGAATATAAAAATATAGAACCCCATTTCTATCTTCAGGAAGCCATGTCTTAAGAGTGATCAGGAAACAAAAAAGGCAGACAGACCTACTGCTTTGTTTCAAACGATGGTATCCTGTGTTTCTGAGAAGTCGGGAGGACTTTCTACCAACTTCTGGCCTCCTCCTCTCAATTGTCACTAACTAAAGTTGTCACCAGCCTCTCAGACTGTGAAAGCCAGGCAGCCCTGCCTGCTCCCAGCAGCTGGTGGGCGACCGCAGAGCCTCTGATCCCAAGGTCTTAGAGTGGGTTTCTGAGTGCTCTCTCACCCCGCCAATCACCCCGGGGAGGGAGGGCACCCCCGTAGGGCTGATAGGGGGCGCTTTTCCAGGATAAAGCCTCTAACCCCAAGCAGCATGGTGTCGAATTTCCTCAGAAAGGTACCGAGACTGAGGCCTGGCGTTTTGGAACCGAGGGATGTTCACGGGGCAAATCTTTGCACGCAGTGTAATGCTGAAGGGAACCTGGGCGCTGCTGGGGTCTCGATGCAGGCTCTCGATGCAGGCTCGCGCTGGGCTCCTAGCCCCATCCGCGACGTCCTACTGCCTCCTAGAGTCAGGAATGGGTATTCTTCCAAGTAGACAAAATTGTTAACGTCGTGCAATCGCCGTCTTGGGAAGGCAGTAAACCCTCTCTGGGAGACCGCTTTGGAAGCTACTGCCCCCGGCGCCGAGCTAGGGACACTGCTGGGAGCCGCCGCCCCCTCCCGGCCAGCGGCGGCGCAGCGACTGGACCGCGGACCGGTCTTCAGGTTGCACAAGGAGGAGGTGGGGCAGCCGCGGAACTTTTCTCCTCCGCCTCCCGCCCGCTTCCACCCGGACCCTGTTGGTGTCGGACGCCCTAGGGGAGACTGAAACATGGAGACGGCAGGTTCCGGGTCTGTGGAGGCCTCCTCTCCACTGGAGGCTCGGGGCTCCACGGAAGACCGGCTTTTCTTGGTTAAAGGTGTGGTATGGTGAAGTGCAGTCACGATCTTTGTTTTCCTCTCTGGGAGAATCTGTAAGCCGCTGTCCCCGGGGAGAGGGGCGGGAACCTGTTGCAGTTCTCTCCAAGAGCGAGCCCTGCCTCAGCAGGACCCCAGGAGCCAGGGGCGGTGAGGTCGCGCCGGTTTCCCAGTCGCTGTCATTGGCCTTTGGCAAACATCGTTGAGCCATGATTTGTCGACTTTCAAAAGTAATGTTGAATGTGATGTAAACGTTGTAAGGGTTCCGTACATCTTTGTAACTTGACCCTTCTCCCTCAAACCTGGCAGGTGGAATCTTCCTGGGTTCTGTTGCTGCAGCAGGGATGCTAGCTGGATTTGTTACAACATTGTCACTGGCTAAAAAGAAAAGCCCTGAATGGTTCAATAAGGTTTGTAACACTGAAATCCATTTCATAGGATTGTTGTTGCTTACAATAAAGGCAACTTTTTGCATAAGAAAGGCGAAGAATATTGATGGCTTTTCATATTGCATTGAGAAAACAGTATGTATACCTCATGGACTCAAAAAGTGCACAAATGAAATGATGATTTTTTTTGTCTTTTAAAAAGAAATATGTGCTTTCTTAAATTTTACTAGAATGTTTCAAGAATTCCAAAGCTTATCTTGTGCATTCATGCTCACAGCGTGACTTTAAATGTAGGTAATTCACTCTTAGTAGTTAGAGGCCCCTATTTTTATGTATCACCTGGTGAGAATAAATAATGCCAATTAAATTATTGATACTGACTGCAAGAGGCATTAATGGCAGAGAGGTTTAACTGCTGAAATAAAATTCATCTTAGTACTGATGAAAACCATGTCAGCTCCTTGAATACAAGGATCAGACACCACTGTAGTCCCAGTCCCTAGAAGAACACCTGACATAGAGTAGGTATTCAGTAAACTGATGAGTTGACTGTAACCTAGTTAGCAGAAAATTCTTACTCAATGAGCAAGATTAAACAATTGTCCTCATGTACTTCACTTAACTGGTTAGTAAGAAATTTCCTTCATGTTTACTTGTAGTTACTTATGTTTTGTCCTGTCTCTGCCTTCTCATCTCATTTAGCTTATTTATGCATTACTTCATTTTGTCTCAACCAATATTTACTTGAGATCTCTTATATGTCTGGCACTGTAGTAGTTAGACACAAGAGATACAAACATGAACAATACCTCTGAGTCTTAGGAACCAAAGTGTTTAGAGTGGTGGACACATACTAAATATTCCAAGAACTATATACTTACAGATTGATGTGTACTATGGAAGGGAAGTGTTATGTGAAAAATCAAATCTGTTGAATTTCCTATTTACCTTTAATAATCTTACTTAAGCCTTATAAATTCTGTGATGACCGATAATCTACATTTAAAATGCATTTGGGGGGCCAAGGAGATGGCTCAGTAGGATAAGCGCTTGACTGGCAAACGCAAGGATCTGAGTTCAATCCCCGGTTCCACAAAAAAAATAAATAAATAAAAAATAAAAATAAAATAAAATAATAAAATGCGTTTGGATTCCCTCTGAATACTTGAGGAGTTACCCAGAGCTACCCAAATCATCACTACTGTGTACCTTGTGGATCGTTTTATCACTATAGTGTAAGGATCTCAATATTTTATACAACAATTTTGAAAGAATATACTGCAGCCATATGACTACCTTTTTTTTTTTTTTTTGCAGTACCAGGAATTGAACTGAGAATCTTGTGCTTGCCAGGCAGGCGCTCATGCCATTGAGCTATCTCCACAGCCTCTAAACATCTTTTATTACATTAGACATGTAAAAGATTAGCAAATATATAAAACTCTCTGCACATTTTTTGAAAAGTTATTTTTTCATAAAAACTTTATAATTGACTTTTAAAATGTGAGTTTCATAGTTTTATTTTCTAAGTAAATATTGGTAAAAATATAATCTCCACATAATTGAAAATTTTTAGAGTCCAAGCCTAAAGGAATCTTTTTGTGTGTGTGTGTATTTTAGGGAAGAGTCCACAGGGTGTTCAGGGTCTCACAACTAGATTGGACTCGTAGTGATCTGCCTGTTTACAGCCTCCCAAGAGCTGAGATTACAGGCTTGCTCCACCACGCCCAGTCTCTGTTGCCATCTCAGCATGCCCCGGGAGCAGGGCTGGCACAACAGGCCCAGGGGATCAAACCCCCAGCCCGTGTGCCTGCTTCCAGGTGCTTTAATCCGCTGAGCTATTTGGCTGGCCCTTAAAAGAATCTTGAGACCAGAAAATTTTAGAACCTTACTCTCCTGGATAGTTAAATATGTTATGTAAATTTCTATTTCCCTCTGGGAAATATGGAATTAGAACATCTTATCCAGACTTTGAAGAGTAAATTGATTTGTAGAACTGAGGTTCTGGAACACACAGTTAAAGAGTTATACTGGCCAAACACCAGTTTAAGAATATCACTTAGGCAGTATACTTCAAAGTCAGCATTCACAGTAGTAACATGATACCTAACATCTGAACGCTTAGCTTACTATGTGCTAAGTACTCTTCTAGGGGTTCTACTCACTTAACCCCCACAAAACCATGTGAGACAGTGATAGTGTAGGTCATTCATAGCTAACAGCAGAAAACTGGGCCTCACGTGGATTAATATACTTGCCTAAAATAAAACTCTCTCCATCTTTGTGGGGTTTTTTTGCATAACAAATGATATCACTTTTACCAATAAGTTATTTAAGTAAACTACTAGCTTCTTAAGTATTCATTACAATACAGATGCAAACTAAAGCACCAAAAACTTTAAAATGACCCATTTTTGGTGGAAAGCTGCCTACATTGCTTGTGTTCTGGAAGATGATAGTTTCTTCAGCGTCTTTGTTTTCATTATCTTACTTAAGTCCTATGCTCGAAAGCTGGGATTTGAAAAGCAATGGTAAGAACTCAGTGAACATATGTTTTTCTTTGTAATTCTTTGAATAAGCAGTAAGAGGACGGTGCAAGTTGAGGTGACCAGAGAGTTCATGCTTGAGCTTCTTTGATCTATTAAAATAGACCAGTACTTTTTGTGAGATACTTCTCACACATCAGTTGCAAAAAATGATTGTGAGACTAAATGAGGTGCTGTAAGTGAATTACATGTATATGTGTCTATTCTGTTAGAACAATTGAAAATACAGAATTAATGTATGATAAATTAATGCTAAATTATACTAATAGAAAGTTTACTTTTCTGATGCACTTTAATTCAGGGCCTTAGCTTAGTACTGTAACACAGCAAAACTTCATTAAATAACTGAGTTATTTCATGACTCATTTATGTAAATGGATAAAAAAGAGCAAGTTGTCTTTCATCCTACTGATAGAGCTATAATATTAAGTAGATTGAGCATTCTGTTTAAAAACCCATTTGACTTAAATAATATTAATTTTTAATAGAGAGTATGAATGACATTTTTCCCACCCAGAGGAAAAGCTTGTGATTCAACTTTTTAAAACTTAAGGATCAACTTTTAACACCAACTTTCCAGTAAAATTTATTTTTTAAAGCATGTAGTGGACAACAGCTTGTTACAACTAATTACATGTACACATTTTTAAAAAGAATCTTAAGTTAGGCAAAATTAATAATTGATTGTACACGTTGTCATTTAGAGTTATATTTATATATAGTCACCTTTTTAAAACTAGGTTTAGTTAAACAAACATGGGTTTATGTGGACAGTGAAAATATACACCTAAGTGAATTCTGCCTTCTTTAGGGAAATAATAGATTTTTAGTGTGTGTTTTTAAAATAAAATGTAGGTCAAAGAATTTCACTGACCCTGGTAGAATATTTGCTTACTGCCACTGCTTCTGGATGAAAATTCAGGGCAATTAAAAGTCATTTGATTTATGTGAAATGTGTGGTGTCTGGGAAATTATGCTGAAATTAAACATAGGAAAAGAATAAGAAGGTATATTATTTTATGCCATAGAAAATAACTGAAGAAAGATCTCTTGGTCTTGATGTGGTTAGCTCTAAGGTATATTTATAAAAGCTGTCACTCAGCAAATCGAGTGCCCCCCAGGTCTAGTCATGGCACTGGGCACAGGGATGTAGATCAACAGCAGAGGCTTTTTTAACACTAGGAGCAGTCTGTGCTGTTATAAAGCAGACATACAGAAGAAAAACTTACTCTGGGCCTATGGCACATGACTTAATTCTAGCTCCTCGGGAGGATGGGGCAGGAAGACCAAGTTTAAGCATAGCCCAGGCAATTTAGAAAGACCCTGTTTCAAAATTAAAAGCAATAAAGAGGAGTAGGGTATTATTGCTCAGTGGTAGGGCATCCCTGAGTTTGATCCTTAAAAGATTCCCTGCCAGGGGGCCTGCCCCTTAGCTCAGTTCTTTAAGTGGCTGCTTCAACAAAGCAGTCAGGCTCAGGTTGCTGTGGTTCGATCCCCACAACTCAAGCC
>NW_004524600.1:4666000-4669258 GCF_000260255.1 Octodon degus | reverse complement strand
AAACCTGTCCTGAAGGCATTTGGAGGAAAAAAAAAAAAAAAAAAAAAAAAAACCTCCTTTAAAAAAAAAAAAAAAACCCCCCCCCCCCAAAAAAAAAAAAAAAAAAAAAAAAAATAGAAGGAAAGCTTTTACTATGAAAATGAATTGAGCATTATAAAGAAAATGTCTATAAAATAGGACTTTAGTAAATGACAATTTCTTTACAGATGGAAGACAGGATGTTAAAGATTTGCTATTTCTTAATAGATTAGCTAATTAATGTTCTTCTAGTGCAAATGTTCTAAGGTTTTTCTGAAAGAATTGATAGGCACAGTGTCTTACATAACCTTATGTGTAGGTCAGAAAAATCATGACATTATTAAGTGCAAAGCTACTGTTTGATCTTGGGCTCCTCTGGGATGTTTCATGTTACTTATGCAGAGCGTGCACCCAGTTTGTTTATCCTTTCAGAACAGATTGGTTTTAGTCAAGTCTTTCTTCTTCATTGCAGGGGAGTGTGGCCACAGCTGCCTTACCAGAGAGTGGGTCTTCTCTTGCCTTGCGAGCCCTGGGCTGGGGCTCACTTTATGCCTGGTGTGGGGTTGGCGTGAGCAGCTTTGCAGTCTGGAAAGCTTTAGGAGTTCACACAGTAAGTAACAGTAGTCTTGTAACTAGCATCTGGCTGTTTCTTACTACTTTCTTTTTTTTTTTTTTTTAACATTTATTTACTGTGTTGGGGGGGGGCCAGCTCAGCCCACCAGGGGGCGGGGCTGGCTGGCATGTGGTGCTGGGGGATCGAACCGCGGTCCCTGTGCTTTGCCAAGCTTGTTCCAAGTAGGTGCTTTAGACCACTGAGCCATCTCTCCAGCCCCATCTTACTACTTTCTGTTGCATAAATTTTTCTGGTTTTCAAATTTTCATATATTTTGATCTTGTCTTAAAAGGTAATGGCAGAATATGTGACTAAATTCTTACCAGTATCTAGGCAACTTCTCATTACTATTAAATAATAAGGAGGACCAGTGAGATAGTTCAGCAGACTAAGCGCCTGCTTAGGCAAGCACAGTGGCCGGGGTTCGATCCTCTGCACCATAGGCCATGCCAGCCACACGCCTGGGCATGCTGAGACCAGGCATAGTGGTGCAGGCCTGTAATCCCAGCAGTGAGGAGGAGGATCACAATGAGTCTGAGCTGCATAGTGAGACCCTGTGCCAAATACATAAATAATAATGATAATAATGAGTAATATAAGTTTTTCAAATATAATGACTAGTTCTTAGCTAATGTTGATTCTGTGTAAATTGGTGTTAGCTACTTGTTTAATGAAATTATTAATTTGGAGCAACTTCCTGTGGTGTTTGATAACCATATATATAAATACCCTTGTAAAATTTTAACTATTTTAACTATTTTTAAATATGTTATTTACATGGTTTTAGAAAACATCCCGGGAACTTAAATGTACATGTGTGTTTATGTCTACTATGTATATGTAGGTACATAAAATTTATAGTCCAAACTAAAAACCTATACTTCAAGAATTATCAGTTTCTTTTTCTTCTTTTAAAATAACTGGTAGGAAGTTCTGTGGACCAGGCTCTTCGGGTCAAGTGAGAATGGGTAGTAATTTGAGATAGATAGCAGTGGTGAAGATGATGAAAAAAGGTTCTAGGTATATTTCTAAGGTGAGGTCAGTGGGGATTGTTAGACGTTGGATGTGGAGTGGGAGGGCCGTGAAGTCAAGGATGTCTCCAGACCTTGGCTTGAGCAACTAGCGAATGAATGTGGACCAGTGTGTGAGGAAGTGCTGAGGGTAATATCAGGGCCTCCATCTGGGACTGCAGAGCTTGAGATGTTTGTTAGATAGCCTCATGGAGAGCCAAGTAAGCAGTTAAATACAAAAGCCTGAGATTCAGGGGGAGGTTCAGGGTAGGAACATAAATTTCATCAGTGTGTGGATGTTGTTTCAAGCCAGGAGATCACATAAACTCACCAAAGCAATGAGGATAGAGAGAAAGAAGAAGAGGTCTGAGGAGGGAGCCCTAGAGTACGCCTAAGGTTTAAAGATCAGAGAGTGAGGAAAAAGTAACAATGATTTCCTTAACAACAGGCAAGGAAATCATAATGGTGCTTGGAATGATAGAAGTAGAAAACATTTGAAGGCAAAAGGATTGCTTGAATGCTGGTGAGAAGACACACCCTATGAGCACTGTACACCCCGAGTGCAGGCCTCTGAGGGTCATGGGTGGGACAGTGGTAGAAAGTCTGGGTGGAATGGACACAGAAGAGAACAGAAGAGAGATTGGCGACTGTGGATACAGGAAGACCTTAAGTTTTCCTTAAAGTGGGTGCCATCCAGAGAAGGAGAGGGGGTCTAGAGTTCTTTTTTTGTCTTTAGTAGAAGAGTTAATGGCATATGTATAATGATGGAAGTGATTCAGAGACAGGGAGAAAATAAGGCAAGTGGCAGGATTCCTGGAGCAACCTTATTAAGGAGCATTTTATGTTTAATCATAACTGAACATGGGCATTCTTCCACTTTTCACTCAGAGTACACTCATAGACAAGATATAGTGCTTCTCTGATCTGACCAACTTTTAGTTTTAAAGTAACTGCTAGCTAGTCAGTCACAGTAAACTAGAGATTAATTAGAACAGCTAGGAAACCTCTGATTGGAAGATTTTTTGATGACTGCTGCTATTACCTCAGTTTTGCATTTCTTGCATTGTACTAGGCACTTTAAACACAGCAAACTGTTCTTCATAGTAACAGTGTAGCAGGTAGTAGTACCCCCCATTTTATAAATGAGGCAATGGGAACTTGGGGACTCAGATACTTGTGTAAGATCATGTAATTTATAACTGGCAGAGTCAAGATTTGAACTCAAGTCTGAATCTTCAGAAGCTAGTTTTTCTTCAGTGTACCACCATTAGTTAAGATGGACAGGAGTAAGTAGAAGGGGTTAGGATCAGGGGAGGAATATAATTGTGACATAATCCTTACATTGCTGATAATTTGCCAATTTTTTCTGAGTATCTTCAATAAGGGCCTCATCTGACATGATGTTTGATGTCAGTCTGGTATAAGATTGGCTGTTGTTTTCCATAAAAGAGAAACCTTTTAAGCTATTTGTAGTAGAATAAAGCTTAGTATATAGTGGCATATGAAAGAAAGTTATATATATGTATGTATATATGAAAGCAGGTTAAAAAAAAATTTAAAAAAAACTTCTGAGGGATGGGGAAATGGCTTAGTAGAATAAGTGCTTGCCTGGCAAGT
>NW_004524600.1:4606042-4665845 GCF_000260255.1 Octodon degus | reverse complement strand
TTTTAAAATTTTGTGCAAGATTTTATTTTTATTAATTTATACTGAAAATAAAGTATAGCTGCCTAAGAGTTCATAGAATTTCCCTGACCCTACATATAAAATCTACTTGGGGGCGGGGGGCGTGCAGGCACTTAGTAATAAAGTTATTAAGCTGCTTATTTCTGTGAAAATAACAGCCTGTGAGCATTGTACATTAACTATGTAGAAGTGGTAGGTGATGTTTTCAGTGTTTCAGGTATTTAGTGCTATAAGTCATAAAATGAATAAAAATTTCAGGTATGAAAATGAGTAGCTTTAATTTATAAATGTCATAAAAATGAATCAGTCTAAATGTTCATAGACCAACAAAATTAGGTTATTGTACACTTGAGAATTTAGCTTTGTAGGCTAGACTGTGCTATTTCAGTTTCTAGAACATGAACTTCTTTGTTTTATGGCACTAATTAAGATTATTAACTAAAATATTTTAGAACAAAACATTTTGTGATTGGGGCTACTGAATATAAGTATATTGTAATCCTTTTGTATTACATCTTCATGTCTGTCTAGAAAGAGAACACAAATAACGCTTCCTGTCCACAGGTTATTAGCGCATCAGTTTGATCTGCACATCTGAGAAGTCTCACCGAAAGATGAGCCCACTGATGCCAACGGCACATCTTTTAATTAAAGGCAGTGATGTTTATTAACTTGCTGGTTTGTTCATTTAGAAGTCATTTGTTAGCCTACCCCAAGCCTATGCTGAGATCAGGCTCCCCACTAGGCTGTTCTTATCTAAGTCTTTCCCTGCTCCTTTTCCTAGAAGATTCTTAATGCCACTGTTCTGAGGCTTCTGGAGAGCAATATATGATATTGTAGCTCTGCATTTACAAAGTTCCTACATTTATAATTTTGATGATGAACTTGTATCATTAAATGTTGCCATCTGTGATCTAGTATAACAGTCTTAGAAGATGAGCAGAAATGTTCCAAGTATGTGCACCTAATAAATATGTGAGGTGTTTATTTCCCAGTAAATGCAGGTATCAAGATGAACTCTAGTGTCAAATAATTTGTCAGTAACTGCCCTGTACTGTATGGAATCTCTGCAACAGACCCAGCTCCACTTCTAAAGGGTGCCATCTAATGGCTGGCCTTGAGCAGCTTGACAGAAGTGTTATTTCCTATTTTAATTCACAGCTACATCTGCTGGTCAAAAAGAGAACATGTTATAAATGCTTAAGTCAGAACTATTCAATTTCTTAAAACTGTTTTTACTTTGGTCTTTCTTTAACCACAGTTAGCATGAAATTTTATTTTGAAAGAGTACATGTAATACATTAACAGAAAACTACATTCATATTTTATACAGTGGTTTATTTATTCAAAGTTGCAAAGGAGAGCTATTGGAATCTGCCTCATTAGCTGAGCAGAGCACTAGTTTTCCCCAGGATCAACAGTGGGATCCTCACTGTCTGTAGCAATCAGCACGGTCTTTGGGCAGCAGGTACAGCTTGCTTCTACTTTATGGGTTCATTGATTGTTTTGAATTATGATTATCATTTAAATATGTTTAAGGTAGCATTAGTTATCTGAGTTGCTGCAATGGTACTGACTGATTCTAATTCTAAAAATAATTCACACATTGGTTAAGAGCAGTGACTTTTTAATTTTCTTACCTTATATTACTTATTGAATTATTTACTATTATTGGTGAAGGGATTTCTGGAGGAATTGAGCTTGTTTATGGCTGTCTTGTCTCTTTTTCTTCTTACAAGGAGAAATGTGAGCTACCTCAGTATTTATTGATTGATGTAACAGAACTTCATGGAAGGGAGTATGTTCTCTGCCCCTGGCACTGTGCACTGCGTTCATCCCTGAGGGGGCCCATCTCAGAGGCCTGGCTGAGTCACCACTGCTTCTCTTCACTGTGGCATGTACAGCATGTTATTGCCTGCGGCAGTTTATACCTAAGTACTGCTTTTGACCTTGTAGGAACTGGGACCTCATTCGTTATTCAGAAAAACCATGAATGCAACTGTTTATAGTCATTCTAAAAAATTAAAATTTAAAATTAATGTGTAAATGAAGTTTTTTTATTTTTTCACCATGGGCTAAGAGGTATTTGTCTATAGTTACATAGCAGTTGGCTTAATACCACTGTAACAATACCTGAGATATCTGATATCCAAAGGACAAGATTACTTAGCTTATGGTTTTAGAGATCTCAGTTCATGGACAAGTGGCTCCATTGCCTTTGGCTTTTAGTGGGGTGATGTTAGGGGTGCACTGGTAGAGGAAAATTGTTTATATCACAAGCTAGAGAGCAAAGAGACTAGAAGGGTCAGGGTCCCAAAAGCACTCTCAGGGGAACATACCTGTTGACCCAAGGACCTCACATAATACTTCCTAGAATGCTACTACCTTTTGATAAAGAACCAGGCCACTAAAATAAGGGCTGTGGGGGACAGTCAAGTTCCACGCCACAGTACATATGACCTTGAATTATACAGAATTATACAGAAATGCCGTGTTTATTGTCAAAGAAAATATTTAGGACCTATCTTTTTTTTTAAGGTTTTTTTTGTTTTTGTTTTTGTTTTTTTTTTTGCGGAACTGGGGATTGAACTCAGGCCCTTGCACTTGCCACGTAAGCACTTATTCCAGAGCCATCTCCCTGGCCCCTAAAAAGATTTTTTTAATGTAAAAACATTTTTTTAAAAAATCAATGTGGCCGGGGAGATGGCTCAGTAGGATAAGCGCTTGACCGGCAAACGCAAGGATCTGAGTTCAATCCCCGGTTTCGCAAAAAAAAAAAAAAAAAAAAAAAAAACTGAGCAAAAAAATCAATGTGGAAGAATACAAATAAGAAAATAAAATCAGCAAGAATTACATTGAATTATAACAACTAATAAGAATTACATTGAATTATAACAACTAATTATAACAACTAATCAGGGTTCAGTAGGAACCCTGATTCATACTATTTTGTAGGTTTAAGTATATAGAATTATACAGAAATGCCATGTGTCTGCATACTACTCTGGAACCTTTTTCGTTGAACAGTTGCAGGGAAATCTTACAGCAAAGTATATAAATTGCTATCATTTTTAATGACTACATAGTACTCCACTACATAATTATAATCTACTTAATAATTCTTCTGCCATGGCCAGCCAGATAACTCAGTGGATAAAAGCTCTTGCAAGCAGATGCAGGAGCCAGGGGTTCTATCCTTGGGACTGCCATGCCAGCCCCACCCCTAGGACACACTTAGACAGCAGTTGAGACTGGGCGTGGTGGTGCGCTCCTGTAATCCCAGCTCTTGGGAGGATGTAAACAGGCAGATCACTACGAGTCCAATCTAGTAGTGAGACCCTGAACACCTTGTAGACCCTGCCCTAAAAATACAAAAAAAAAAAATCAGTCTCCTGCTGATTGGACTAATTTTTCCCTATTCAACATTGTGAATCTGTAGGCATGCATACATCTTACTCATTTTTTTTTGGTTGAGGATTTGTCCCAAAGACAGGAGATGTTACTGTTGAGTCAAAGTGTGTTTAAAAAGTGTTTTGGGGGCTTGGGAGATGGCTCAGTAGAATAAACGCTTGCCTGGCAAGTGCAAGGACCTGAGTTCAATTCCCATTTCTGCCAAAAAGTGTTTTTTATATTTATTGGTAAATGGCCTTTCAGAAAAATGTATTGATACTGACTTCACAGACCTGTTTCCTAGCACCCTGGCCATCCGTGGTTTCTAGTACTGTGAAACTTGCCATCCGATAAATGGGACGTCATCTACTGTTTAAAACTATGTCTTTTGAGTCTCTGCTGCTATAAAGCTCTTTGGAAATAATTTGTGAGCAGGAATTCTCAGACCTCTTCAGGTCCCATTCTGCCAGGCCTCCTTTTTTTTCACAAAGCAAAAAGCATGAAGTGTATTTTAAATATTTCTCTTAAAATCAAGCATTTGAGGGGCTGGGGAGATGGCTCAGTGGAATAAGCGCTTCCCTGGCAAGCGCAAGGGCCTGAGTTCAATCCCAAGTTCCACCAAAAAAAAAAAAAAAAAAAAGCATTTGACTTTCCTGTTCAGAGAGAGATTTTAAGGGAAGTAACAGTGTATCTTTCTCATAGGATAATGTTAGATGCAATCTCACAAGATTTATTTTTCTCTAGTAATTTTTGGCAGTTGCTGCTGCTAGGTATAATTTTTATGTTAATATTTAGCTTCACTTCTTAACCCTTTGACTAACCTGAGATCTTTTGCTAATTGCAATCAAATTTCTCTTTGAATTCTTACCATAAATTTTCGCCAATATTGCAGTGAATCTTTTATTATTGCATTTATTCCTCTACTAGTTTTGTTAATCTTTTTTTTTTTTTTTGAGACAGAGTCTCACTATATAGGTAGGCTGGCCTTGAATTCATTGTACTTCCAACTATTCTTAGTTTTGTTTTGTTTTTGTCTTTTGGAGACAGGGTTTCATTATGCAATTCAAGGTGGCCTTGAACTCAGTTTGCAGCTCATGCTGGCCTCAGACTTTCAGCAGTCCTCCTGCCTCAGTCTCTTGAGTGCTAGGTTGCCGGTGTGTGCCATCTCGCCACGCTATTCTACTTAGTTTTAAATTGCTGTGGTTTTATTGGACACACAGTTATGCTTATGGTCCTTCCTCTGCCCTCATTATTTCACCTTCACAGGGTCTGGCCACTTGGTTACTTTAACCTCACCCTGAGCTCTAGTTCAGGCTCGTGGGTCTCTGTGGGTAGACCCAGATGCTGGGGAATCTGCAGATATGGAGCTTATTCACCCCTGAACTTTCAGCAGAATGTCAGCGTGTTCCTGGGTTGCACTGTCTATGACAGAGGGAAGAGCCAGGCTGCCAGTTCATGACCACACTCTTTCTCACCTTTTCTCACCAAATGTTGGCTGTCCATACCTCACCCCACTATAGTTAGGGGCAGTGTCTTGCCTGAAGATGACCCTGACTGCTGCTCTGTTGTCCTTGTCTCCCATCTTGCTTTTCTGTAATCATTTCTCCACACTACTGCCAAGGCGGTAGACTTCTATATCTGCACCTTTACTGCTTCACCAGGGATAAAAAGTTCATGCTGCTACCAAAGACTCTCCCCAACTGCCTCTGCTCATTACCCAAGGACTCTGCTGCTGTCCTAGCCTTCAGCCCTTGCTAATTTCAGTTTCTTCCTCTCTGCTGTAGTATGTGCAATTCTCTGTAAAATTTCTCCTACACCTAGAAATTCTTTCTTGATTCTCCTTGACCACCTCCAGCTACCATTCTATTTGTCTGGTCCCTTAGAGAAAAATTTCCCAAAAGAGTTGTCCGTAATTGCAGTCTCTTCTTCCTCTGCTTTCTTTCCTCCATCCAGTTTCTTTTCCTGGCACTATACTGACATTACTGTTGTCCAGGTCACCCATGTCCTCCTTGTTGCCCAATCCAGGTTTTTATCCCTTCTTCTTGACCTACCAGCATCACAGGACACAATTAAGCATCCTGTCCACCAGAAACATTGTCCTGTGGTTTTTGAGATACTTCTGATGTCGCTGGTCTCCTTTGCTGGCTTTTCCCCTAGCTGGCATGTAGTGTCAGTGGGCAGCAGCTTCGTACTTGGACTCTTCCATTCTCCATTGCCTTCAGTCCTTTGGTTCTCTCCTAAAGCCACTGGCATTTTAAAACCATCTGTCCAGTATGGTACCATCCAGATATACAGCTCCAGCCTTCAGACTTGCCTCCCAGCTGTGCATCTTCTGTCTCCACGTGGGTGTCACAGGAGTACGTCTAGTGACCACATCCCCGTGTGAGCTCTTTAGCTGCTTGCCTTCTCCCAACATTTTCCTCCCTTCACTCTCCACGAGTGAGTTCTGCTTGTCATCCCTGCTTTGGAATACAGCTTGGCTTCTCCCTCTCCACCTCCATTCATCTTCCCCTAGTGCATTGACCATTTTTTGTCTTGTCTCCCAGCCTTGCCTTCAATTCCCTTAAATTTTTTTTTTCACACAGCCTATTTTTGAAAGTCAGATCATACCACTCCTTAATTTAAAATCCTTCAGTAGCTTCCTGTTAAAGGTGTATATAGTAAGGCTGCTCCTGCTTCCCTCACCTCCTCCTGAATTACCTTTGTTGCTCACCTTCACCCTACCAGCCTTGTTTCCTCAGCAGCCCAGGTATTCTTGTCTGTGGCCTTTATTCTAGTTTTGTTCAGGAAACTCCTATCTGAGGTCCTCAGAGTTAACTATCCAGGGTTTCAACCCCAAATTATTTCAGTTCCTCAGAGAAGCTTCCTGGGAAAGTTGATTCTGAAATAAAATAGCCCTTTCACTCTCATCAGTCAGTTACTCTCTTGTTCATCCTCATACCTAGTAGTCACTTACATGTAGTAGGTGTTTATTGTTGAGTAAAATGTGTTCACATTGCTTCTACCGTACCAGGGGTTATCTGTTCCTTTGAGAATCAACTCCAAGTCCCTTAGTGGTTTCTGAGTCTCTCTGTGCTCTGCCCCCTGTTTATTCTAACTTACTGGTTCTTGGAAGCAAAATTGGGCCCCAATCCTGCCCCAGAGTATGTGATGGTATCTGGGCATACTTTAGTTGTCATAATGGGTGGCACTGCTGTCATCTAGTGGGTAGAGGTAAAAAGTACTGCTGCACTTTTTTTTTTTTAATTGTATACATTGAGTGCAGGGTCTCACTACACAGCTCAGGCTCATAGTGATCCTCCTGTCTCTGCCTCCCCAGCGCTGGGATTACAGCCATGCACCACCATGCCCGGACTCAGTAGCTGGCCTAGTGCACCTGAGGGGCAGGGCTGGCATGGCATGTGGTGCCAGGGATCAAATCCTGGTCCCCAAGTTTGCCTAAGCAAGTGCTTAGTCTGCTAAGCTATCTCACAGGCCCAAAATGCTCTATACATTCTGTACTGCGTGGGACTCTAGCTCACAGATAATCACCTGGTATAAAATGTGAGTCACGCAAGTGTCTGTCCCAGCTGTCTGTCACAATTGGAGATCTGTAGGCACAAGAGGCTGCATTCCTCCTTAGCTTCTGAGCCTGCACTTGCTGTCCCCACCTGAACACTCTGTTTTGTACCCCTGGTCTTTACTGCTGATGCGGTTCTTTGCCTAGACAGAGTCTTGGGGCAAAAGTGTAACTTTTACAACACAAGGTTAGTGTGTTTTGGCAGTTTTTCCTTTATACAGTTAACTTTAGTTTCTGTCTCAAATTGAATGTAACTTTCACACACAGTCTTATCATCTGATGTCATCTGGAAAGGGTGAGCAAAGCTGTTGTTTTTGAGGACTGTAGTATGATGTGCTTAATCTAATCACAGAACAGGGCAAATTCATAGAATCCATGCAATCTATAGCTATAAAGTTTCAGATAGGATTTGGATACATAGTAATTAATTTTCTTCTTTTTCATGTATTGTGCCACATTAAATATTTCCTTTTTAAATAACTAATACAAATGGCTTTTTAACATTGCTTCAAAAACATATATATTTAGGGCTAGGAGTGTTGTCAGTAGTAGTAGAGTACTTGCCTGGCATACATAAGAGCCTGAGTTTAATTCCTAGCACCTCAAAAAAAAAAAAATATAAAAATGCCTTTAAGGAACAAAAGTGCACTTTGGTAATTTATTTGTGTGAAAGCTAGCAGTTCACCTTCCAATATTTATTGCATAAATGGGAGGTGTTCCTAGTGTTGTTGCTTGTGAATTGGCGGTCTTCCCTCGCACCAACTGGAAGGCAGACCTCATTTCCCCGCTCTGTCCATTCACAGTGCCACTGACAAAAGAAATACTTCTGTGCTGTGGGATTTGTAGGGTCCGCACCCCCAGAGATTGCTGCAGTATCTAGTAGCAACAGAGCAGTGGTCTACTGATTTGTCTTAAAACTACAAGTTGCATTTTATGCTTTTCACATCACAAAACTTTTCAAATGGCTGCATTTTCATGATGCTCTCTTCAATTTCAGATCAGCTTATAATGTTAACACTGTTTTTATTGCATCTTTTTTTCCACTCTTGATCTTAGCCAAAAGGCGAGAAGTAATCATCCTTTTTTTCCATATCAAAGATTTCCGTATTATTTTAAGAGTTCCAAAAAACAAACCATTTTAAATAACTTTAGAGGATAAACATATTGTTGTTGCATATTAATTTTACTGTGTCTAGCACTGTAGATTTTGTTATTTTGTGTTTTAACTTGGTAAAGGTTGAAAAAAAACTTGAAGGTTGGAGAATAGCTTGGCTCTGAAAATAGTTAAAAAATATTTTAGCTTATCCACAGCTTTACAGTATTTGAAATTTATGCATCAGCCTTACTATTTCAAGCAGGCATCACTTCTCTCCATTTTTACTTATGTCTGTTGTTGGGATTCAAGCACCAGGTATGTTCTCTATGCCTGCCTAACTCAAGTCTTTAGATGCTTACTCATCCCTTTCTATCCTAAGCATTTACTGAGCACCTCTTCATAGGGCAGAGTTCTGGTAAATAAAGGTGATCTCTTCTAGGATGACACAGTCGTGTTTTACACTTAGTTGTATATGATAAATTCTATGCTAAAAAAAATACGAAGTACAATACTGATAATAGAATTTTTTTTAAATTAATCTTTATTTATTTATTTGGCACAGGGTCTTGCTATGCAGCTCAGACTCATAGTGATCCTTCTGTCTCTGCCTCCCCAGTGCTGGGATTACAGGCATGTGCGACCACCCCCAGTTGGCTCAGCACAACCAAGTTTCTGGCTCTGGCATGGCATGCAGTATCAGGGATTGAACCTGGGTCCTTACATTTTCTGGGCAGGTGCTTAGGCTGCCAAACTATCTCCCCAGCCCCTAGAGTTTTTAAGGTCTATTCTGCTTTGAGGGTTGGCAAAGAACTGTGACAGGATGAAATATTGGAACCAGACTCCCGTAGAAAAGGAAGCAAGGGGAGCTGGCAGATTCAGAAGGAACAGAGTGACCGAGCCACTCTAGATCAGACCCTCTAGACCCAGAAACATGCTGGCTGGCTTGATCTGCTTCCTTCGTACTTAGTGGTGCAACTGAAAGTATTAAGATGTGCTCTTGCCATCAGCTGCAGTACTATGCTACATTTTGAATATGTAATTTGAGTTTGGCTTTCATTTCAAAAGGAATAATGAGCCATCTAAGATAGAAGGCTGTTAGGGAGCTATCTGACTGTGTTTGGCTTTTCACATCCTGGGGTAGACCTAAATCTGCTCTGGAGGTCATATACATCTGTCTTACTGTACATTTTTAAACACTGCTTTATTTGAGGTATTTTTATTTTGGAGAGGTTTTCCCCCTCAAAATTGATTTAGTGGGGCTAAAGGGAAAGAGTAAAGGGGGAGCTATCATCAGATTTCTGAAGAGATTCAAGCTCCAGGAAGAAAATTACTTTAGAAGAAGCCATCCAGCTAAGGGTCTTCATGTCCTTGAATTTCATGCTCAAAAGCACTTATCCTGGAAAATTACTGGTCAAAGGAATCATTATACCAAGAAGGTAGGAGCAGTCATCAGGTTAAAACATTTCAGGTGAGGACTGGGATTTTAAAAAATGATAGTTATCAAAAGTTAATTTTTTTTAAAGAATCCCTCTAAAATGTTGGCTACTAGTCAGTAAAGATCATTTTTGGGGCCAGGGAAATAGCTCAGTAGAATAAGCACCTACCTGGCAAGCGCAGGGTCCTGAGTTCAATCCCTGGTACCACACACACGCACGCACACACACGCACACACACACACACACACACACACACACACAGGTCATTTTTAAAAATGTTTTTAGGGCCCGGGAGATGGCTCAGTGGAATAAGCGCTTCCCTGGCAAGCGCAAGGGCCTGAGTTCAATTCCCGGGTACACCAAAAAAAAAAAAAAAAAATGTTTTTCATTTGATGATAGCTACTATATATAAAGTTATGCCCAGAAAAATGCAAAAAAGCTCAAACATACTGATGCCACTTTGTACTTGCTAAGTAACTGTATTTTACTACTGAAGTCAATAACCGGATTTATGGATTGATTAAAACTCTCATTTCTTTAAAAGATAACTACATTTTAATAGAGGGCTATGTAACCATCTTTCTACTAAGAAGTATTCTTAAAGGAGACTGAATCACAGGCTTTTCTTTGTTCTTTGGTGTGACAAAGAAGGGGAATGTTCTCCCAGTGAGTGTTCAGTATTCCAGTAAAACACAGGCTGCCCTTTGCCCTATTGTTGAGCACTGGCCGATTTTTAGGTGTGGGTCATAATTAAGGTAGTGAAATCCCTGCTAAAGAAAAGGCACTTCAGCTACATACGCTGAAGAGCCGGATGACCCCACCACGCTGGCATGTGGTGCGGAAAAACTGCCGGCCAACAGAACTATATGTGCACCTTTGCAGCGCAAGCTTTAATGTTATTTTCATCCATAGTTGAAATGATAGAAGCATTCTCATTTGGCATGCATAGTACGTACACGTAGAAAACTAATAACACCAAGAATCTTTTGGGCTGTTATATATGTCAAAAACTGAAGTGATTACCTGATTGTAAAACTAACTCCAGCATTCACTTGCTGGAGAGCAAGCCCCTGGACTGACCTATGGCGGATGCAGATGGCCCGCTAGCAGAGGTAGTAGGCCTGGCCTGCCGGGGCCCACATGACCCTGGGGGTGGGGCCGTTGCGTCTGCGCAGTAAGCTTCAACGGACGACAATAACAGTCAACAGTCTTGGCCTGCGGGTTTCCTTCCACTCTCCTCCAGCCTCTTGAGTGAACAGCCATGCGCAGGTCTGTAGGTATTCTGCGGGTCATCCAAAGAGCAAGGGCAGCAGGAGTGAGTTTCTGGGGACCGGCGGTGGCCCTGCAGCCTCGGCAGGCAGCATGGATCTCACTCAGTGGCCCCTGGGCATTTACCTCTGTGTCCAAGATGGCAACCGTGAAGTGTGAACTGATGAAGAATTTCACCTCGGAAAAGCCGATTTGTCACAGTAAAGTCTCCATCATAGGGGCTGGAGCCGTGGGGCTGGCCTGTGCTATTAGCATTTTGTTGAAAGGCTTGACTGATGAGCTTGCCCTTGTGGACGTTGGTGAAGACAAACTGAAGGGTGAGGTAATGGATCTTCAGCATGGCAGCGTTTTCGCGAAAATGCCAAATATTGTTTGCAGTAAAGATTACCGTGTCACCGCCAACTCCAGCCTAGTGATTATCACAGCGGGTGTACGTCAGGAAAAAGGAGAATCCCGCCTCAACCTAGTCCAGCGAAATGTGGCCATTTTTAAGTTAATGATTGCCACTATGGTGCAGTACAGCCCCCACTGCAAACTGATTGTTGTTTCCAATCCAGTGGATATCTTGACTTATGTATCCTGGAAACTGAGTGCATTGCCTGAAAACCGTGTTATTGGA
This sequence comes from Octodon degus, assembly GCF_000260255.1. Taxonomy (NCBI): domain Eukaryota; kingdom Metazoa; phylum Chordata; class Mammalia; order Rodentia; family Octodontidae; genus Octodon; species Octodon degus. The sequence continues at coordinate 4,654,458 of NW_004524600.1, read as the reverse complement.
ACTGGTTGCAATCTGGATACTGCTCGTTTCCGTTTCCTAATTGGGCAAAAGCTTGGTATCCACTCTGAAAGCTGTCATGGGTGGGTCCTTGGAGAGCATGGAGATTCAAGTGTCCCCGTATGGAGTGGAGTTAACATCGCTGGTGTCCCTCTAAAAGATCTGAATGCAGCAATAGGAACTGGTAAAGATCCTGAGCAGTGGGAAAATGTTCACAAAGAAGTAATTACCAGTGCCTATGAAATTATTAAAAGGAAGGGTTACACTTCTTGGGCCATTGGCCTGTCTGTAGCTGATTTGGCAGAAAGTATTTTGAAGAACCTAAGGAGAGTACATCCAGTATCCACCATAATTAAAGGCCTCCATGGAATAGAGAAAGAAGTATTCCTCAGTGTTCCATGTGTCCTAGGAGAAAATGGTATAACAGATCTTATAAAGATCAAGCTGACCCCTGAAGAGGAGGCCCATTTGAAAAAGAGTGCAGAAACACTTTGGGAGATTCAGAAGGAGCTTAAGTTTTAAAATCTAAATCTATCATTCTGAAGTTACTGAAGATAACGATGGTAGATAAGAGATTGGACTGTGTATGCTAGCGTTTTGCATAAATTTAATTTCCTGAAAGTTGAAAAGAGTCCCTGTTTAGCCCTCTGTTTTAACCTTTTAGCATCTAGATGCTGGTGGTACTTACATTTTTACAATTCATAAGTGACTGTATCCAAGAAGATACCTAGTTTCTCTGATGTACCAGTATTTGTATTATAACTCTATGTAGGTGCCATCTGGTCTAAAAATAAGATGTTAGTGTGTTCTAATTTTCATTGAGTAAGTGCTAATTCATTTTGGGTTGCTTATAGCTATGTTCATTTATGTACCATTTAAAAACTGTCATTTTCTTTACAATGTAAAAATAAAAGTATGTACACAAAAGAAGTACTCTTTGTAAGGGATGAATCCTGAGGCTGCCTTCATTATCCTGGGACAGCATATCAGCTGAGTCACAAAAAGAAGTCACAAAATAGGGGCCCCAGCTGCATGTAGGTTGTGTGTACATGCACACTTTTGAAGCAAGATCATTCAGGTTAAGATATGAAAATAATAGTGATCAGATTGTAGTTATGTTTAATGCAGTAAGGTAGAAAACTTTTTAGAAGCTTGACAGAAAATGGTATGGACACTAATTTGGCAGGGAAAGGAAACATCCCTAAATTTTGCATTTACCAAAAATAAAATCTGGTTTAGTAAAAATGTTTTAGAACTGCCTCTGGGAACCTGACCTGTTATGTTCGTTGTATCAAGACACATTATAACTTGTTCTTATTAGGCTGTCGTAGCCGTACGCTAGGCCTAGGTTGTTACAGGCTCCAGGCCCATCCAACTGACTGCTCAGTTTATTTCGTGTTGATAGAAAGCTTTTGCACTTAAATGGTGCCCTATTGCTGATTGTCCATTAAAATTGGGCATTTAATGAGTGCTTGAAGGATTGTATTGTCAGAAAATTACAGTTTACTTTTTATTCCTAAATCAGTTGATGTCACTATAGATTCCGGAATTGGTACGTGTGATCCAGTGAGAGAATAGGAGAAAGTGAAGGTGCTTATCTTTTCCTTAAATAGTACTGGTTCTAATAACTTAGAAAATGGGAAACAAGGGCCAGCCAAACAGCTCAGCAGATTAAAGCACCTGCAAGAAGGCACAGGGACTTGGGGGTTCAACTGCCGGGCCAGCCTGCCCCTGGGGTGCACTGAGGCAGTGATAGAAACTGGGCCTGGTGGCACGCGCCTGTAATCCCAGCTCTTGGGAGGCTGTAAACAGGCAGATCACTATGACTGCAATGTAGTAGTGTAGACCCTTCCCTAAAATACAAAAAAAGGGAAACTGGGGCTTTAAAATGCATGTTAGCTTTTGTAAAGCCATTGAATATTTAAATTAATATACTGTGTTAAAACACATCTTTGGATTCTTGGGCATATCAGTAGGCTGTTAGCATCTGCTCTTTAAGCAAGCCAGTGCTTCTTAGTTGAATGTTATTAACAGACATAGGACAATAATCTTTTCATTAAAAATGTCCCTTTGTGTGCTGATTAGAGTTCTTCTACTATTTTATTGAAACAAAAAATGCTCTAAAAAAAAAAAAGTTCTGATTCTCCGAGTAACATTCATTAGTTGCAGAATTCCTATTCCCTCTTATCTGGCTCTTGAGTACCAAATGGTACTACTAAAGGGCATGAGAGCATGCTTACACCTATTTTATAATTCTCACCATCTTTGTTAGCAAAGATAGACTGAGTTAGGCTGCAGTAAAAAAACAAAACAAAACAAAAAACTCTCCAGCTGGATATAGCTAGCCCACACCTGAAATGCCAATACTTTGAGGCTGAATCATGAGTTCAAACCCACCTGCACAACTCAGCAAGACTGTGTCAGAAAAAAACTGGGCTGAGAATGTAGGTTATTGCAAAGGCCATGGGTTCAGTCATGAGTACTGGTTGAAAAAAATCCCTCCTGGGCCAGCACTTCAGGTTACTTTGATTGTGAGGCTAAATGAGTGAGCTAGCCAATACCAGAAACATTCTGAAGCTCAGCTTTTAATTCCAATAGCTGCCTATTAGAATTGATGCTATAAAGATTTTCCAAAATTACTTAAATTGAAGGCATAATCCAAGGTTTTAAGTTAGGACACCATATATGGGCAGCAGTGCCCATGTGCACGTGCAAACGGTGCACAGGGTGAGCCGACAGGCTACATAGTCAGGGCTGATTTCACCAGCGGTGACACAACTCTTTTTATAGTGTTCTCTGAGCTTCCATCTCCATAGCTTTAAAAGATTAATATTTGCCCCCATTTGTTGTTGAAGGTGAAGTGAAAAAAAAAAAAAAAATGCCGGCACCTGGTAAAGATTCTTTAAACAATATCTACCTGGCATATGGGCTATATGGCTCTTTAGGAAGCTAACTGTTCTGCTATCTAAAAAACAACCCTATCCAATTCTCTGAACACTTCCCAGTTAATCATGGCACCCCATTTGAACATTGCTGTCTTAAGAACTTTCTAGTAATATTATACTGTGTCCGGCACGATTGGACACTAATATGTCATGGTTTAGGATGAGGTTCCCAGGGTGGTATGCTCATTATTGTAGGAAGGTACTGTTCATGTATAGTCTGTGACAGTACACAGTAGCCCAGCTTGTAAGAGTGACTCTGAGATGCATAGCATGGAAAATTCTCTCTGGGCAGAGGAAAAGGAGGAGAAAAAGACTAGGAAAGAGGATACAGCACTTGGGAATTACTTCAGGGTAACAGTGAGCTGCTGGTGGATGTGCTCACCCCCAGCGTACCCCAACTTAACCCAGCTTCTTTGGGATATAGAGTAAAGGGGAAGCTCTAGGGCAGTAACTGTGATTATTATGATGGAGTCAGTGTATTTATTTTATAACCAAATTGGCTTAACTGTACTTAGCCTCTAAGGGGTGTTTATCAGATGTGATTTGTTCTACTGGCCCAACTGTCACATGTCCCTGGGAACAGGTAGATCATACTGTCCTTGGGAGGTGAGAGGACAGAAGGAAATCAGGCCAAGACCCAGGGAGGGGAACACGGTATGCCAAAGTTGAGCAGCACTCTTCTCTCTCCTGCCCTGGCCTCGGCTGTGTTCCCCACTCCTTCCCTTCCTAGCAGCACTGAGAAGGGAGAATGGTGAAGAACACAGCTCCGAAATGGCAACCTGAAATGTCATTTGAAAACTGTGATTAAATTAAGTTTTAAAAAATGTTCAGCCAGACCTCAGCCAGAAAGATGTTCGTTTTTCAGCCACGAGAGTCTACGCAGTTTCTGATTGGGCATGTAATTGGTATTTTGAACAAAGTTCTTTTCATGGGCCATTCTTAACAGTAAGAACTGTGTCTACCAACTCCTGCCATATACACACAGTCTGCGGTGGTTGTGACAACCAAAGATACCCCTCCAGGCCCTCCTTCCCCGGAAGGCAGTGCTGCTCTTACTAAAGAACGTCACGTAAAGGAGTCGTCATAGTATAGATCAGGACACAGTGAGCATCGGCCTCCTTCATACCACGCATAATGGCTGACCTTATACATTCTAGTGTCGGAATAATTGAACCAAAATGCTAATATATGGTCCTGCTTCCACCCCCTGGGTGCCACCGAGTCCTGTCCTGACAGCGCGTGCCTGTAATCCCAGTGCTGGGGAGGCTGAAAACAGGAGGATCAGTATGAGTCCAAGCACATAGTGAGACCCTGTACCAAATACATAAAATGGAAAAAAAATGGATAACTAAAGTAACACTTTTAATGGCTACACCTTAATATTTATATCCATATAAGCTTTATTCTTGGAAAATAACATTTTGATAATGTTTTAATGATCATAGGTCATACACATTGAGCACTTCCTGTATGTGAAGTGCTGTGTGTTTTCTCATTTAATCCTAAGAGAAGCGGACAGGTAGTTACTTCCCTTGTTCTGCATATGTAGAAGCTGCAGCTAGAGAGTAAGCATTCTCCCAAGTGGTGGAGCTGGGAGTTGAACAGGGGTCTGGCTGGTACATGAAACTGCGCTGTTCACAGCAGCGTTCCAGGGTTTGGGTATATGCTAGGATTTACAAGTCTTGAATAAAATGTAACCCCTCAATTTTAAAAGAAGGTAAAGATTTAGCTTCACTGTAAAACAGACCAACATTAATATAAAACATTAGCCAACTCTTAGGTGACCACTCTGAGAAATGGCTTGGGCATTGCTGAGGAATACAAGGTGCTTTGCAAACCTAGTCAAGTGGATTTGTGTTCTTTAGAAAGTATAACTGGGCTTTGGTTGATGAGAAAAATTTATAACACTGTAGTCTGCTGAAATAGCATCTTAGTTACAGAACCATACAGATGAAAAAGATGAATTAGAGCAGTTGATGAACCTATGGCACACATGCCACTACAGGCTGTTTGTATCCTCTTCATTGTAAAAGGTTTTCCGTCCCTGGATAAGTGTCTGAGGTAAAAAGTATCCTACTCCCCTAAGTCAGTGTTCCCTTCCTTCGATGGACTGGGTGTCCTAGGTGAACTGTGGCACTACTGATTCTGCATAGTCACATCACCCAGCCCCCTGCCCTCTGCTCTGACTTCCAAGCCCAGATGAACTTCTGCAGGTAAGACCTCTACATAGGTTTCCACACTGAGTGACACGTGAAACATGCCAAGTTATGTGTCATCCATTGATTCAGTCTTTATTAAAAACCCCTACCAAGGATCTCTCTACTCTTTCCCTCTGGCTATAAAATTTTAACTTTGAATTGACCTAAGTACATTCATTTACTCAGATGGTCAGAAATCCCATCCTCCACTTCATCTTCATATATGAAAGCCAGTAATACATATCATTCTTCTGGTAGCAAAAGACATGCTGGAGGACTGATAATTCAGGGCATGTTGCCTTCTAGACTAGGAGTTAAGTTTTATATTAGTTAGTTAATGGATTCATACTTGGAAGAAGCAAAGAGATGTATTCTTTGTTCTGTCACGTAGCTAGTATACAGATCTCAGTTTTTATTAGTATTCCTTTTACTCTGTGCCAATGAGCAGGGATGTGTTTTCCAGTTAACAAAGGTGTCACTTCTGATAGCGTTGGCTATTTCTCCCTTTTTGACATTTGATGACTGATTTGTTTTTCTCCTTTTAGATGAAAGACTTTCGAAGTAAAATGCAATCAATATTCCCAACAATTCCCAAGAACTCCAGATCAGCTGTTGAGTGGGAGGATGCGTTGAAGTCCAAATGAGATGAGCACAGATGAATTCTGAAGCGATCACTGCAGAAAGGGTGGCTTTGGAGGCAGCACAGCTGAAAAGGGACTGTGAGTGCTTTCTCCCGAGGACCCATGCAGATTGTCGGTGGCATTCAGCCTCCCCCTGAGCAGGCGGTCTTCCTCTGCATCTGTGGCTTTATTGGAGAGGGGCAGGTTTCCTAAAGTTAAGTATTTAAAAATAATTATTGGGATAACTTCCACAGATGGAGAGATTCCAGAGGGAAATAGCTCTGGTTATAAGAATAAACCATGTTTCATACCTGAAAAAAAAGTGTATTGTAAAAGTCTGATAGTAAATCTTTACAAGTAGCTCTATTACAGCATTAAAACCTGAGTCTTTCTTGTCAGTATACAACCAAGAATTTGGAAGAACTGTTCTATTAGCCAGACTCCTAAATACCAGGTTCAGTGGTGAGTCCAGAACAGCAGGGAGTGAGTGCAGGTCATGGTCCTGAGCACTGTGTGACTCACAGCAAGCACATATGCCAGTCATTTATCTGGTGGCCTTGTTTAATGGCCCTATGATTCTTATACTTAAGACAGAAAGCTAGTGACAGATTATGATAACTTGAAAAGGTGCAGTTGGCTGAAATACTAATGATGATAATCAAGGGTATAAAAGACACTTTTTTGAGAATTGGTATTGGGTCCCTGAACACTGACTATTGGTAGTTTTGTTTCTGTTGATATAGTAAAAACAGCTGAATTGTTACCTATTTTAAATATTTTCAACCAGAAATACACTTGAGTGCTGAGTCTCAATATTAGTACCTATTCTGTAATTAATTTTTATATACCCAGACCTCTCATGTACTCCATGATCTGCAGAAAACAGATGGAGAGTTAGATCTTAATTCTTTAACATTTTTAAAAAAGAAAAATACTTGTAATATGTCAGTATGTTCAGAGAAATAATCTCTGGTGGAAAATCAGTTGTGCAGTTTCTTTAGAACTGCTTAGGCTCTAATTAGTCAGCAATCAGGTTTAATAAAGTACGTTTTAAATTTCTGTTATAATGAAACCTTTTAGTTCTAAGGAAAAATTTGAAATGAAATGTCAAGTGCATAATGTAACATTTTTCTCCAGACCACATTACTCTGTTAAAATTGCCATATTGTTAATTAAACATGTGTAGTTAGTGTGTGAGATTCACGTGTAACCTGTTAAAAATCTAAAACCAAAAGGAAAGGATTGTGAACTTTATTAGCATATGTAGGCAACAAAAAACTCTTCACCCATCTTTCATTTTTCACTAAATCTTAGTATTTCTGACCTGTGACTGCAATGAAGGGATTCAAGAGTCAAGAAATTGTGTTTGAGTCCAGGCTTTCACTAAGAGAATGCGTGTGACCTACAACCATTTCTGCTAGAATCTTGATTTTTCATTCACCTTAGATGGAGAAGGCCTATTGATTTTTTTAAAAACCTGTCCTGGGTAGGAAAAAACAGAAATTCTTAGCTTGCTAGAATGGTAAAGGAGAAGTCAATATTAGTTGTGGTTCTGTTTAGTGGAGTCCTGCCTTGTCAGCTTTTTGAGGGTAGGGACTTTCTGTCAGGCCATGTGACCTATAGAGGCACCTGCTGTGGAGGTCAAGTGTACTGAGCAGGTGGCAGCTGCCCAGGAGGGAGCCAGGGCCTGGCACATAGAGGCCTGGCACACAGAGGCCTGGGTAGATGTGCACTGGAGGGCTGAGCGCCTACTTGCTTGGCAGTGTGCTTCATGCAAACAAATCTTGCTCCTGCATGTGACTTCTGTTATCCTTCATAGGTGGCAGGGGTCCAACTCCCATAGAAATGATCGTGAACATTTCATTTCATTTCATCCTTCCCTGTGGAGGGAAGTTTGATGGGGACAGGTTTCCTGGAATAGGTACACAGCATAGCCTACAATTGCATTTTAAAAGCAAAAATAAAGTAACAAAAATGAAAATTCAAAGAGAAAAGAAGTAATGTAACTCCATGGTGTTTTTCCACTGTCAAGACTCACATATCAGAAGATTTAGTCATTTGTCTATTTCTTTTATACCAGAGGCATATTGTTAAATTGGTTAATGGAAAGGAAAAATGTTTAACAGATAATGTTATTCTTTATGTGAAGTACCATCTGTGTATTGAGTTCTGAATGTTCCTGGATATGGAAGAGAGGAAGTGTTATGGAATTTCAAGTTTGCCTTCTTTGCTGTCTTTATCTTGGATAGAGTATGACAAACATAATCACATTTATCTCCTGGAGCATAAAGAGTTTTAATCACCCTATTAACCAGGATGACATTTTTCACAGACTTAAAAAGGAATAGAACAGACATTATCTCCCCATAAGCAATCCATTTCATGGAGGCTGAGCACTGGCACTGCTTTAAAGGAGGGGTAACACCGCCATTTCCATTTCCTTTCTAAGCCAACAGTGAGGAGGCTTTTGGTAAGGATGTGGCTTTGATTAGGTCAGTGTGAAGCTTTACACTTGGAATCTCAGTGCCCAAGAGAGCTGTTAAAGAAAGCCACACAAAGAAAACACAGTGGGCAGAGAAGCAGCTTCTAAGATCTCAGGATTCTTTTAAGACAGTGTACATCCTGCTAAGTTATTGCTGCCCTGTAACTCATATCTACCAGATGCTGTTTTGTTTTGGTTTTTTTCCCCAGTATGAAACAGTATGATTTCACAACAATCTGGGAAGGAAAATAGGGGGTGGGAACTGCCTCACCACGTGGCAGATGTCCTCGCCCAGCCAGTCAGCTGGCAGTGGGGAATCTGATCACACCCTCAGCCCAGCTTGCTGACACAGAGAAAAGCTCAGTCAAAAAGTGGAGCCTAACCATCCTGCCTGTCATACATCGTGTTTGCTTTCACAGATAGTGTGAGACTGAGCTCACAAATTAATCATTACATCTTACAGGGGAAATAGAAGAAATTAGGGGGGCCCAGAGGGACAAAAGTAATTAAAATCCATTGAATTTAGCTATTTCACTTGGGACAAGATTTAATCTGCTAGATTTGGTTTGCCAAGTATGTTGTTTATTTTCACCTCACTTCGTATATCTTCTTTAAAACAAATAGTTAAATATGGGTAAAATATAAAAATACTTATTCAAATAGTTACATTTACAATGGAAATTAGTAAAATACATGTTTCATAGCATTTTATTTTGTTCAAGTGCAGTGTTTTCTTTTCTGCCAGGAGTCACCAAATGAGACAGCAAATATTTGGGATTCTCTTGGTGTCAGCCATGTTGTCACAGGCCATGGTTTTGGGAGCACAGAGGAGGAAGCCAGCAAGCATCTCTCACCAGCAGACATGACTCTGTAACAGGGAGTGAGGGCAAGTTTTGTCTGATGGCAAATAACCCCTTCAGAATCACAGTGACTAGGAAGCACACACAGTTTTAAGTATTAGCACAGTGATTTAGGATCCTAATTTATATTTCTTACATCAGCTGGATCAGGTCCTTTGCCTCATTACCATTTGATGAGGCATGACTATTAGTGTAAAAAGAACAATAGTAGAAAATGATCAAATGCATATAATATACTTAATATAAATACTTAAATACATAAGGGTAAAAGTCATTCTTAATGGACTCTCCTAAGAAGCCAAATCAGGCATACTGAGCAAACTTGGCACATTCCTAACACCTGTTACCTGCAGGTCTGAAAATGCTACAAAAATCAGTCTTCACACTAGGCTTAGGGTGGTTTTTATGATTTGCAGCTTCATAGCTCCTAGGACCTGGCCAAGTGGGTATCGAAAACCTGTGGCTCTGGGCCTTTGGATTTCAGCTGTCCAGGATGCATGCACTGAATTAAGTTGGCAAAAGCTTGGAAAGGAAAGCTGGACTTGACCCTCCTTACAGAATCGTGGTCACCTTTGGAGGTTGCCCCTTTCCCCTGCCAAGCCAGGTCATGAGAATGTGGTTTTTACTGCCGGTTGTCTTCTCTGCTTGTCCCAGTAGCAGTGGTTGAGTCCCTTCATGTCATCCTCTGAGGGAGGGCCACACAGTGGACAGCAGATGGAAATGTCCAAGAATTACCAAGGGTGAGCTGTAGCCACCACGTGTATCCTGGTTCCCTTCAATTTATGGTGGCTGCAGCTACTGGAGACCTTCCTGTAGTAGAGATCCAGGCAGCAGTTAGGAATTCTCGCATGGTAAAATGCAAGAAAAGTAAAATAAGACCTCTTGTCAAAAGACAAGAATTACTGAGGAAAAATCTTCTGTCAGTGTGTGGGTCATGCATGTCTGCTTCCCTTTTCACAGATGTTTACTACAAAGAATTATAGTAAAATACCCATGAAAACAGCACATTCTCAAGTTCCTGACTCCCTGTGTGAGTGTGAGTCTTTTATACAGCACACTCAGTGTCCAGGGAAAGCAGGGAGGTGGGACTACACTGTCTGACCTGGCTCTTGCGTTGTTGGTAGAGCTGCATTCTCACCTGTCCAGATGTGGCTCTGTCCAACAAATCAGCTTGCATCCCAGTGTTCCCTGTCTTTGGGAATAATCTGTAGGTCCCAGGTGCTCCCTGGAAGCTATGGAAATTTAAGTTGAAAGTGGAATCAGCGTAGATGAGCTAAACTCAGTATTCCAAATATTACTGAAGGAGCAGAGAGTGAGGGCTGGCTTCAAAAGCTTGGGGTCAGGTGAGACCTTAAGAAATGCCTACATTCATCCTCAGAGCCAGCGACAAACCTAGGCTAGGCGGGCAGAGGAAGGAAGCAGGGGAAGAAGAGGACAACTGTGTGCCAAGTACGTCCAGGTTCATGTGATACCAGCATTTACGTCTTCACTCATGCTGCCACATTCGCTTGGGGACTAAAAAGAATGAAAATCACATCACAGTGATGAAAAATTACTAGGGGTGGGCTGGTGAGATGACTCAGTGGTCTAAAGCACCTACTTAGAACAAGCTTAGCAAAAGCACAGGGACCGCGGTTCAATCCCCCAGCACCACATGCCAGCCAGCCCCACCCCCTGGTGGGCTAGCTGGCCACACACACACACACGCACACACACACACAAATAAATAAATTTAAAAAAAAAAATTACTAGGGGGTGTTCTAACCCCTAGGTTTGTAACACATACTTTAAAAGCTAAAAGCCATCAGGCTTGATCCTAACATCCACAAATCCAGACCTGCTCAACAAGAATAAACAAAGAGGGGCCAGGGAGATGGCTCAGTGGAATAAATACTTCCCCAGCAAGTGCGAGGATCTGAGTTCAATCCCCAGGTCCTCAAAAAAAAAAAAAAAAAAAAATCCCCAGGTCCTCAAAAAAAAAAAAAAAAAGAATGAACAAAGATCCTTACATGTGTTCTTCCAAGTGCCACCAAGGAGTGAGGCAGCCTCTAAGGGTTTTCCCTGAGGACAAATGCAATCCCTGAACCTCATTCCCAAACTCTGCTCTTCCCTGTGTTGTATTGACAGAACCACCTAGAACTTTCTCTAGAGAGTTTTGATTTTGTCTCGAGAGAACACAAGTAAAAATTTTACTCTCAGAGTACTTAGGATCAGGAAGGGCACCCAGGAATACCTGAGACAGGCTACCTGGTCACAGAGCTGTTAGTCAAACAAATTAGACAAATGAACCAACCATCTGATTCCTTTGAACCTAATATGCCCTACAAAGACTAATAATTCCACCCAGTCTCCCCAATTTGTGCACTTAATGGGAGCCTCCGCGTTCTATCTTGCTCACTAGTCACTAAATCACTCTGAGCTGAGTGCCATCACACACTAATTACCCAGCATGCTAAGCCCCCATCACCCGGCTTCCTGGGTTGTGTCTGCTGGGAGGCAACAGGAGTTGTTAGGAAAGTTGGACTGCCAGGTTAACACGGTCCCTTCCACAGTGTGAGCCACCCTCCGTGCCTGGGCAGTAAGCACTGAAATTAAAACCAACTTTCTCAAAAGACATGGCATGCTGAGAGTCTGCTAGACTGGGCCTCCCAGAACAGGCTATGGCTTTATTTCCCATGGCTTTAAGCTTCTAAATTCCTAGCTCAGTAAGTGTTGTGGGGCTCAAGAGCTGTGCAAATGCAAGGCTTGGGGCTGGGAGCCCAGTGACACTATTCGGCAGTGCCATCCAGTACAGGACAGCGACAGGCCAGAGGAAGGCAGAGACATTTCCAGGAGCTGCATCAGTTGGGTCCGTGGGAAGCTTGAGCTCCAAGTGCTGCCCTAAAAAACATCCCCGTAACCTTCCTGGACCTACAGCAGACAATTCCAAGTCTCATTCATTTTCATACCCATTATAATAGTCTGTTCAGTGCTCTGATTCACCAATAACCATTTCTCCGCAGCTTAAAATGTTTCATAACAAACCCACCATTACCACCACTTGAACAGCTCTTCAGGGCACTTGGCACCTGTGCAAGCTGGCATCTGCTTGGAGCCCCCTCTGCGCCCCGGCCTCCAGGCTTCCTCCAGCTCTGGCCCTCAGCCCCAGCCAGAACCCTCCCCACGCAGAGCCACACCACTGACAGCCAGGACGACATCAGACAAATGGTGCTGCAAAGGCCTGCTGCCTTCAACTCTAAAATGGGCAAAGGCACTCCCATGTCACCCCATTGGTAAGAGCGTTAATGATATAAAATATGTGACGCAGTTGGCAACTCAGGTCAGGCCCTGCTGACCTGATATGGCCATGCCTCCAATATGCACTGGCATATTGGAGTTGACATAGTCAGCTGGCACCGAGTCTTGTGCTCTGGGGTCCCTGGTGGCCTGTGTTGTTGCTGTAGCTGGCCCAGGGGCCACAGCCTGATAGCCACTGCCTATGTCCTATTCTGTTCCTGCCTCTGATGCTAATGCCTGCTCTTGCTGGTGTCTGTCCCAGGGATGCATCTCAACCTTCTCAGGCTGCTGTGATCACTACTGCCGGACTCTTCCAAGCGACTGTGCTCAGTGGGCTGACATTTCATCAGACCACCCACACCCTGGGCTCTCCACACTCGGTCTCAGGGGTGTGCACAGGACCCTCACTTTCATGAGGCACCAGGGTGAGGGAGCCCGTTGGAGGGCACTACTCCCCCAGTGGGCCCCCTGTGAGCAGGCCAAGCAAAGGGGCCAACAGCAGAGGACCCTGAAGAGTGGTTCTGGAGTCCATATAAGTGAGCATGTAGGTCTTAGTCCACCATCTGGGGACAACACAACTGAACAGGCAAGTGAGGTCACAGAATTTTAGTGAGACTTCAGTGTGGCTTGTGACTCTGGAAAGCCAGGGGACTGTGTGGATGAGAATGCTTGCCCCACAGGCCCGGAAAAGGGGAGCCAGGGGATATGGAGATGGGTTGAGGGGACATCAAGTCAGAAAAGGGGGTGATAGGTAACCGGCATAGGCTATTCAAGGCCTATGCGGCTTACCTAGCCTTGGGTTTGCCTGTAAGCAATGGGGAACATAAAGTTAATTACATTTTCTAAGCTTGTGACGTGGCGTTGAGATTTTCTTCTAGTCATGTATTTATCTACAGCACAGTTATCAAGTGGCTGGTTGGTGCTAGGTGGGGGTGGAACATTCTCAATGGCCTTCTGCTATCCACAGAAGAAGAAAAAAGGATACTTGTGGGCAATAAATGAAGGCAAAGAGCAAGACAACACCCCTGGGCACCTCAGGAGGCGCTGGATGACCTCAGCCAGATGACCAGAGGGACCCTGGCTTACCAGCTGGCAGCACTGAGAGGTGGGCAGCACCCCCACAGATCTGGTCGTTGCTTTCCCTTTTTATTTTATTTTTTTTAATTTTAATAATTTTATTGAGAAACAAATAGCAATGAGACAATTTTAAAATCAATCAGTAGGACAGTTTCAATAATAAATACATTGCACATTGTTGTCTCATTGCCTTTCCCTTTTTAGAAGAAAGAAAATAGCTGGATGTGGTAGCAGGCACCTATAAGCCCAGCACTCTGGGAGGCCAAGGCTGAGGACCAAAAGTTCAAGCCCAGCCTGGACTGAGACTCAGCTTAGTGAGACCTTGTCTGAGATGGAAAATACAAAAGGGCTGGGAATGTAACTCAGTGTGAAGGCCATGGGTTCAGTCCCCAGGGAGGTGGGGGTGAAAGCAGGAGGCAGAGCTGTAAGCGACAGGCCCCTGCCCCTGCATTGTCTCCCTAAGGGGAGATGTTGGTGTGACTTACAGGGTGGTGGCCACGGATGACCTGGGGTGGGATCCTTGAGGGACCTGGGCCACATGCTTCCTGCAGAAGCACTGGAGGTGGGAGGGTCAGCCTGCACCCGGGGAGGACCCGCGGGCAAAAGAGCCTCAAGGCCCCCTGAGGGACCTCTGGCCACTGAGCACGGGGTCTGATCCTCGAGTCTGGGGTCCCACTGGGAAGGGGTTAGATGAAGCCCGTTGAGAAGGAACAGTGTCTGCTCCTATTAATAATGGCACTTAGGTATCACTTACTGTCTTCAGGAGCCATTCCAAAGCTTCACATGTGTTGGTTCATCTCGTCCTTCCAAAGCCCGATCACGTAGATATGTACTACTGTTATCCTCACTGCACAGAGCAGAAAACAAACCTGGAGAAGTCAAGGACTTCCCTCAAGGGCACATGGCTGAGGTTGAAACCAGGTAAAATAAATGGTACAAGGTCACACATCTGACAAATGTCACAACCCAGCATAAAGTCCACATCTCCCACCATGCCCAACCATGTCCCTTTACCAAAGCAGACTACATGAGAAATGGCTTTGTCCCCAAATTCTTGCCTTTGCCACACCAGGACCAGGAATACAAATGGAGGTCTAGGCATCTAATAGGTCTGTGGAACGCTTAGAAGTCAGACTAACAAGTTGTAAGGAAAATATGCGTGACACCCTTTGACAGACATAGCTCCGTAGTCTGAAGGGCCAGGCCCAGATGTAGAACCCTTCAAGGCACAGAGGCTCACAGGACAAAGCGCAGGAACAGAGCTGGCTCTGACCCAGGGCCTGGCCCCTTTTTCCCACTTGGCCCTGGCTCCATCCTACACTGTGTGTGTTATAGATACACAGTTTGCAGTCCAAGACCCGCGCCCCTCCCCCAGGAGTGTGAGCCTTTGTGGGATGGGCCCTGAAGAAGATGCTCCAGGGAAGAGGCTCGGCCCCAGAAGCGGGCTTGAGGCCCACAGAGCAGGAAATGAAAGGCCCCGTGGTGTTGAGCATCTTTCACTGTTAAGGGAAGGGATCCAGGAAGCAGGGCCCTCTGCAGCAAGGGGCTGGCCCAGTCTGGGGAATCCTGGGGTCCCACTCACACCCTGGGTCTCCTGCTGCACTGGCTCCCATGCCTGCTGCCCTAGCATGAGTGGAGAGAAGAGGACCCTCCCTGTCCTCTTCCTCAGAGGCCTTTGCAGAAATCACCAAAGAAACAGTGCAAGGCCCGCTGATAGTCCCTAAGAGCTAACCCATTGCTTTGCAACTGAACTTTCCATACTCAAATAATGAAAAGTTTGCAACTCTGAGTGCTTCTAACTTTACTTTAGCTACTAGAAAACTCAGCACTGAATTTAATCTTAAGTCATGTTGCTTTTACTGCCTTCTCTGCTTCCTCCTCCTTCATGAGTTTTCCATTTTAGAAAACTTTTGAGTCTATGTCTTTTATTGGAAGCTACCTCCAATCTTTTTGAAGTTGACAGGGCATAAATTATAAATAAAAATAAATGTCACTGGAATTTTCCTCCTTTCTTATTCCAGGAGGTATCTGAAGCCCTGATTTAGAATTTGGGATAAATTCAACACAAAACGTCTTGTGCACCAACACAATTTTTAGTTGTTTCTATAAATGAGCCTGGCTCACTCGAGGTCTCGGAGCATATCAGAACTTTCCCAGGATGAGCAGTTTGTGAACACTGACTTTGAGCGGTCCTGTTTGCAGTGCCCCACTTTTGCCATAAGCCAGCATTAGTGAAACTTGGGGGATTCTTCCAAGCTAGCTGGAAGCAGCTGGAGCCAGAAGGTGGGAAATGTGGTCACTTCTGGTGGGAGAAAAACAGTCTTAGGGAAATTAGTACTTAGCAAGTCATTTTTCCCCTGCCATGAGAGGGGCCAGAGAAAAAATAGGTATCCCAGCTGGTTAGAAGGCAGAAGAGTTAAAGGAGGAGCCAGGGTTTAGAGCTCTGAAGTGGGTTCTGGGGCTGGTGAAGCAGGGGCCCCCAGGTACCCAGGGTCAGGACAAGGGAATCTTCTGAGATTGGCTTAGCATCTGATGCAGTTATAACAAAGAATTCTGTTTTGTTCAAAAGCAGCTGCAGGGCTGGGGATATGGCTCAGTGGTATAAGTGCCTGCTTAGGTAAGCGCAAGGGCCTGGGTTCAATCCCTGGTACCACATGCCATGCCAGCCTCCTGCTGAGCTGGCCACCAAAACCGGGCATGGTGGTGCATGCCTGTAATCCATTCATCACTAGGGAGGCTGAGACAGGAGGATCACAACAGATCTGAGCTGCATAACAAGACCCTGTATCAAATAAATACAATATTAAAACAATAAAATGCAACTGCAAGCATGCACACACACTCCACTGCCCAACACATCTGGCTCCTTTACATCCTTGTAGGTCCCTTGCTCCACTTGAAAGGGAGCTAGACACACGAGTCACTTGGGGGCTTGGTTCTGAGCTTTCATTCTGTATTCCCACTGAATCCAGTTCAGCCCTGGTTCTGGCCCACTGTCGCCTGAGCGCCCTTACCCCTCTGGTCCTCTGCCCAGCACTGCTGGGCAGCTCGGTCCTGGCTGATTCACCCGTCAAAGGACATCTTTCCGCAAGCTCACCTGGACTCCTCTACAGATCTACACAGAGGCACCTGGGGCTGACTGCCAGGCACATTTTGGGGGACAAATAGGTCTCTTAAAAAGCTGAGCAACTGGATTTACAAAGAGATGGCCAAAGTGATAGCCGCTGAAGGGGCGGCATTAGTTTCGATCTGAACAGTGCCGCCAAAACCTTTTATGCACATGGTGTACCTTTGCCTGGCATTTATCACTGGGCAGTGGAGTGGTGGCAGCTTTTAAAACTTCTTTGTATCTTCTGTTCTCTTTCGCCCCCTCCCCAGTGAACTCGACTTACTCCAAACTAGAAAAAGTGATGCGGCTTCTTTTTTTAATTTTGAGAATTAAAAATCCTTCCTTACAGCACATGGGTTGATCTAAAGGCCCAGCAATCAAGGGCCTGTGCGCCAACCTCCCTGGGGGAGCGGAAGTGCCCAAATCCTCCTTGCTCTTGGGCCTGCGGGCGCTCAGATCACAGAAGATCCCTGAGGTCCTGTGGTGGTCTCTGCACCCCTGCGACAGAGCCCACAGTCCCCCTTCCAGGTTTCCATGCCCCCCACAACCACGTCAGCTGTGGCGTGAGTTGAGTCTACAAAAGGTCACCAGGACTTAGGATTTTGGGAAACGGGGTCTTTGCAAATGTGAGCAAGTTAAACGAGGTTTTGTAAGGACGGTTGTCCTTTGGAGCAGAGAACAGAGGCAGGCGCAGACGGGGACAGGGACAGGAAGGGCCCCATGCAAGTAGAGGCAGAGCTGAGGGGGGCACTTGGCTGGTCCTCCCCAGAGCCCTCTGTGTGCAGGACCTTTGGGCGCCTTGACCGGGCCCGGCCTCCAGAACCATGAAGGAGTAAATGACTGTTAAATCCCGGCTCTGTGCGCTGTGGCGAGGCACCCCCGAGGACAACACTAGGCCCCCTGGTGACCGGAGGGCGCTCTTCAGCGCCACCTCCTCCCGGAAGCCGCCATGCACCTCCCCCGTCCTTTGGCTTGCGACGGCCTGCTTATGTTTCAGGCCGCGCCTGTCACCGCCAGGTCCTGGGGGAGCTGAGTCCGTGCCTGGTGCCCAGTGCACCCCCCCCCCCAGCCCTCTGCGCAGTCCCCACGGGGCACGTGTCCACCCCACTCGTGCTCCGGCGAGGCATCAGGCCACGCAGACAGCTTCTCGCGTCCCTCGGACGACCTACGATGCCTTTGCTGCTAAGCCAAGCCTACCCTGCCACTGTGTCCCCTGTCACGCTGTTCCCCTGTTTGTGTTTTCAAGGGCACGAAGCGCGTAGGTGTCCCCCGCAAGAGCAGGAAGCGCAAAAAGGCGTCGTTCGCGCTGCGGCCAGCAGAGGGCAGCAGAGTCACGGGCCAGCGGCCGCTGCGGTCCCTGTCCGCTGGGCGAGGAAGACCGGCGCGCGATGACCAGCTGGGGGCGCTGTCCGAGATCGGCCACTCGGACGGCCAGCGAGCTCGGCCCTTTCTGAGGCTGGTCACCTGCCTGTCGCTGCCGCATGTGTCCCCATCAGAAGCTGCACGCAAACCCGGCCAACCCATCTGTTCCACCTGTCCGTGGTCACCTGTGTCACCCACTCTGCCAGGCCTCCTTTGGGAGCGCAGCACCAGCCTGGTCTCACGAGCCCTGCGTGCGCTGCCCTCCACGGAGCCGGCACGGTGTCCCGCCCTCTGCTGGGCTTGCAGGCGGTGCCCTCTCGGAACTCTATTTATACCATGTCCTCCTCTCCAAACTACAGAGGGACATCTTCCCTAGAGGTGATAAAATGGAAATAGTGGTGTTCCTCCCAGCTTGGGTTTCATGTGCCTTCTAAAGTCTTTACTTTTTGAATGATTTTTGCTTTTTTGCTACAAGTTAACGGTGTGTTCTAGGTGTAAAAATGAGAAAATATGTCAGATTTGCACATGAGTGGAGCCACCTAAAATCCCAGTTTCCTTCTCTCAATAACCATGCAGGCATTTGGTGTGTCTACCGCCACATTTTTCCCTCTGTAGTATTCGTTTTGTATATTATCATTTTACATTATCATTCATCTAGTACATATTATTTTATCCCCCCCCACACACACACACACCACCACCACCACCTCGCCACTTGGCTTCACCTACCCAGGAGCAGGCAAGAAGAACTTGGCCTGGGAGGAAACTGGGTAGGGGGACAGACAGGAGGCCCTGTGGGTGGAGAGCCTCCAGGAGCCCTGTGGGCACCAGTCACCTTGTGTCACCCAGACTACGTGAGGTCTGGCCCCTCGCTGCAGCCCCAAGACTCATTTGTGGACTTGTAAAGGACACTTTGAAAAAGCAAATCCCCTTTCTGTCTGTCCTTCCTGCCAGCTCCATCTGTAGCGGAATCACCTTTACAAGATGACCCCACATCCATGGTTCTCCACAAGAAGGTGGGGTGGGGGGAGGGCAGTGCCCACTGTCCGCACCCTTCCCCACCAGATGTGAGGCAGCGCCCAGAGATAGTTTTGATGTCACAGCTGGGGCATGCAGCTAGCATACCCTGGGCAGAACATCTACAGTATATGGGATAGGCCCCAAGAGAATTACCCTAAGTGTCAGCAGCGCCAAGATTGAAAACTCCAGCTCCTCAACACCTCCTCCATCCTGGGGACCCCAAAGCCCTGAAGCTCTGTCAGCCTGCAGCTTGGCACAGCCCAAGGGTTCATGGCCTTGATTTATCACTCTCAGGCTCTGTTCATTGGCCTAGAGCATCAAGGCTGGTGACAGGGACAAGAAGTTGTAAGCCACACCTGTGGAAAGGAGAGTCCCTGGACAGTGGGCTGTGTGGTAGAGAATGAGCTAGGAGCGGGTTGCCCTGTTGGGGAGATGTGCCTCGTTTATGAGACTTATCTTTCCAGGTGACTCAAGACCACATTGCCAAACTGGGTTGCAGCAGTTTATGGCAGAGTCGCAGGTTGCTAGAGCTTGGAGGACCTTGGACATTTCCTACTGCGAGTCTGTCTTCCCAGGTGTGGGCACCGGCTACCTCAGCACCTCCATTTCTTAATCACTAAAATTATAAATAATGTCTCCCTGTTGTCAGCCCTATCAATGCCTGGAGCACTTTTAGGGGCATTATCTGTAATCCTTACAACTGCCCTGGGAAGGGAGACTTGTTTCTCCTACTTTGCAGGTGAAGACAGCCTGCCAACCAGGCAGACTCCAGACACTCACTTGAAGCCCCAAGGCAAGCAGAGCAGGTTCCAAAGGCGCCTGCACTTCCCTCTCCCCGGGTCTCGGGTGTGGCTGCCCATCCAAATCAGCATCCTTTGCCACACCGAGGACAGAACTCAGGCCCTTGGGCTTGCCAGGCAAGCACTTATTCTACTGAGCTATCTCCCCAGCCCTGCATTCTGGCTCTTGAGGTTTCAGTCGCTGCTCAGAAGGATCTAATGATAACTGAATTTAAGAACCTTGAACCCGAGTTCACCTCTTTCAACCATTCATAGCCGTGGTGTGAGGCCAGGTAAGCGTCTATTTGGAGGAATGTGGAGACTGTGGACTGGGCCTTGGCAAGCAGCCGTTCTGGGTGTGCGTGTGGTGGGTACACAGGGGCCAACCTCCGAATGAGTGCTCTTCAGTCTGCACCCTGGTGCTCCCGCAGGGTCCACTTGAGGCTTACGCTGCCTGGATGTTCTTTTCTCCCTGGATATTCGGAAAATTTAAATATCAGCTGATAATACTCTTGATGACCATGGGGAAAGGGGTTGGCCTAGACCACCCCAGAGGCTGAGAGCTGCTTCCCCAGGCCTAAGAGTGTAAGGCCATAACTCCCCCGGAAATATTTGCATTTAAACAGAAATTGAACGGTGGAAAGTCCTTTTGATGAACTGCGCATCAGAAGGTGACATCTCAAGGCAAGCACGAGCATGTGTGCCTGCAAGCCCAGTCCTCTGTGTGAGTGGACAGAAGGATCACAAGTTTGAGCCCAGCCTGAGCAACTAAGTGACTTAGCAAGAACCTGACTCAAAACAAAACTAAAAAGGGCTGGAGATATAGGCCAGTGCAAAGGCCCTGGGTTCACTTCCCTGTACAAAAGTGACAAAAGGGGCAGCAACCAGCCTGGTGTCTCTGCCTTATGGGGCTTGAACTATACAGGTCCCCCACACTCTCTTCAGTCTGTCTGCTCATTCTTTTTAAAAAGTGAGCCTCAAATCTGAGACAAGGGAGCTAATGTACTTAAAACTAAGCAGCCTATTCTCCTGAGCTGGACCTGGGTCTGCATTTTTGTCTAGCCCTGAACAGTGAGCACTCTGATCTTCACAGGTCAGTGACATTCTGTAGACGAGGTCTCTAGAATCTCAGCGTGGCCCCAAGCAGGCTGGTGGACACATGTGCCAGCTCTGACTGGGGTTGCCGTCTCCCCCTCCCCATGCTGCCCCACTCTGCTGCTGGCCTCTGTCCTTGGGTCACTGAGCCACTCACTTGTGACTGTTTGGGTGACTTCATTTCAGGCCTGGCCCCCATGTCCCAGGGGTTCTCAGTTTAACCCATCCCTTGCCTAGAGTGAGCAATGTTTCTTTTACCTTGCAACTTCGTATTTTCTAGATAAACCTCCAAAATTTACATCGCTTGGCTGACCCTATTAAGCCATTTAGTATGTCTGTAGTGCTCTATTTTTATTTCTCCACATTCTTCAAGACCTACTTTGATGGGACATTTAATATTTTAAAAGGTTTTTTTCCATCCTGCAAGTGTTTATGCGAATATATATCTGCCCGTGATTACAGGAGGCTTTACATAGTGGTGGGAATGTGGTGGCTATGATGCCATTGGTGACGACAGGGATAAGGGAGCTGGTGGCGGTGGTGCTGGTACAGTGGCTGTGATCATGTGGTGGGGGATGGCACTGCGGCTGGCCTCGATAACAGTAGCGAGGAGGGAAGTGGTACTGGTAGAGTTGGGTGCTGATACGTTGGTGGTGATGGTTTTTAGGGTGGTTGTGATGATACGGTGTTGTTGCTGTGGTGCTGGTGCAGGTGGTAGTGGCACTGTGGTCACTGGTGGTGGTAACGGTGGCAGGGAAAGCAGTGCTGGATAGCGCGGGTGCGGGTGCAGGTGCGGGTGGGCTGGTGGTGCTGCTGACCTGTGTCTGTAACAGGCCCCAGCTTGTTTCCCCACCATCCTAACTCCCCACCTGGAAGGTCTGCCCTGAGAGGCTGGCCGTGTGTGATGCTGTTTGCCCAGGGACTTGTCTGGCTACTTTGGCTTTAGAGCTCCCTAAAATTTACAAAACTCACCGTTTTCACATAAAAACAGGGTTAAACTATGTGGACCTCCTACGTTAGAAAGAATAAATGAACCACCCAACTGTAGTTATAGGCAATTAACACGATTCTGGGAGGACTTCAGTGCAAGATAATGGAAAAGCTGATTAGAAACGAGCCCGGGCTGGCGAGGGAGGTCACAGCAGTCTCTGAGCGCTGTAGGAGAAGCTGATGCCTGGCTGTTTGATGCTGGCTGCTTTCAGGCGTGTGGGTCTCTTCTCTCACCAGCCCGGGGGCAGGAGGAAAGGGTGGGCTGAGCTCGCCTCTCTGTGCAGTCCCTGTGGCTTCAGAAGGAGAAGGCGGCTGAAAATAAACCTGCAGATGGGCCAGGGAAAGGAGGACAGGAAGGGCACGGAGGGGAGGCTCCTGTGAGGACAGGGGAAAGCAGCTCTGACCTGGAAAGGAACCGCGGACAGGCAAAGCTGAAGACAGCCGGCGACGCTGGGGGCCAGGGGCGCCCCAGCTGATGGTATCTGTTCTCGCTCTTGCAACAAGGAATTTCAAAACCCCATGCTGGGGTCCTCAAGCGGCACCCCCACTTTGCCTATCTGCATTGTAATTTTATCTTCCCCTCCATTTTGTTTTAACCCCTCTTTTGCATCTTTTATATATATTTTAAGTTTCAAGGTTTGCTTTTTTTGAACCACTTTTCCAACAAGCCCCGCTGGGTAAAAAGACCAATAAAGCACACTCCTCACGCTTCACATGCTGAGATGCTAGCGTGAGCTGGCCCAGTGCGCCAAGCGAGCTGGAGCAATGTCTGAGAGCTGCACTGGGCTTTCCAGCACCTGCAAGGGCGCTATGCATTCTCTCCAATCTGGCCCGCGGTCACAAGGCTTGGGGCTTTTTCCCCCCACATCTGGGTATCCTGATGTTGGGTGGGTTGGAAACATCTGCTATCTGGTCCTGTATAGGTCTCAAAAGAATTCTCTGTCCTTAAAGTTTCCATAGTTTTCAGACCTGGGCCTATATCTTCTGGCTCAGACAGTCTGGTGCGTGGTGTACCCCCACTCTGCATGCCCCTCTCCTCAGAGACATAAAGGGCTGCTCTGGGGGAGCTGCTTGAGGACACACAGGGACAGCAGCTGGTGGCAGTGCTGCCTGCCCTCCTCACACTAGGTGTGTGATGGACTTTGTTCTCCCTGAAATCACAGCCCTTACCTGTCAGGTGAGATGAACTCCATTCATGAGGTTACTGCAAGTATTTAGAGATAGCAAAGCTAATGTGCTTGGCTCAGTCCTGGGAGCAGTGCAAATGATGGGATGATCATCATTACTATTATTATTACTGTTATTATTATTTCTCTTGGGCAGCAGTCAGCCGTTGGCCTAATGGCCTATTGCAGAAATTACACCATTAGCGCTTTGATCAGAATTCAGAGCAGGGGCTGTTAGAAAATGCAAAGGCCTACTAACTAGGAACTTGGCCCTATATGACCCCACACTCGGATCCCACTGCCCAGTAACCTGTTATCCAGTCTCTGTGTAGGGGTGACGCTGGCAATCAGCCTCAATCTGTTTGCCCTGCATTCTCCGTGATTTGGTGTATTGCCTAATGCGCTTGAATAATCTCCTGTCTGCCTAAACTTGTCAGGGTACACTCAGCTCCCAGAACCAAGGCAAGCCCGGGTTCACCAAGGTGCCCAGGCACAACCTGCTATCTTCGCTGGTGCGCGCGCATCTCCTTACTCTGTTCTCACACGGCCTTGGGGAGGAGCCACTGGCTTAAAAGATCCCAGCTGCCTTGGATCGCTCTGTCAGGCTGTTTGGAAACAGTGCTGAACCTCTTCAAGGGACAGAGCAATTTGGTTTTTTTTTAATCCTCGAACCTAAAATCCACTGCAGACTTTGCCTGGAAGAAGCCAGATCCTGAGGCAGGCACTGAGGCTCATGGGATCACGACAGTGCTCCACGAGACCCAGAACGGGCTGGACTCGCAGCCTCCTTCCTCTCAGCCTGCAGCCAAGCAGGTCTGAAGCAGGAGGTGCAGCGTCTCAGGTGGTGGCAGAGAGGCGCGTGCACCTCACTGGGGCCACCAGCCAGGGCCCGAGGTGCCAAGTTAGACACTGATGCTGGTTTCTATCCTGTCCCCAGCTGCCCGTCATTGCCATGCAGCCCCTCAGAGGACAGTGAAATCAGAGGGCACCGCCTGAAACTGTGTGTGAAGGGGGATGCGCTCCGGGCTGTTGTCCCTGCTCCTAATTGTATTAAAGCATTCAAGCCAAGCCCAAATTTTTTAAAAACATTTTTATTTATTTATTTATTTATTTATTTATTTATTTATTTTTCCGGAACCAGGGATTGAACTCAGGCCCTTGTGCTTGCCAGGGAAGCTCTTATTCTATTGCGCGATCTCCCCAGTCCCAACATTTTTATTTTAAAGAAAAAACAAACACCCAAAATTTCCAAAAAAGATTTTTAGGAGGGTAATAATGGACCCAAATGGGATAGCACCCTATTAATGGCCTCTTCAGAGAGGCCAGGGCCACAGGGACAGCTGTGTGTTCCCACATGCTCTCCTTCACGTGACCCTTGTCCCCACATATATTCACAGAACATTCAGCTCTTGCTGTGAACAATACCAATCATCTCCCTGGTTACCTCCTCCTACGGTCTGTCTAAACAATATTCTGGAATGGGGGGGGTTTGCTCTTCATTGAGCTATCTGCCCATGTGTTTAACATGTGCTTCTTGAGCAAACCCTCAAGCTGGACACTGCTTCCCGAGTGTGGTGAAGAAGTGAAGTTTCTTGCGTTCCACAGACAAGTGATCCTGCTCCCTGGGGCCTGGAGACCTGCGGGGCTTGGATGGGGGCCAACCTAGATGGAGAAGGTCTTTCCACAACGAGGGAGCAGGGGCAGAGTCAGGGAGAGGTAAGCAGCGTGGAGACAAGGAGCAACCCAGGCTGCAGCCTGGGCTGGGCTGAAGATGTCCATTAGAAAACCCAGCCCGAGTGTGAAACAGGCAACTGTCTCCTATGGAAAAAGTGCCTTTCCAAGCAAATGTCCTTTCTCTCCTCACCGAAGGCAGATTCCAGCACATGACCGGCCACGGTGCCTGTTAGGAGACTCCTCGCAGTCAGAGGCCATGTTGCCAGATGCTAAATCTCCCCCATAAGAAATCTGAAGACAAAATTACAGCAGGCACTGTCCAAAACCAATATGTACAAAACCAGCACAGAGCCCTGTCAGAGCAGCAGGTGTCGCAGCAGTAAACACTGGAGCCCGGCGTGTTGACTTTGGCAACACTCATGCACATCCTGTCGTGGAAAGAGAGTTTATCGAAATTAAGACCTGGGACTGAGTGGCTCTGGGAGGCTGCTCTCTCCTCGGCTGTCCACGGTGACGCAATAGAGGACGGCAAGTGTGGCCAAGCTTGAGCGCAGGGTATGGCACGGGATGCACATTGCCTGACTTCCTTCTCTCAACGACTCTGAAGAGTATGATGGGCCTGTTTTTCAAATGCTGAAAATGAGGCTCAGAGAAGCCCAGTGACTTGTTCATGCATGTTCACACAGATAGATATCTAGAGATGCCTAAATTAAAAACTTGGGCAAAAATTAAAAACTACCTCCCCACCAACTTCCAACTCCATTTTCCTTGCTAATGGGCCTAGGTTTTATAAACATCTGCTTGACCTCTGGGAATGAATTGTGATGGGTCACAAGACTCTTGTTCCCCTTTCCCAGGACTTGCTTAGGAGGATGTGTGGCCTGTTCTGGCCAGTGAGTTGGAAGAGAAAACCATGGAATTCTGGGAAAGGGTTTCTTCCTGATCAAAAGGTTCATGGTGGCAGGGGGAGACAAGGACAAATATTCCTCAGTCCACCTCTCCCTCCTGCCTGTGGAATGTTGTATAGCGTAAGGTGTGTGATCAGTGGCAGTCTCCTTAGATCCATGAGATGACAAGGATAACTATGGCCCACAGACTGAAAAGGCAAAAGAGAAGCTTAGAACACGCCCAGGTCCAAAATGACACCACTGACTGTCAACCCAATTTTAGGACTACCTGCTTCCAGACTTCTTGTTGAGTAAGCAATAAATATCCCCACGGCTGAAGCCACTGTTACAAGGCATTTTAGCCAGAAGCCACCTAATATCAACCTTAGGTGGCCTAACTTTAAAGCCCACAATCTTTTTCCTGCTTCACTGTGATGTTTGCACGGGGGTGCAGATGTTATCTGATGCCCACTGTCAACCTAATGCCCAACTATTATAGAATATATCAAATTTAGAAACTGCAAGGAAAATCGTCAGTCTAAGGGAGAGGTGGTGAATTCAATAAAATGAGAAATCTGTCTCTGGCCATAATTGTTCTTGGCTCGACTCCTAGGATCACAACACTTCAAAGCTGGAGGCTTCAAAGCAGAGACTCGCAGACAGCATCAGCCCGACACTGGGACTCAGTTTCCTCAGCTGGCTCTCAGCCAAGCCACCTGTCCCTCCCTTTCCACTCAAACTCTTCATCACTTTGTGCAGACTCTGACTGACCAATCACCTCAAATCAAAACAAAACAATACCACACAAACAGACAAAAAAAAAAAAAAAAAAAAAGTGAAGAGACAAAAAGAGATTGGTTCTCAGCCGTATTCTTGCGGCAGGATAAACTGGTGCCAGTTAACTGGAGGGTGTTTTTTTTCCCCATGTACATTTCTTTGCTGTATGAACTTACCGTTCCCTCTCTTCTGATGTTAATGTGAAAATGTAACCAGAATACATAAAGAACCCGAACATATAGTGGTAGCGATGGTGGGTGTCAAGTTCTTGGCTGTCTGGGTTCAAATCACTTCTGGAATAGCATCATAGAAAGTCATCTTGAATTGTCTTGAAAGTTAGCTATTGTAGAAGTTGAGGGGCTAAGCTCTTCAGGGCCCCAGCTGAGAGCGTGTGTCATCAACAGTGCTTGGGGAAGGGAAGACATGAAAGGTCAGTTCACCCGACTTCAAAGGATGACAATTACCCAGGCTAAAAGAGTGGAAGCTTAGGTGTTGCGACTCCCTTAGAAGGGGACTGATGTCAGGTAGGAGGCACAGGCAGATAATAGAGGAAGAAACTCAAAATTATTCTCAGGGAATCAGAGAGGGTATAGAGCAAGGATCCCCACGATAAGCTTTAGGAATCTGAGCACAGGAGGCTTGTGCCTGCTCCCTGCCAAGAGGTCTGGGAGAATCCGTGCTTCTGTGGACAGGACAAATAGAGTGGTGTTGTCTTGCTGTGGATAAGACAGGGCTGCCTGATGTTCCTAAACCTCTCACAACTCCCAAAGGGCAGCCACATTGCTGGCGCCCCAAGAAGACATGGGCATCAGTGAAGGAAGACAGCGAGCAGCTCCGGGGCTCCAGGGTGAGGGGCAGAGCTACAGATATCACAGCGCCTTATCAGGCTGGAGCCATCTGGAGCCATGGCCACCTCAGTGCCTACCTCAGTGCCTCAGGAGGGCAGCCCTGGCCTTTGGATCTCGCTAGGAATAGATGTCAAAAATGGACTGCAAGCCTAGGACTTCCTATCCCCTCAGAGGCTAGTTCCAAAAGGGTCATGGATTGCTGCCTGGAAGTAACAGACATGCATTTAGCTCCCAAGCGCAAAGTGGGTGCTCCCGGTGCCCAGCACAGCTGTGGGCTGCTCCCTGATGTATCTGGGAGTGCTGGCACCCTAGGATGGCCTTGCCCACCGCTGGGATGAGCCAGCTCTGCTGCACCTGTCTCTCAGTCTTTTCCTGGAACTGGCAGGCTGGCCTGGACACGTCCACCCTGGCAAGGGCAGAGGGAAAAGCCAAGCAAGCCTAACCACGTAGCACAGTGCAAGCCTCAAACTGCTTCTCGGAGAATATGCTAATCTCCTACTGGCTAAAGTGAGTCCCTATGCGGAGGCTAGAGGTGAGGGAGGCAGCGAAAGAACTGGGCCATGCTCATCATTATGTGCCACCCTAGGAAAGCCAGCACCCACACAGCACCCCTGAGATGAGGTCCTGTGAGCGAAAAGGGAGACAAACCTGCTCTTAAGCACAGTTGGTAGATCCTGAAATTGTCTGAATTCTTCTGAAATTGATTAGCTTAGGTTTCCTGTAATTAGGGAGAAATGGGGTTTAAGATGAAGCTAAGTTTAATTATAGACAAGTAAAGTTTAATGATTTTTTTTTGCTCATGTGGTTTGTGAATGCAATTTATATCTACATTCTTTAAGCCAAATGTTCAAAATCACAGAAAAAGTGCTGGTCAGGAGCCGAGTGCTAGAGTACGTGCTTAGCATATGTAAGACCTTGGGTTTGATCCCCAGCACCAAAACCAAAGCCACATAGATCCCCAGAACAAGGAACAACTCAACCCTAAATACTGCAGAGGTCATCTGGGAATGACCAAACCAGAGTGTGACCTCCAGAGCTGATGTCGGTCTCTCGAAGTCAGAGAGGAGACGAAAACTGATTGAAACACTCAGCTTTGGTCCACAATGTAGACTCTGGAGAAGATGCCCAGAGGCTGACGCTTTCCCTAGAATATCTCCTTCCTAATGACAACTGTCTCCATACTTCCAGTAGTAGCAGCTTCAAATGTAAAATACTACTTATCTGGCTAGAATGGCTTTCTAGGTCAAGGCAAAAAATGGCATTCAATTGCTTGTTGTTGAATGAATAAAGTTATCGTTATTAAACCGATTCTAGGATATAATCTACGAGATGATGGTGGTTCAATTTAGGGACTGGCTGGGACACCAAACTAAATGTGGACATTCTGTGCCTCCCCACATGTGGGGCTTGCTGTGAGATGGCCAGAGTTAATTAAGGGCCTGGGGCGGCTGGAATGAGACAGGAAGGGGAAGATGTGAAGGAGGGAAGGAGGTAGGGGCTCCACAGGGCTAAGAAGTATATTTCCCAGCAGGCATTGGGGGGGGGGGAGAGAGGGGAGAGAGAGAGAGAGAGAGAGAGAGAGAGAGAGAGAGAGAGAGAGAGAGAGATTCTTCCCATTTTTAGTCATCAGCACACCATCTTTGTTAGGGTGTCTGTGGCCCATTACTTTGCCTGCGTGCCTACGCCTCTGCATGTTACTGTGTATGTGAATGCTGTTGCAGGTCCATGTACCTCTGCACGTGCATGTGTACCTGTGAGTGCAGGTGTGTGCAGACGTGTGCAGCACCTCTATGCCCCAGTGTGGTATTTATTCTAATCCCTCAATATGTTTCAAAGGACAAATATCTATGCTCTTTTAATATGATAGGCAAAAATGGCCTGATACTGTTTCAGGACCTAAGGTTGTAGGCATCCTGTATGTCTCTTGGCCAGGGGCCCCTCAAAAAGGGGATTCCTTTACAAGGCAAGGAGTTTTCACTGATGAACGGCAGAAACAAAGCTTGAACGTGGCCTGTGATGCACTACATTTTTCCCACAGTGAGCTGTGTAGTTTGTGAGTTGTATCTCAACCAAGATGTTTTAAAAAAGCAGGCTTAGAGCATTGGACCCAGCAGACTCTGGAAGCCTGAGGACTCTGCCATGGAGTCTTGAGTGCCCCAGCTTGAGTGCCAGGGCATTTCTGTCTATTGCTCGGGTGTGGGTGGCTGCCCTCACTGGGGCTGCAGACCAGGTGAGAATCCAGGGGTGCAGACCCCAGAGTCTCTGAATAGGGTCTGGCCCAGTCGCCGAGGCACACAGAGACCCGGGTGTCACATCAGCAGGGCTCCGCGGCTTTAGCCTTGGGTCTCAGCACATTTCCTGGGGCTGACCCCTGACAGCAGGCCTCCAATCCTAGCCTCTGCCCCCTCGCCCAGGGAGAACACTCAGAGTCTGGTGACCGCCCCTCTGCACAGAGGACTGTGGTTCCAGGACAGGTCTGAGTCCTGCCTTCCTCTTCCCCTCAGCCACCTAGAAAGTCCACCAAGGAGCTGAGACAATCTTTCCATACTCACAGCAAGTGACAGCCTGGGAGTCCAGCCAAGGACCTCTCCCCAACTCTGCCACCAAGGTGCTGTCAAGCAAGAGGAAAGAGAAAGACCCGAGGTCTCCTACAGGCCTCATCCCTACATGCTACCCTGATGAAGCAGTGTGCAGAAGGTAGCACAAGGATGGGATTATAGAGCTGTCAGTGGCTCCCCTGCACCAGTGCTAGCAGCACCTACAGGAAGTCAGTGGTACGGAAGCCCTGGCCCTGAAGACAGCCCCTCTCTCTTGCCCTCTAGCACTGAGAGCTGTCCAATAGGCTGTGGCAGCATCTAGCCAGGCTTATTCACTGCACAGCCACTGTCACCCAGGCTGTGACAAGGGTAGGGTCTGGGCAGGGCCAGTCTGTACACAGGGATGGGCTGGGGAGAGGCAGGGTCCTGCTGCAGCCCCACTGTGAGGTGCTAGAGGCTGGGCTCTGCTCAGCTTCTGTCTGGCACCTCCTCTTTGCAGCAAAACCTTCCTCCCTCATGTTTATGCTCTTCGCTTTACCATGTCTGGCCACCCAGACCTTCCGTTAAGAGTCACACTTATGGACTCTCCCCCACTGGATTCCAGTCACTCCAGCAGCAGCAGCAGTGGAAGAAACTTTAGTCAGACTGTGGGCTAGGGGTTTCCACTCTTTCATCCTTAGCCTGTCCTCAGAGGTCACTGTCCCTATTATGAAGCTAGAAGTTGGCAGAAGCAGAATAAGAATGCTTCATAGACCAAACGTGTCCCACATGGGCTGCCCCAGGGACTGCCTTGGGCCCCTGCACCCCTGCCCAGCCCCTCCCCATTCCGCACCCCCCCCCACTATCCTCTGGTTTTCACACACACTGTAGCCTTAGGGGCTCCCGCGGAGACAGACATGGAGGGCCCTTACCTCCGAGGAAGGGGAAGAGGCTCTTAGCATAATCGCACCATTCTTGTCTTCATGACAGGTGAAGATGAGTATTTCCTGCAGGGGGCCTCTGGGTTCGCCTCCATGACTTTCTCAGAGAGTAGGCACCTCACGAGAGCAACACTTTGCCGGATGAATTAGCCTTGGCAGCACATGTATAGTTTTTTTGGTTTTATTTATTTATTTATTTTCCATATAGGGGATGGGACCAGTGAGCTACATTTTTAGCTCTTTCACATTTTTTATTTTGAGACAGGGTCCCTCTATCCTGCCCTTAATTTCAGTCTTGGGCAAAGTCTCTGGATCCAAGCAAAATGCAGACAACCTTTCTGCCAAGTCATAACACACATTATTTGGACTCCAACTACCAGTGCAGTCCTTCTTCCCAATAGAAACCTCCTGAGCCTGGTCTTTCCCAGGTTCCTGGTCTTCTGAGCTCAGACCAGAATCTCCCACACAGAACAGTCTACGCATTCCAGCTTGACTCTTTCAGGGGATATCCCCAAACCTTTCCAAACTTCCCACAAGCCATTCCCAAACGCTTGTGAACCACATGGTCAGGTGTAGTCACAGCAACAACTCCACTTCTTTGCTACCAAATTCTCTGTTGGTTACTTTTCTCCCATTGCTGGGACAAAATACCTAACATCCAAAATTAAGGAAGGAGAAAAAATTAGCTCACAGTTTGTAGGGCTCTGCTCTTTTGATCTTACCCAAACTCCTGGGAAGTCCAATCAGAGGTTAATCCAGTAATCACTCACCCTTAATCTGAGCACCCTTAAACCCAGCACTGCACTACAAATCAATCACAAATTCTAGATTCAGCTGCCTTCAAAAAAGCCCATACCCTCATGATTGCATGGGGAGACATCAAGACACAAACCATAAAAGAGACCATGAGGATGGTAGTGAGGATGCAGATGGTGTTGATACTGCTGGTAGTGGTACTGATGGTGGTGGTGATGTTGGTAATTCTGATCATGATGATTGGTGATACTGTTGCTGCAGCTAATTATAATGATGAGGCCACCGATGGTGATGAGGACAGTGAGGACAGTGGAGATGGTGGTGACAATGACAAGATGATGGCAATGATGACAATGGTAATGCTGATGATGCTCATAGTGGTGGGGATAGTGATGGTGACAGTGGAAGTGGAGGTGATAAACATGGTAGTTCTTCAAGATGCTGAACAGACACCTGAGCTTCTCATTCCTCTGGCCACTGGGGAACATTCTTTCCAGAAAGCCTTCAGTGCTATGGGGCTCAGTGGGTTTCCAACCCCAAACTCCTTCATCTCAGCCCAATTACGTGGCAGCTGGCCCAGCCCAAGGAGTTTT
This sequence comes from Octodon degus, assembly GCF_000260255.1. NCBI lineage: Eukaryota > Metazoa > Chordata > Mammalia > Rodentia > Octodontidae > Octodon > Octodon degus. The sequence continues at coordinate 4,622,490 of NW_004524600.1, read as the reverse complement.
CTCTAATGGTATTTACCTGCTCCTGGCATTTTGGCTGATAAACACAAAAGATAACTTTTCAGAAGAAAATTAATGACATTATTATGGAAAATAAATAATCATCAATTAAAGCATCCTAGAGAAAAGTGGATTAGAATTGCTGATGGGACAGACATTCTCATCGTGTTCTTTCTGGCAGGAGGCTGGGACTGAGCAAATGACGAGGCAATAGCAAAGATAAAGGCAAGCGGTGGCCTCTCTGTGACTCCCAGGCCTTCAGGGAGTGGGTTCAGGCCCCGCAGTCACCAGGAGTTCAATGGTGGTATTGATGGGGGTGGTGGAGTCACTACCAGAAGTTGGAGCGCGAGAGGTGTCTGTGGGAGCTGAGTTCTCTCACCCCTGAGAGGAGCCAAGGCCTCAGGGCTGGAGGGGTGGAGATGAGCAAAGGAAGGAGAAGATTCCCTGTCTTCATGGAAGCTGTGTTCATGTGGGAAAGACATACACCAAGCAAATTAAGGAAAAGATTGAATTGTGTCCCCTCGCTCATATGTTGAACTGCTTCCTCTGTACCTTAGAAGAGGATGATATTTGGAGAGAGAGAGCCTTTGAAGAAGTAATCTCAGAGCTGAGGATCTAGCTCAGTGGCACAAACAACTGCCTGGCAAGCATAAGGTCCTGAGTTTAATTTCCAACACCAAAAAATAAAATGTGACAGTTTGCCAGGTGTGGTGGCACACACCTATAACCCCAGTCCTTGGAGGCTAATGCAGGAGGATCACTGCAAGTTCAAGACCAGGCTGGGCTACAAAGTGAGCTCAAGGCCAGCCTGAGCTGCATAGTGAGACCCTGTCTCAGAAAAGACCAAAAATAAGTAAGTAAGTAAGTAAGTAAGTAATAAGTAAGTAATCTCAGTACTCTGACAAGCTGAGGCAGAAGGATTGCAAGTTAGAGCCCAGTCTAGGCAACTTAGAGACTTGATAAGACCCTGCCACAAAATATAAAAATGAAATAAAATGGTATGGGGTGCAACTTAGTGTCAAGGCCCAAAACAAAAACAAAAAATTTTTTAAGAGGTAAGTAAAAGGAAGGTCAGTAGAAAAGCTTCTAATGCAATCTGCCTGGTGTCCTGATGAAGCAGAAATTGGACTCAAACGCACAGCAGGGGGGATTCTGTGGGTGAACACGAGGGTAGGCATCAGTACCTGAGGCCAGGAACCTAGGCCAGGGCCTCCCTCCTAGCCTCCAGAAGCAGCGACCCGTGGATACCTCCACCATCCTTGTAGCCCTAAGAAACACTCTCAGGGGTTCCAGGATTCACCTGGCCAGGGCCGAGGGTGAGCAAGGGAGGCTGGGAGAATGTGGCAGGGAAAGTCTCAGGGCTGGGGAGCTGCCAGCAGGCAGGGCTTGGTGGGTGGAGGGGGCTGGGCCTGAGGGGTTTAATCTGGAAAGTGCTGGGAAGTTGCTGGAGGGGGAGGGGGCGGGGGGGGGGAGGCAGGGAGAAATGGCCCGCACTGCAGTTTGCACTGGATCCCAGCCACATCAAGGGGAACCGAAGTGGGGACAGCAGAGAGGCCAGGTTGGAGGCTGCCCAGGGCGCGTGACATCCTTGACTAGGGAGGTGATGGTAAGGTTTGCTAGATGATGCATCAGTCGGCCTGGTGATGGATTTGTTCCCAAGGTTTCTAGCTGCTCTTAGGTAAGTGTGGAGTTGAAGAGATGCTGGCCTTAACCAGGGATGGACTTAACCTTGGTGGGGGAGGGGCCAGGATAGGACACAGAGCCCATCCTGGAATCCAAAGGAGGCCCACAAAGCCAGGGCAGAACTGGGCCATCAGGCTAGTGGCTTTGGGCTACCATAGGAAGTCAGGGTTCTACAGGAAAGGTGGGGAAGGTGGCCACATAGAGAGTGGCCTCAAGGCGAACTTTCTGGAGACAGAACTATGATCAGTGATAAGAAGGTTGGATGTCCTCATGGCGGTGGCTGGCGAAACTTTACAGAGGAATGAGAACAGAAGTGCTAGGACAAGGCCTTCAGCAGGCTCACTGGGTTCCTAGAGATGATAACATTACCCAGAGCTATCAATGGTCATCTGACGAGTGAGATAGCCATGTAGGGGCCAAGACCTTCAGTAGGCAAGGGAGGGAGGCTAGGTAGGTGACATAATTGCAACTAGAAGGGACTGTCATTGACATAACATGATAGTACATATTTCCCAAAAGATGATGAGGAAAGGACAGAGGACATGGTTCATCACTGGTGACAAGGAATCAGGGTACATGGTGTGGAAATTCCCATAGGGGCTGAGCTCCTTGGGGACAACATTTCATCTGGTGAAAGCAGGGGAGGCAAAGCTCTAGAGATGCTCCCAGATGTTCCGAGGCCCTCATGCACTGGCCAGGGCCTGTCTTGTTTGAACATACACTCTGTACATTCCTCCCCGCTTTCGTTCCAGAGAGCAGGGAGCAGAGCACTCTCCAACTCTGGAAGTCCTCTATATTCTCTGCTGCAATACACAGAGGAGTTGGTTGGAGTTGACTAAACTCAGAGCAGTCTGGCAGGATTTGCTGTTACGTGCATCCCATTCATGACTGGAACCCACCCGGGGCCTTTGAGAAACTCTGAGCTGCTCACTACCATGCCAGGAGAAAGCGCCTCATCACTGTCAGGTCCACCCCATGGCTGCGTTCTGGCTTCCCGGATAAGTGGGAATAACAGGAAGGGACAGGAGCGTCAAGAAGATATTTTAACCAAGAGATGTGCCCTCTGTTGGGGGCCCTTGGCTTGCTGGTGGCAGTCCCCTCTCGTTCCAAGCTGTGTGTGGCAGGACTGGGACTAGCTACTGCAACCAGCCCCCTGTGCCTCTGCCCTGCTTGTGGTGGGGGGCATTCTCACGCCAGGCTCTCAAGGGTCCTCTTCACCTCTTCCACTACTCTGGATGGATCATGGCAGGAAAATCACTTTGTCAAGCTTTATACCTCTAGATTGTACTTTTCCGTAGAACCCTTGGCCAATCACTTTGCATACAATGATCAGCACACAGCCTGGCTGGGAAGCCCAAAACATAAGCTGTCCAGAGACAAAGTGGATCATTCCTGCCATGACAGCATGTGCTCCTGAGTCCAGCCTGGCTAGTGAGAGAAATTCATCCCCAGCTTCACCATTGAAACAATAGCCTGGCTTTCACTCAGCTCCCGTTTTGCCTCATAGTTTGGGTTCTGACCTCCCTCAAGGATTCTGGGCTGCCGTGTTCCAGGGGACCCAACTTGCAGAACACTCCTGAGTCCATTCCGTGTGTTCTTGGCACATGCTTCTGGGCTCCCGTGAAGTCTCTGTGGATAAGATGGCAAGGCAGGCTGGAGGTAAGTACCATCGCTGAGTGACTAGTGGAACAGCTGCACGAGGTTTCACTGAATGAAGACTCCACTGTAAACTGGACTAGAGGCCATATGCGCTATCTGTACCCAAAGGGCCCCATCCACAGAAAGGGGAGGCCCAGCACTTCTGTGTTCTGTATTTGTGTCCATAACTTAATTCTGACAGGAAGCAAGGATGACAACCTATTAGCCTAACATTTAAGAGTGCGTTTGGCATCAAATGTTGGGGTTTATATCTGACTCTATCACTCGCTAGCAAATTTCTGGGGAGCAAGTTGTTTACCTGTGTCATACCTTAGTTTACTCATCTAGATAGTGGTGATCATACTGGTTTTGACTTTAAAATTGCTGAAAAAATATATGAAGCACTCAGAATTCACTGTTGGGGGTTAGCTGTTGCTACTATGGTTATGGAGGTTGTGAATATCCGGGATGGAGATGCTGGTGGGTGGCAGGAGGATAAATGCACTCAGCTGACAGAATTGGAACTCAGAAGGTTTCCATAAGTCTTGGGGAGAGGGTCAATTTAACAAGGAAGCTATTTTTTTCTCCCCTACACCCCCAGTTGGACTAGATGAGAAAAACAGAACTTTACAATGGTCCAGGGGGAGGGCACTTGGGTGTTAATATTGCTAGTGTGGGCCAACCACATGTTTCCCTCTCCACCAGATAATTAACACAACCTTTCCCTGTACAGCCATATGTGGATGATTGGAAGATGGAGAAAGTGCTCCTCCCTGGGCCCACTGGGATGCTCACTCTGAATGGGATCTACACAGGGGGCAAAGTGCATAGGTGAGAGAGCCGAGAACAGCAGGGCTTGATGGCACAACTTGCGGTGAGGCCAGCTGCTGTAACAGGTAAACTCTCAGCCACAGAGGCACAATGCCATTGTCTGTGGTCACTCACCTCCCAGAGTTCCCAGTGAAGCATAGTGCAGATCGCCTTCCTCTTGTGGAAGAGGATGGAGGGCAAGGAGTGAGAGATGCACCCAGCATAGGTCTGGAAGTGGCCACATGACTTCTGTTCACATTTTCCGATTCCTGTGCTTCCCTCAAAGAGAGGCTGAGAAGCACAGGAGAATAGAGGGGCTTGGCTATCACCCAGAGGCCTCTACTACTTTGTATAACATGGAGAAGGCCCAAGGAATGGACAGTGTCAAGCCTGAGAACACTTGAGAAGAACCAAGATGTACATTCAATCTGTTTGTGAAGGAGGGGATCCCCTTGGCATAGTTTCACTGTGAAGAAGCTGCATACAGAAGATCTGAGAGGGACAGACAGGCTGTACAACCATCCATGTTTGTGGAGACCTAGTTTTAGGGCTGAAAGTCCCACCTTATAGGAAAACCTTCAGCCCTGCACAGACTGGGACAGTTTTGTCACCCGGGTTAGATACCTTCAGATTTATAAGAGTATAACTATGCTAAAAGAGGGCCACAGCCCTCCTCCCAGCCCCCTACTCAATCAGACATCAGTTATAGCATCTTGGGCTATAAGTTTAGTGTTAGTGAATCAAAGATTCAGTGAACAAAGAAGTACACATAACAGAAGGTTATATATTAATCAGTTGATGAAAATGTGACCAGAGGCTCACAGAAACCTAGTCTTATATTCCCCTGTTAGGGCTTAGATCTAAAATGCATTTGGAAGATGATTGGATGGCAGGGGAAACACTATACTCAGCAATGAATTCTTTCATGGTAAATTTTGCAGCTAACTAGGCTGTTAGGAGATGGGGCCGGTTGTAGGTGGGTCAGTGGAAGTGTGACCTGGAAGGTACATTCTTGTCCCTGGCCTTTCCTTCTCTCTCTGCCTCCTGTCCAGCATGTAAGGAGCAGCTTTCCTCTGCTATGTTCTGCCATGCCATTTCTGCCTGTGAGCAAACTGACCATGGATTGAACTCACTGAAGATGTTAAAATAAACCTCTTCTGCTTTGACTTGAAAATATTGAATACTTGGTCTTAGTGATGAGAAAGTTGACTAATGCAGACAGTTGGTATGGAGAAGTGGGGTTGTTGCTGTGGCCATACTTGATTGTGAGGTGTAAAAGCCTTTGGAACTGGTTTCTAGGAGGTATTTGGAAAGCTTTGGTGATGGGAGGTAGACAAGACTTAGAATACAGTAAGCAGAGCTTCGTGGGCGATTCTGACCAGAGCTCAGAAGACCACCATGCTGAGAGAAATGCAGACAGTAAAGGCCAGGCTGAGATTTCACTGAACAAAGACTCCACTGCAAACTGGACTAGAGGCCATATGTGCTGTACTCTAGCAGAATGTTTTTTCCTATGTCCTAAGACTTTGCAGGAGACTATGATTAATACATTCACAATGAGGCTGTAATTTGTAAGTCTTGCTGCTGGTTTGAATTCAATCATTCCTGCTAGCACAAAGCACCAGTGGAACATGAATGACTATCCCATTGGGTAGCTTGTACTGTTCCTCGGGGGGGGTCTTTGATTATAATAATTCAAACAAAGGCATTACTTTAGCAGACCAGATGTCATCATATATTCCTTAAGGAAAACATTAAAATAGTATAAAAATTATAATATGGGTAATTCATGGTACAGCAGTTCTAAATGTATATTACATAAACTAGCAATGGGGCTACTTGAAAAATTTCCACAAAAAATTTAGAGAATTAGTTATTGATAAAATATTCATAAATATACATAAATATCTTTTAATGTAATGAAAAAGTTAATTATTATGATAATTTTAATTTGTTTGAGTAGTATTAATTCATATTTATATTTGGACTGTAATTATTCAAATTCAAACAACTAACTAGAATCATCCATTTATAGACTTTTTATTAATTTTATTAGTAAAACTACCAGTAAAAGTGATTAGATCCATTTGTACCACCAGATGTACCCGCTACATGATGGGACAGTCATGAATATACTACCAGCAGTTCAAGCTGTGAGAACATATTAAGGGCAGCAGAATAATTAATCTGGCAGAGGCAATTTCAAGGCAGCCCAATATTTAGGCTGTGGGACTGGTCATGCTGTCTGATTTAAACTAGGTCTATAGTAAGAACCAGGAACAAAAAGCAGAGGTGAAAAGTTTGCAGTTTCATTAGAAAGGAAGTGCCTGCAAAGTTGTGCCATGGAGAACATAATATATATATATATATATATATATATATATCTCCTAAAAATTGGTTCCATAGGGTTCATGTCACCATGCTCAGCCTTCAAGACACTCAGAAGCCTCTCTAGCCATAATGGTGTCTGGCTACTGCTCAAATCGTCAGCAGACCTTGGTGGCATCCATATGGGTTTATGCGCATGAAGAATAAAAGAGTTGTGGGTCATGGAGACTCCCACTCATATTTTAAAGAAAGACTTGCAGGGCCCCAAAATGTGCCCTGAGAAAGCAGTGTGTGGAACTGTAAGAATGAAGCCAAAAGCACAGTAAAGGCCTCATGTTGGAGATGTCAGGAACATGGAGAGTCTGCCAAGGAAAGCCACTGGCAGCGAGAGGAGCTAGCCTAAGAGAGGTTATGTGGGCTGCAACCAGGGAGGCCGTAAGGGGAGGGCCGCCCAAGCCATTCGGAGCTCCCATCTCACCACTAGCTGCCTGGGTGCTGGGCATGCAGCTACAATATTTAATATTTGCCCTACAGCGGTGATGGCAAACCTTTTAGTGCTTTTAATATACAAACAGCCCACTGCAGCATGTGTTCCATAGGTTCACTGCCGCACCCTACTAGGCTTTGCACTTGCTTCAGTCTGATGCTTTTCTATCCCGCTTCTCTCCTTTGGAATAATAATGTATACCCTCTGCCATTGGATGCTGAAAGTATTTGTTTTTCTTATTTATTTTTACAGGGTTTCATAGCTAAGAGTTTTCCTTGAGTCTCAGAGGAGACTTTGGACTTTTCAGCAAGGCTGGAACTGGTAAGACTTTGGTAATTCTTAGGGACTAAATACATATTGAATAATGAGAATGATATGAGTCTTGGGGACCAGAGGAGGAATGCTATGATTTAGATCTAAATAGCCCTCCAAAGTCTCATGTGTTTGGAGTGTGACTGGATTGTGAGGGGCAGTATACTCAGCAGTGCGAGCATCCACTGGTAAGTTCGGTAGTTAATGTGCCGTTAGCAGGCAGGACTGGTTGAGTCAATGGGGGTGTGACCCGGGAGGGTATGGTGTAGTTCTGGCTCCTCCATTCTCTCCTTATGCCCTGACCATGATGTGAATAGCTTTTCTCTGCCATGTGTTCCTGTTTTTAACTTGAAGCAAGTTCACCCTGGACTGAACCCACTGAAAATGTGAGCCGAAACAAACCTCTCTTCCTTTAAATTCCAAGTGTATTTTGTCTCAGTGATGGGAAAACTGACTCATAGACCAATAGCTCAGCATTTGTAGTCCATTGTCCCAGATGACTTTGTAGAATATAACTAAAAATAAGGGGAACCAACTACGCATCCACACCATGAGATATTATTTGGCCATAAGGTAATAAAGGGCTGAAACATGTGACATCAGTGAACCCTGAAAGCATTATGCAAAGCGAAAGAACCCAGTCACTAAAACTCATGTGGCATATAATTCAATTTACATAAAATTTCCAGAACAGGCAGATCTATAGAGACAGAAAGTAGAGTAGTAGATGCTTAGATCTGGGAAGGCAAGGAAGATAAAGAGTTGGAAAGTGACAGCTGAAGGGCACAGGGTTTCTTTCTGAAGGGGTAAAGTGTTCTCAAATTTCCAGTGGTGATGGCTGCCCATATCTACAAATAAATTGACAGCCACCAAGTTGTATATTGCAAGCACATTTATTGTGTTATATGAATTATATCTCAATAACCCTCACAGGAAAATAGACCAGGGGTCTACCTGGTCATTCAGCTCCCATCTGCAGCTTTGCCTGAACATGCCCTGCTCTTCACAGGCCGCTCAGGGAAGTGATCACCCCACCCTAGGAATCTCATCGCAGCACAACTCCCCAGCACCTCCCTCCAGTAGGCTGGCAACAACTCACTTAAGGAAAACTTGGCCAAAGGCAGTATGGATAGTCCCTGGGGAGCTCCTCTGTGTAATGGTTTAAAAGCAGATTGTAAATCACTGGGTGAAAATGGTAGGGAGGGAACTCCAGCAGCTGATGGCAAAGGCTCTAGGTGTCATGGATGTAAAGTTTTTCTCTAATCAATCAAGAATGCTTTTGACCACAAGTAATAAAACCTCTGACAATGAAGAGAAGAGCACCTTGCCTGACCCAAAGTCTTGAGGTCACTGGACCAACAGGAGATTAGAAACATTGGCACTAGGCTCTGGTTTTCCCCTCAGCCTTCTTTAGCATGTACCTGTCCATCCTAAGCCTGTCACCTTATGGTCACAAGATGCTGCCATACTCCAAGGTTCAGATCATCACATGAAGGCAGCCAAGGCTGGAAGGTGAGGAAGATGCAGAAGGCTTTTCCCCTAAATCTCTCTGTCTTTCTACCTAAAGAGAAAAGCAGTCTCTCAAAGAAGTCATGAAAAGATTTGCTCTGAAATTCAATTGTCACAACTGAGTCACATACCAAGTTCTGGGCTAATCACGCAATTGCAGTGATTGTTTTAGATCAGGCACAAAGAACCATGTGAAATTGGGATTATGGGATGGCTATTCCCATACCTCAGCAGAAGACATGTACTAGCAGAGAAGAATTAAAAGAGAGGGGCAGCTGTGAAATGAGTTGTAGACAGTGTGGGGTATATACATACAAAACAAGAGAGGGCTGGGGAGATAGCTCAGCAGTTTAAGCCCCTGCCTCACAAGCACAAAGACCTGTGTTCGATCCCCGGTACCGCATGGTAAGCTAGCCTCGAAACCAGGCCTGATAGTGCATGCCTGTAATCCCAGCACTGAGGAGGCTGAAACAGGAGAATCACTGTGAGTCCAAGCAGCAATAATTTTTTAAAAATATTTTTTTAAAAATTAGTTAAAAACCCAAGAGAGAGATTGACAGTATTCTCTTGCATAAATACTTTTAGATCATTTTGTAGAACTATCAGAGAAGAAAGGCTTAGATGCTTGCAGCTATGGGCTCCACACCTAACCAAGTCTCACAGTCAGGCCTGCCACTTGGGTACCCTCAGTCTCCAGGATGTAAGATTTCAGAGCCAACTCGGGGCTTGCTGCCTGCCCACCGCACAGCCCCTCGATCTGTGGTGGTGAAACTTTTCCCTGTGCTGCTGCAAACACACTGTGAAGTCATCTTCTTGCCCCTGCGGTACCTTCGCCAGCAGCTTCCTGGGATGTGGAGAGCAATTCGAAAGTGATCTGTTCGCACTGACAAAGCTCCATGACGACTCCTACCTGGAGACCCTGTGCTCCTGTGACGAGCAGGTGGAGGCCTTCTACACGCGCGTGCAGAGCACGCCCTAAATGTGCCCACCATGCCTTGTGAATACAGCAAAACAGCTGCAGCCTTCAAAAAATTAATTGGTTTCTGGATCATTTGCATTTTTTATAGTTTGCCAACAAAAGATAGGGAGAGGGGAGGGAATTTATTAATGTTTGAAGAAATTCTCCAAAAGGGGAAGAAGCAGGCATTTCTAGAGAGACCTCGAGCTGCTCATCTCAATATGACACACTTTGCTTTCCTAGCTCCCTCTCCCAGACAAGCCCTCCAAGGGCAGAATTGATATGCAGCGCTAAAAGTAGACAGCTGCTGCGGATGCCCGGAAACTGCCTGGGGCTTACATTATTTTATTCGGGGTCTGCATTATGGTTTGGTAACGGCCATTTTCAGAAAACAAGCAAGGCAATTTCAGGATTTGCTGTCACAATAGGCACACTAAAAATAAAGTCAGCATAAATAGATTAAGAGATTGACAGAATAACAAGGCATAAAGAATGAGAATGAATGCACAGGCTCCAGATGACAACGAAGGCACGGCGTGGAAGGTGGGGTGTGAGGCAAGGGAAGGTGAGGCTCTATCTGCTGACTCTGTGGTGTCCACATGTCTCCCGACTGGAGAGAGCTTATTTCCCAGGGACAGTCAGCGCATAATCAAATTCTGCATGGGCTGCAGAGCAGGCACCACACCGAGGGAAAAAGCAGCCTTCCTTCTGACGTGCCAGTATTTTTGTGGCTGATACCTCTTAAAAGACAGATCAGAAGCCTTCCATAGCTGATCCCTAATCCCAAGCATGAGTTTGGACAAGGATAGAGATGCAGTACAGAAGGAGATGAGTTGGAAAAAAATGTTGGTAATTCAGTCATGACATTTGAAGAAGATGAATTTCTTTGAAACATTGGCACAAGAGAAAGGAAAATAAATCTATGTGCTCACAACTTACTGTGTCATCAGAGGCCAGCACATGCTGTGGTAACTTTAGAGAGATGGGCTCTTTCTGGTCTTAACTGGGTCATCATGGAGCCCTGGGTGGGAATTCTAACCCTCTTTCCCCAGGGTGGCTGGAAGATGCTGCTGTGTCCTTCTAGGCTAGTCAAGCTGGGACTACCAGGGAGAAGCAGGCAGACAGACTGGGGCAGCCCATGTTCCTTCTTGCCCTGCCATCACTGATTCCACACCTGTAGTTGAATAGAGCAACACATACAGTGTTTATTGGAACATCTTTTGGAATTTTCTGGAAAACCATTTTTTTCTGCGTTCCTGGTGTTACTAGGTGGTAAGTGCAAAAGAGTTCTCATCATTAGCAAGTTTGGGGAAATGGCTAGATTTGGTCAAACAAGTGGCTACTTCAGGATTAGTGTCACCCGTGGTAATGAGCATTGTGGCTCTTACAGAAGGGATAGAGAACATTTCCCCCAATGAATTTGTTCATGAACATTCTCCCTTTTAAAAATATTTGGGGGTATCAAGGGTAGTTTAGTGGTAGTGTATTGCCTAGCATGCATGAGGTCTTGGATTCCATCCCCAGCATCACAGATAGGACTAATAATATATTTTTAGGAACACCTTGGTAGAACTCTCTGGAAATATAAAATATGCCCTAGATACAACTCACATAATTTTTAGTTGATTGGCTGTCCTAAGGCACATTCTTGAAAGGTAAGAATGTTAAGGAACACGATACTCTAAGTTTTTGTCTAGTCAAGACCAATTTTTTTAAAAAAGAAAATATTTATTATTATTATTATTATTATTATTATATTTTCCAGTTCTGTAATCATTACATTACCTACAGGGGACACAGCTTAGAGTGAATGATGGCTTGGAGTCTCTAGCTTAGGGAAGAAGGCAGAACCACAAGGTCAGCTCAGACCTTGCCTGGTGGCAGATTCCTGCTCCTGCTTTTCCGTGCTGTGCTAGGATTTTGGCAGACATTCATCAGAGGTCAATAAAAGTTAAATAAATGAAATGCAGTTCCGCTGCAGAGACGTTTAATCATTTCATTAAGCATACTATTGTGTCCAGGTGCTTTGCCAAGTGGAGAGCAGGTTATGGCTTCATCTAATTCCTAACTGCTGGGAAAACAAGCGAGCCACACACAGATGCCCCCTGCTCTGTGTGCCGCCCTCCCCCAGGCAGCTGCGGGAGGGGGTGGCCAAGGTAGGCTGCGGAACAGTAAACGCTATGTGTTCTAGGAAGGCTGAGGGGCCCTATCAGCGCCTCCCTTTCAAAGGTTCCCCAGGCTGAGTGGAACTGAGAATTAACAAAAGACAGGATACAGTGGGAGGAAGCGGGGAGCTCTGAGGCTCCAGCTTAGCCAGGGTTTCAGAGCATCTTGGTTAAGATGTGATCCAGGTTATGGATCACATCTTTCCTGCACGTCCTGGAAAGCTAGGTAAGGAGCCCTTCCCCCACCTTTTGGAAGCGCGCACTCAGCTGCTGTCGAGCCCCTGCGACTGCCGCAAGGTTCACTGAACCTCAGGTCAGGGGATCAGCTGGTACCTGCAGTGGGGGCGGCCCGACAGCGAGGAGACGGGGAGGAACAGCGCAACATGCATCGAGGCTAGAAGCAGAAAACCTTTCTTGTTTCTTCTTCCTTTCCTTTTATTTTTTCCTTCTTTCCTCCTCCTGATTGTCAACGAAATTGCACAGCCAGCTTGGAGAAATGATAATCTTTCAACAACCAAGTGCTTTCTCTGCTGCCTTACAAACCCCAGGGCTGTGGCTGTACTCTGGACCAAGGCATCAATTCCGGTTTTTTTTTTTTTTTTTTTTTTTTTTGTTTTTTTGTTTTTTTGGCAGAACCAGGGATTGAACTCAGGCCCTTGTGGTTGCCTGGGAAGCACTTATTCCACTGAGCCATCTCCCTGGCCCATGATAATCTTTCAATGAGTGATGCTGGAATAACTGGATATCCATAAGCAAAAAAATGAACCTCTGTCCAAACCTCAAACCAAAGATAAAAAATAACTCAAAACAGATCCTGGGTGTCAATTGGAAGTCCAAAGCCGTAAAACTTCTAGAATAAAGTAGTAGAAAAATTTTAACCTTGGTTTAAACAAATATTTCTTAGCTACATCATCAAAGTATGAGTCACAAGAAGAAATAAAATAATAAATCAAGACTAAATTTTTCTTAAGACACTGAAAAGAGAATTAAAAGGCATATCATAGATTAGGAGAAAATATCTGCATAATACTTATCTGATGAACAACATGTACCTAAAATGTAGGTTTTAAATCTCTTAAGCACAATGAGAAGGCCGGGCAAATAGTTCAGCGGATTAAAGTGCCCGCAAGCAGGTGCAGGGGCCAGGGGTTCCATCCCTGGGCCTGCTGTACCAGCCCTGCCCCCAGAGCAGGCTGATACAGCAATTGAGACTGGGTATGGTGGTGCAAGCCTGTAGTTCCAGCTCTTGGGAGGTTGTAAACAGGTGGATCACTATGAGTCTGATCTAGTAGTGAGACCCTGAACACACAGTAGACCTTTCCCTAAAATGTAGAAAATTAAAAAATCACAATGAAGGGCTGGGGATATAGCTCAGTGGCACAGAGCCTGTCAGGCAAGCGCAAGGCCTGAGTTCAAGTTCCAGTACCAAAAAACAACCACCCCCCAAAAAGAAAATACAATTAAAAACTGGACCAAAGACTTGAGACAATTTACTGTATTGTCAGAAGATATATGGATGGAAAATAATCCTGCAAAGGGAAATTAAAAATCAGTAGTGAATTAAAACCATGACGAGATACCACTAAACCCCTATTGCAGTGGCTTACGTTAGACATACCGAGCACACCGTGTTCAGACAAAGACACAACATTTAAGAGGATCTCAAATCCTGTCACTGTCATTGTTCTTGATCACTTTTTAGAATTTTTTTTTTCTTGAAACAGCATCATGCAATGTAGTTCAAGCTGGCCTCACGCTCACGGCCATGGTACTGGCCTACGCTCCCAGAGTGCTGGGGTTCCAGGTGCGTCCCTGGCAGAAACCTTATTTTGGAAGAGTGTGATACTGTTCACTTGATCTCAGGAATCTGAAAGTGTCCTAAGCCGACCATCCCAGCAAGATGACCCACTTAGCAGACAGCGAGCCGAGCTGTGGAGATCTTAGATCCCAGAACGAGTTAGTGCTAAAGGCAGGTGGGCCTGCTGCCTAACCATTGCGCCCTGGGGCCTCAGCTACAACATGGGAAGGCCAGGCAGAATCAAGGACCACATCGGTGGGGGTGAAGAGAAAGAGGAACTGACACCACACATAGCTGTGGCATCTGTAGAGGCGCTGTCCAGACAATCTGGGGGAACCTTGAAAAGTTTGGAAAGAAAGAACACGTCTTGGGGAGGAGTGGGATTTGGCAATGAATCTTCTGTGTAAAACTCTCTTTGCTCATCAATCAGGAGGAAAAAATAAGACGCACACGAGAGTGGGGGGAGGGGGACTGGGGAGTGAGCCCAGGGCTTTCACACGGAGTAAATGAAGCTACATCCCTAGCCTACTGCTGCTGTTGTTGTTGTTAAGGAGTTTGATAAGTCATTAAGTTAGCCAGGCTGTGTGTGAATTTGGTTCCTACTGCCTCAGCCTCCCAGAAAGCTGCAATTACAGACATGCCAGAGATACTTCCAGACTTGGGCAAATAAACATTAGAAGGATTGCTGAAGTTACAGAACATTGTACTCATGGATCATGAAGTATTTATCAGGTTTTCTTTCAAAGGTTTTACACATAATGCCATTCCACCTCTGCAGGAAGATATTACTGGCCGGATTTTAAAGATGATTAAAGTAGGCTTCAGAGAGGTTAAGTACTAAGGTCACATAGTTACTAAGCGGCCAAGTCTGGATTTGGATCCTCTGCCGGATATCAATGTCCTTTTTGTCCATTCTCTTCCCTGTTTCCACCAGTAAGCATAAAAAACAGCCCTATTGGGGCTGGTCTTGCCATGTCTCTATGCTATAGGCTTTGCTATGCAGTTCAGCCTGGCCTTGAACTTGCACCAGTTCTCCTACCTCAGTCTCCCCAGTGCTGGGATCGTAGGTGTGCACCAGCATGCCTGGATTCCTGTGGGTCTTTAATCCTGTCTGTTTATGTAGTGGTCAGAACTATGTTTATGGTTTGCTCTGTACAGTGACTTCAAATGTTCCCCCAACCCCCATTTATAAAGACATCCAGGCAGGATTTGGAGCAGGGACAGATCACCTCTTCCCCCGCCCTCTTCTATTGCACATTTGGTCTAGCAAAACCTCCAGGGACAACTTCCCAGACAAGGCAAGTCCTGGGAGCCTAACCCCAAGGCCCGGGTGTGGATGCTGGCCACCTGGAAGGCCTCCAGCCCGCCCAGCATGGGGAGCTCCAGAACTTCTCTGATCAGCTGTGAAAATGAGGCCATGTTCAACAAGCAGCATTGTTCCGAGTGAGCGGCAGTCAACACACTTGGCAAGGAAAAAAAGACTTGGAACATGCCGGTGATTATTTTTAATTGGATGGGCCTCATGGCTGTAACAAAAATCAATGTATTTCTGATGTGGCTGCAGATGCACTGATCTGTCTTGGCCTTATAGCTCTTGGTTGCAGCCAGAGAGGAGCCCCAGAGCTCACTGAGGCCTGGGGACCAGGTGCCCTGGTTCTGAGATGCATCCTTGGGCCCCTGTGAGGCTGAGCATCATGGAAGTAGGCTGTAGGTGCTGGTGGGTACAGGTGGGCTTGGGGCAGAGGGGAAGTGCAGAGCCGCATCCCCACCCTGTGTCCCGGCCTGCAGCATCTGAGGCTTCCTAAAAAGTGCAGAGCGGAGCTGAACATTGACCACTTGTGTCGTGGTGACAAAGCTCCTAGACAGAACACAGTGGAGCAGGGGCTTGAGACAGGGAGCCTTTTAATGCTGCTCTCCAGAGTAAGGCCAGAGTTGCTGTGGTCAGACAGCAAGACTAAAGAAGATGTGCCCTTCCAAGTGTGCAGGAAAAGGGTTTCTCTCTGTAGGTCTGCCCAAGGCTTGGGGAGCTAGGACTAGTGTGTGTGCATGAGAGAGAGAGAGACACACACACACACACACACACACAGAGACAGACAGACACAGAGAGAGACAGACAGAGACAGTGACAGATACAGAGAGAGACAGACAGAGACACAGAGACACAGAGACAGAGACAGACAGATACAGAGAGAGACAGAGAGACAGAGTCAGAGACAGAGACAGAGACAGAGACAGAGACAGAGACAGAGACAGCAGGCTCTGGCATCCCAGCAGCAGAGTGAAGTGTATCTGGAAACCTTGATCTGCCACAGCTGCCATGAGCAGCCACCCTTGCAAGTATCTTTCTAGGATTCTTGGAAACTTCTTCTAGAACACAGTGCAGGTAGGTGTACAGGAAGGAAAAGGGGGGCTCCCTGAAGCATCGGGAATTTCACTGCTGCTCCCGTGGACTCGAGCTGCTGGGTCTCTCACTGCCAAAGTCCCCTTGTCACATTCAGTCACAGCAGAATGACTTAAAATCCTACAGGGTGAATCTGATGACAGCCTCTTGTCTTTGTCCTGACACCTCTAAGCCCCACCCCACCCCGAGCTTGGTTCTCTGGAGGCCCCTGCACACCTGCATGAGTAGACAAGGAGGCTGTGGTCATGGGATGGCCACGTTTGCGACAGAGCCTCTGCTTTGCCCAGCCATGTAAGGTGTTTGTGTCTCAGGGCTTTGCTTTTGTGTTAAAATTTTTTGCCTCAGTCCAGAAGATACATATA
>NW_004524600.1:4589528-4605779 GCF_000260255.1 Octodon degus | reverse complement strand
TGAAGAAAATCCTTTAAGTTTTTTTAACTTGCTGGCACATGTAAGGATACTTTCGGACCCATAGTTCAGATGCTTAGTATGTTCTCAAATAGCCCAAATAATTTAAAGCCCAAAAAACTTTGAATTTGGGGCTGGCAAGATAGCTCAGTGGACTAAGTGCCTGCTTAGTCAAGCTCAGGGACTGGGGTTCGATCCCCAGCACCATATGCCCTGCTGGCACTGCCCACGACTGCACTGAGCTGGTCACTGAGACTGGGTGTGGTGGCACATGCCTGTAATCCCAGCTCTGGGGAGGCTGTGCACAGGAGGATTATGAGTCCAAGCTGTATAGTGAGATTCTGCACCAAATACATAAATTAAAAAAAAATCTTTGAATTGGGTCTCTTTATGTAGTATTTTTAAAAGGTACCATTTATGAAGAAAAATATGGTCATGAAATAAAGGATATGGGGAGTAAGTGATCGTGCTGGTTACAGTAATACATGGAGACTCATAAATCTTAGTTTCTATTCTTGGCTCTGGAAAGAATTTACGTGTTCACTGCACTTGGCACGTGCAGGGAGAGAGGCTGAGAATTCGGACACGCAGGGGATAAGGCCATCTCATACCAGCCACATCGCGAAAGCCACACACGAGAGCAGAGCAGATGCATGGAGCCACCCTAAAGAAACACCACGTCAGGCAGGGGTCAGCCAGAACCGCACCCGAGAGCCACAGTGGCCCCTGCTACAGGAAGGGGCTGGGGGCAGAGGGTTGGGGGCACCTGTGGACTGAGCACGGGGCCATTCTGCCAGGTGGGAGGAGTAGAGTGTCCCTAGCTGAGTGGGGATCCAGATCTCAGCCAATTATTTAACCTCCATTTGAACTGCCATACAAATTACCATAGACTGAGTGGCTTATAAACCATAGGAATTTAACCACAGTTCTGGAGGTTGGAATTCCACAATTGCCAGAGGGGTTAGGTTCTAGGGGGAGCTATCCACCAGGTTGAAGATAGCCACCTTCTTGTTGTGTCCTTAAATGGAGAAAAGGGCAAAAGAGCTCTTTTACAAGGGTACTAGTCCACCCTTGGAGCCTAATCGCTTCTTAATACCACCAGTTCTACCATCACCATCACCATCACCCCCACAATCATCACAGTGGTGGTGGTATCAAAGCTAGTGATTATGGGGGTGACAACAATGGTGGTCTCAGTAATGGTGGACGTGACTATCATAGTGGCAGTCATCCCAGCAACAGCTGAAGACATTACGGTAGTGATAGCTGGAAGCTGGCATCACATGTGAATTTCGGGGGGACACAACTGACAGTCTATAATGCCTCTCTGAACCACAATAGCCTTACTGGGAAAAGGAGGACAATAATACTTTACTCACAGAGTTGAAGGAGCATATATATATCTTCTTAGCAGGGTGATAGTGGTGGTGATGACCGTGGTAGTGGTAGTAGTAGTCCTGCGTGTGAGGTGATGGTTGTTGTATCAGTCAGTGTTTATTAGAGGAACAGATGCACAAGACATATGAAGATGTAAAAATTTATGATTGCCTTACGATGGCCACCCATTGGGTGTGGAAGAGTTGGAAGAGTGCTGAGGGTCTGTCTGGAGACCAAAGGACTCAGTGGAGGGTCTGGAGTTCACTGTAGTGACCCAGGAGGCCAATGGGTCTGCAATGGAGGGCTGATGGGTTTATTATGCCAGGAGATGCAGATAGTGAATAAAACTGGGTTTCTTGATAGTTGTTGCCACAGGAGAAAATACCCAGCATGGGGCACCTTGGCAAGTCTCAATAAGGAAGTTGTGCTGGGCCTTATTATAGGGCAGGATTTGGGGGGACAATCACTTTGGACTTAGTATTAGAACATTACAATTGGGTCTGATTGGGTAACAGCATGCTGAAATCAGGCATGATTGGGTTTCACTAATTTTTATCTAGGACACAAAGGAATGGTACTAGGCTATGGCTGGGTGACAGAGGGAGATGAATTTTATTGTTTTATTTTGATTTTGCACACAGAGGATTAAACCAAGGGCCTTTGCACCAAATGGCATTCCCAGACCTTTTTTTTTTAACTTTTATTTTGAGATAGGGCCTCATGAAGGTGATAAGTTATCAGGGTGGGCTTCAGCTTGCAATCTTCCTGCCTCAGCTTCCCCTGTGTGCTCGGAATATAGGCCTGGGCCAGCTTGTATGGTCATTTTTGTAGCCTGAACAGTGTGTTTGTTTCTCTCTGTGTTCAAATGTAATAACAGAGCAAGCTTTTTTTTTTTTTTTTTTTTTTTTGTCTCTTTCCATCCTGGTCACAGAGTGACCTTACCTTGTTCAAAGCTGGTGTTCAGTGAAATTGTGTTTGTTCAACAGGCGAATGTCATGGCTGTGCTGAATGCCAGGCTGATCCCAGCTGACAGCTGTCTCCCAGCCACATTTTTGTTTCCCAGAATCCTCACTTCAGTTCATCACTCACTAAGCCCCTCTTTGGTTCTAATCAGGCTTTCACGTATGGGGCCTGTGGGGCAACTGTGGCGGTACGGTTCTGTGCAGTCCAGATCCCCGCGGTGAGCTTCATTTTTCAACCATATGAAGTTGCCACTTTTATAGGTCAGAAGCATTCAAATATTGGCCATTTCATGCAGTTGAGCCCACATATTTCTCACTACTGGTCAATAAAGTGTTACCCTGGCGCCGTAACATTATGCCATGAGCTCTCTGCGAGAGAAAGGCCTCTGTCTCTGGGAGTGAACGCTCTGGGACTGCCCTCACTCTACCCTAGGCTGAGAGGATGGATGAGCAGTGAAAACAAATCAGAGAACTCAGGACAGAGCTTCTCTAGCACAGGAGATTACTGTGACAGCATTGAGGTCTGGGCAAGAAGTACCTAAGACAGTATGTGACACTGAGATCAAACTACTTCAGCATCCAGCTTCTTGTCACTCATCCTGTGGCTCAGTGTTGGCCTCAGAAACTCCTGATGGTGATTACTGCTTTAGTGGATGCTGTACCTGGCAGAAGTCCTGGTGCAGAGCGAGTGAACAACTCTAGGAGCAAAAGCCGCCAGCTGCCCTTTGGCACAGCTCTAAGCACCACTGCTGAGGCTGACAGAGCAAGCAAGGACGCGGAGCTCTCCAGCCTAGTACCAGGCCCAGCTGCCCTCATGGCTTTGGGCAGTTCTGTCCAGAAGCAATGTCCCCAGGAATGTAGGAGCAGCTTCTAGGAGAGTCCAGGTGAGCCCAGGTTAGGGAAAAGAAATCTGAGAGGTGATTAAAATACACAGTGGTTGTTTCAATTAAAAAATATATATATTATGGTAAAAGACACAATGGTACTAAAATATTCCCTCCAAATATTTTTCTCAGGTCCAACTCACTTATCCCATTGTTCTTGCCCTTTCTGGAGCATTTCTGGAGATCCTCTTTCATGAGTATCTTTACAAACTATATATATATATATATAGTGAATGCTGCTATTGAGCACCATACAATGGAAAGGCAGGCTTGTAAACATTATGGTGGGGCTGGTGAGATGGCTCAGTGATCTAAAGCACCTTCTTAGAACAAGCTTAGCAAAGCCCAGGGACCACGGTTCAGTCTCCCAGCACTACATGCCAGCCAGCCCGCCCCCTGGTGGGCTGAGCTGGTCACACACACACACACACACACACACACACACACACACACACAAATAAATAAAATTTTTAAAAAATTAAAAAAAAAAACATTATGGTGTACCTTGTTCACCAGATTCAGCACCCTATAACTTCTGGCCCTTCCTCAATGTCTAAGTGACTGTGAAAGGCAAATGCTTTGATTTGAGCTGATTCAGGGCATCAAGCCACCATGACAGTTCAACTTGCAGAACTGTTTCAGAGTGACAGGAATAGTGAAGTAAGTGTATTCAAGGTGAGGGAGAGGAACATTTTTTTTTGGGGGGGGTGAATGGCTATTACCACTTGTTGCAATACAGTTTAAAAATATAACCACACATTGTACTTTTCAATCACGCTTCCTGTACATAGGCCTCCTGTGGCTGCTGCTCCCAGTTGATGATCCCCTAATCAAAGGTGCTAGCGAACCTTGCATTAATTGGCTCTCACAGTCACATCACTGCCGCCCCTGTCCCCCTTCCCGCAGCCTTCTCTTCTCTCTTGAATCTCTCTCTCCCATAGGACACTTGTCCTTGGATTCAGGGCTCAGCCAGGTAACACAGGATGATCCTCTCAAGATCCTTAATTACGTCGACAAAGATTCTCCCCCATAAGGCCATGTCCACGCTTTCAGGACTAGGACACAGACATATCCTTTGGGGGCCACCACGTATGCACCTCAGGGAGCAGGAAGCCAAGCTCATTTTGCAAGTCCCTCCTTCTCTGGCCCTTCACGCTGGCTTTCCCTGACTCATGAGCTGCTGCTTCCTGAACATGGCAGCATCCTCAATGTGTCATCACCTGTGTCCATCCTAGAAGCTGCAGGTACCAGAAATGGAGGGGCGCTGTAGGGTTGTTCCCACTGCAGCCTCTGTGACTATGTACATTTCCGGAGGTCACACTGAAACCTGGCTGGCTGGCTCCTTAGATGCAGAGCAAGGACACCCAACCAGGACCCCAGATAACCCTCCCTTCCTCTGCCCAGGGGTCAGATCCTCAGTTCCCACCACATTCCTGGTGGTAGCAAGACACCCAGGTGAGATGCCCAGCTGGCTGGTCCTTCTGGCCCTGCTGGGTCCCAAGACTGCCTGTCTGCGGAGCCGCGCCCAGTTCCCTCGGTAGTGACTAAGCACCTTTCAGTCATTGCTCCAGCCATTAATTTCAGCACTGCCTCGGCTGGATGTACTGTTCCCCTGCAGCGCCAAGGCTGTCCACACAGCCATTGATTTAAGAGACAATATCACTTGCTTCCAAGTTTATGAGGCAATAAACAGCCCCCGAATATTGATGAGCGCGGAGGTGTTTGCTCAGCACATTTTCTGTGTGCATTTATTACAAGGGCTGTGCTTTAAAGCAAATGAAACGGCAACTATTTTCATTTCCTAGGGTAGGGCCAGGCCCTCCCCCAGCAGTTGGCTTCATCTATTTGATCCCTGGTCCCTCTTCCTGGCGTCCCAGGCCACAATAACTCACAGACAAGCATACTAGTCACCGAAATTCGCCACTGCTATTTCCTTGGATCTTGGGGAACCTCAAAGGATTTAGGGCACACTGTTGGGAGGACCCAGAATAAGAGGGGAAATAAGGAAGATCTTTTTCTGAGAGCCCCACCCTGAGGCCTTTTCTCCAGCCTCCCATGTCTCCTGTCTCCCTGGAGAAGAACACATATAATAACAAGGGAACCTAGCAACACCCCAGGATGGACTCCCCCATAGATGGCATAGCACACCAAATGAAATTCCTTTTAATTGTAAGAAGCCGGGACGCCTACAGGGCTGGGCTGCGAGTCCATAAAGATGAATCTTCAGAGCATTTACTAGCTGGAATGCCCCGTGAATCCAAACTGGTTTATGTATAAAATATTAGGAAGGTTTGGAGGAGTGGTGAGGCCGGGCGGGGAGCATGCAGGAAAGAGAGAGATTGATTGCAAACTTTGGGCCAACTGAGCAGTTCTGTGCATGCCAAACAGCGAGAACAACACTTGAAAAATGTATTAGATTATCCAAAACACAAAGCTGATTTATAGCTGCAGTAATCCCCATCTCGCCATCCATTTCAGTAATAGAAAGAGATTAGGATGATGGCGGTGCCTCGTTGGGTTCTTCCCACTCAGTCCCCACCCCCAGCCATCCCCAGCCCCACAATGAATCGTGCAGGAAAATCAAGGCTTTGCACTTTTCACCAGCCATCCAGTGGGAAGGTTTCTCCTGTGGAAGCATTTCTGAATCTGGAACCAAAGTTGAATGGATGAGGAATTAGTTTCTTAAAAATCTAATCATATTAATTGCTTAAAATCACAAAGAGCTTCCAGGGTGAAGGAGGAGGCATGCGTCCAGGGGCTCTTGGGCTGTGGTAGAATTCGAGGCAGGAACATGCTCCCAGCTGCAGGCGGCTCACTTTCCAGGGTGCTGCACCACAGGTCCTGCATGGAGCATGAGTACTGTCCTGAGCATGGACGGCAGGAGCCAACTGAACTGGGAAGGACAAGGGCAGAGTGTGCCTTGAGACGACAGCAGGCACCCTTCCCTCACATGTCTCTGGTCTCCCTGGAGAATGGCACTTGTCCCTTTATTCCTGCCACTGGTCTTCTGTCTACCCAGGAGACTCACTAATACTCAGCATGTGCCGAGTTGTGCGAGATGCTCACCGTGTGCCCCATCCTTGCAGTCTGCTAAGTGCTCTGTGAGACGTCTGAGGAAGCCCTTGAGGGGTCTTGCGCTCTAGAGCCTTATCTTGCAATCTCAGCCAGAAGTGGTAGGAAATAGATGAATAAGTATAAACAGGTAGTCAAGACCAAAAACAGGCAGAGCTGGAGCTCTGTCAACTTAGGGATGGGGTAGAGTGTGGAGAGCCCCTGGGGAAGGATGGCATGAATCTTAACTCTCTATGCAGAGGGCTCCAGGGAAGAGCCAGGAGGTGGGGGAACTGTGGGCCTGGGCATGGTTCACACAGGACCTACTTACCCCATTTTCAGCCTTGATGGAAGGGGACCGTAACCCCTTGAAGCTGTCTTCCAAACTCCTCTCTTCCAGGGAAATCTTATCTCCATTTTCATTGTTCTAAGACATAGTCCAGAGAAAGGTTCTTCTATCCCATCTCTTGCACATGTGCAAGGCCAAGACTCTTCTAACTCTCCAGCAGTTCTAGAAATGCCCCAGCAAAGTTTGCTGCACCTAAGGTAGGTTGAAGGAGCTCATGCCCTGTGTGTCCTTCACCACAAGTGAGTAACTCTCATGCCCAGGAGAGCATGGATGACCCTGAAGCACCACCAGCTGCCAGAGCTGTTGGTCCAAGGGTTGCTTCCTTGTCTACAGAGCGGACCACAGAGGTCAGGATGCCTGCTCTGGGGCATGACATGCTGTGCACCACCAACACATGGCACAGGGCAGTAACACAGTTAGTGTTAACAGTCTGGCAGTAACACTAGGACCCAGTGCCGAGAGTCTGTGGGGTGACCAATGCCATCACCACAGTCATCGTCACCATCCTTAGCAGTACTGTCACCCCATCCTCACCATCACCATTCCCTTTACCATCATCAACACCATCAACACATATTCTCCGAAGTGCCCTTGGGCCTGGCTCTTTGCCAAGCACTTGACAGGTCTCTAGATTTATCTTTATAATAATCCAGAGCCCAAGGCGCCACGGTGATCCCATTTCATAGAGGAGGGCTGAAGTTGGCCCTATAGTTTGGATCTGAAATATTCCCCAAAGTGTCCTTCATTGAAATCTTGGTCCCCAGCAGGTGGTGTTATTGGGAGGTGGTGTCCAATGGGAAGAAATTGCTGTTGGGTTGGGCTTTGGAAGGATACTGGAAGGATACCTGAGCCCCTTCTTCTCCCTCCCATCTGTTGTGAGGTGACCCACTTTGGCCCGCACCATGTTCTCAGAGCCAAGCGTCCATGAAACCTATGAAACCATGAGCCAAAGACAGCTTTTCCTCCTTTATGTTGTTTCTCTCAGGAACTTTGTCACAGGACAGAAAGCTAACATAGGCCCTCCCTGCAGGGTTCACAACCTTCATGGGTCAGTGGTGACCACCTTGTTTCCCCTGCCTGGGAGGAGCAGGTAGAGCCCAGCTGGGCCTCCTATCCTCTAAGAGACTCATAAGGCCAGGTGGCAGGAAGCCTGTGTCCTTCACCTGCTGCTCCTTTCTCTCTTCATCCTCCTCCGATCAATCTCAGTATGATACATGCTCTTAAGGAAAAAACCCCACAACCCATACAAGACAAAGCCCCAATCCATTTGCCAAAGACATTTCCCCTTGGAGTTAAAACCCCGTGTAATTTAGGAGATATGTAATTCATGTGTCTGCATTTAAACCATCAAAGTGCTTTTAAAAGAGCTACTTGAAATCTTTGGAGCTTTTTGAACCTTTAAAGTTCTTCCTTTGAAACATGGGAATCACACACACTGCCAAGGATAAAGATAGACAAATACCAAAGGGGCAGGGGTGGGTTTGAGACTCTAAATTCCTGGCATTTCACTTTACAAAACTGAATCTCTCATCTTTAACTCCCCTTTCCAATTAGGCCTCAGGCTGTTGCAGACCCTCACACCTTTGCCTGCTCCAGTGGGCCGAAGCCCGTCTGTCACAAAGGCTGCAACAGAGGCAGGGACATGCCCCAGGGCTGCGCTGGCGCCAGCCAGCAGACAGGGCGTGGAGTGTCATCCCTGGGGGACACTTTTTTCTCATTCACACACAAGTGTACACAAGGCTGCTAGGGGCAGGCCAAATTTCAAGGCTGGGCTGGTTTCAAATGCAGCTGTGTGGGGCTCTCACTCTCACCCAGAGGGCCTGACTGTGTGACCACAGTGCCCCCAACGCTTGTGCAGACGCATGCGCACACACATAGGTACTCAGGTGATTTCTAAGGCGCTCGGGTTGCAGCGCCTGTCGTCCTCCTCTGCTTGGGCCCCAGTCCTGGGTCAGCACTCTTAGCTAAGAGCGAGAGCTCTGCAGTGCCCTCAAGGCAGTGGCTACAGGCCCCTTTCCCGCCATGCACTTCCCCACCGGCTCAGGAGCTGAGCTCTGGGACTGCGTGGACTGGCTGGCTGCCCTCCTGGGGTCTCTGGTACAGAACAACACCCAAGCCTGCCCTGCTTACATCCCTGGCGTGAGTGATGTCTGCTTTCCTGTCCTGGGCCTTCTCAACCGCTTAGAACTGGCCCGGGGGCTCTCTGCCCCCCCACCCACAGTGCCCCCCATTCCAGGCCCAGAAGATTGTGCCTGAGGGACACTCAGTGTTGGGAGCTTGGACTGCAGGTGTGTGGGCCCCTCGCCCTGAACAGGGCAGCAGTGGGCAACACCTAGCATCTTTCTTTCTTTTCTTTCTTTCTTCTTTCTTTCTTTCTTTCTTTCTTTCTTTCTTTCTTTCTTTCTTTCTTTCTTCTTTCTTTCTGCGGTACTGGGGATTGAACTCAGGACCTTGCACTTGCCAGGCAACACCTAGCATCTTTCTTTGGGTTCAGGGCAGGCCCCCAGTTTCTTCTGGCAGATGAAGGTCAGGGACTGTGGCCTGCACCCTCCTCAGCAGCTGCTCATCTGGCAGTCTGGACATCCCCACCACCTCCTCAGTGCTATCCAAAGCCACCAGCTGACAGCTTCAAATAAAAATAAATAAATAAATAAAAAATTGTTTCTAAAGTCCTAGTGCTTAGAATTCCCTTCCAGAACCATAAAGAAAGTGTAAGTTAAAGGAAGTAGGTCAAAATTGCCAGGAGAGAGGCTACCTGGCCCTCAGCCAGCCTGTCATGGCCCCTAGTCCCCCCTTCCTGCCCAGGTATAACCACCAGCAACCTAGTAACTTCCAGGCACCTCAGAATGCCTGAGTCATCACTGTGTCCTATTCCTGGTGACCTTATCTATCTTCAATGACTGTAACACTTTTGACAGGTGAGGACCAACCTGTCAGAAGAAAGGAGAAAGAAAGGGTCCCTCCCCAGCTTCACCACAGCTTGTGGACAGTAGTCTTGCCTTACCTGAGGCTTTAGCTTCTATAAATTATCACCTGCTGTCTGGGGCTGGGGACATAACTCAGCAGTCTAAGCGCCTACCTGGCAAGGGCAAGGATCTGGGTTTAATCCCTGGTACCACATACCTCCTGCTGAGCTGGCCACAGAAACCGGGCAGGCTGGTGCATGCCTGTAATCCCAGCACTGGGGAGGCTGAGGCAGGAGGATCACTAAGAGTCTGAGTTATATAGCGAGACCCTGTACCAAATAACTAAAAAATAATTGATTTTTAAAAAGTTTTTCACCTGCTCTGGCCAACTGTGGAATGAAAGTATTAATATCTGTCTTGTTTCTTTTGAGGCAGAGAAACCACATACTAACATAACACATTGGAATATATTATAATTATTCTATTTCATTATTGTTAATGTCTCACTCACCTAATTTATAAGGTAAATGTCATCATAGATACTCATGTATAGGACAAACATGTACAGTAAGTCCATGCCTTACTGAAAAGTCTGTTGTAGGAGCGTTGTTCCTAAGTCAGATTTATTCTCAAGCTGACAAAGTGAGTCCTACCCAGCACACCCGTGAAAGTCAGCAGTTCGAACAGTCCTAAGCTGGGGACTTACTGTATATATATATATATATATATATATATATATATATATGGATTAGTGATATCCATGGTTTAAGGCACCCACTGGGGTCTTGGAACATGTCTTCCATGCATAAGGGGACAACTACCACACCCCTAAGTACTCCAATAATAAAAAGCCATCTGATCTAGTTCAACATCTTTCTCTTCTTTGCTCTTCTTAACATCAAATCTAGTCTGATCCAAGTCCTGCCAGTTCTCTTCTTGAAATTCCACTCAAATCCACATGGTGGTCAGTGCAGGATAAGCCTAGAAGGCTGAGAGGGCAGGCATTTCAGGCAGGGGAACTGTACGCACAAAAGCCCGGGCAGCAAGAACACCCAATGTGGGGAACAAGCCAGGGGCTTGGAGGCCTCTGGCGAGCCCTGGGGAAGCTGGCCTGTGTCTCACAACAGGGATTGACACTTCTTCTAACCTTTTGCCTTCCAAAATCTCTCTAACTAGCTTTCAATTCTACCCAAGAGCCCTTGGAGTCCAGCAGTGTTCTCTGTCTGCCTCACTTCTCCAGGGAGCAATGAGCTTCCAGAAGCCATTGCCCAAATGTGGGCGGGACTTCCTGGACACGCACCTGAACAAACTCCTGAACCACTAATGCAACTGTTTTTCTCCATGGTAAACAAGCCTGCAGCCCTCTTGACCTTAGAAAATTGAGACCTTTCATCACTAAAGAGGCCCTACCAACTTTCCACTTTGTCTTCCCTCCTAAATGTCCTCATGCAGGCAGATTTCCAGGCCTCTGCACCACCACCCTCATGCATCTGAGCCTATGCCTAGAGATCTTGTGAATGGAGTAACAGCATGGTGCCACTTTAGTGTGGCTGAGCTGGGGTGTGGAACACTGGCCAGGAAGGAAGGAGAAGATCTCTTGGCCTCTGTGGTGGAGTGTAACATCAAGTTGAGCTGAACCAGCACAGTGCTGGCTTTGGAGGGCCCACCTGAGGATTGTTGACAACAAAGTAAAAAGGAGACTGGAGATAAAGAGTGGAGGCTGTTGGTTCTCTTGGAGAAGCTTGTCACTGCTGGCTTTCCCAACATGAAGTCGGCTGTTGGTGTCTTCGGAGGAGCTTGAGAGCATACTGTTGCTGAGGATGGCTGCAGTTCTTTTGGGCAGGAGGTGCTGTGCTCCTGAATTTGAGCCTTGCTTCCTAGCTCCAGCCAAGATCCCTCAGCCTGTTGGCACAGACTCTTCTTCCCGCTGGTACAGACTTTCTAGCTTTCACCTCTGACCTTTGGGCCTTCCCAGCACAGATCCCTGAAACAGGCTTTCATGAGACACTATTGTGGGCTCTTGGCATCTAGTGGAGTTCATGGGGGGCACTGTCATGGGCTCTAGGTCTTCCACTGGATTCATACAGGACATTGCCATGAAATCCAGGCTCTCAGCTGGAGTTTTTTGGTCTTTAGTGTGTGGACAGATTTCCTTTGTACTTGGCTCTTTGAATGCTACTATAAAATAATACTATAAGTTATGTGTCCTGTATTAAATTATTTTCCGGGGCTGGTGAGATGGCTCAGTGGTCTAAAGCACCTACTTAGAACAAGCTTAGCAAAGCACAGGGACCGCGGTTCAATCCCCCAGCATCACATGCCAGCCAGCCCGCGCCCCCTGGTGGGCTGAGCTGGCCACACACAAATAAATAAATAAATAAATAAATAAATAAATAAATTAAAAAAAAAAGATAAAAAAAAAATAAAGACACTTCATTTAAAAAAAAAAATTATTTTCCTTGCAAACCCTAACTAAAACAGCCTCTTCATAGAGGACACCTACATTGGTTTCCTAAGACTACAAGAGCCCCACTATATCCATGAATTCTGCCATTCCACAAAGTAAGAGCCTTGCTTGGAAAAAGCCCAGTTAAGATGTACCTGAGTGGTGTCTTCTCATCTAGGCTTATGTTCATGAGAAATAACCCAGCATCTTTAGATGCAAAGGCCACATTATAACCACTTGAGTTCTAAGAGTTCTCACAAGCCCACAATTTTTCACTATTTTCTTGTTAATAGTTTCCAATTAAATACAGAGATATTAGTAGCAGCCACTAGCCTTCCAATAATTCACCAGAAAATGGAGCGATTTGACCTTAGACCTTGGGTCTTCCCATCACCATGGAAACTGATTGCAACTGTGTGGAAATAACACCAGCTGTTGACCAGATCAATGTTTTCTGGGGGACACACTCCCCGGTCGGGGTAACCCTGCCTGTCTTCACTGGCCTTGTTCTATAAAGGCCACAGTTCTGTAAAACTTTCTCTGGGATCTCCAGGGAATTCCCTCCCCTCTACTGGTGAAAGAGGAAGAACAAGAGAGTTAGGTTGGAACTTGCATTCTAGCCTTTAGGAGCTGCAGAAGGCTGGGAAAGCCTCATGCCCTCTGCACCTGTTTCCCTGGTGAAGATAAGAACGAAAATTGCAGTGCGCAGCCTGCATTGTCACTTAATCAGAAGAGATCAGACACAGGAGAGTGACTTATGAATTATAAAGCCTATACAAATATCAATTACTATTACAGCCCTTGACTTCCCAATAGTTCCCAGGGGCTGGAATAAGAGCCAGTAACTTGCAAAATAATGATTAACAATTATGCAGTACTTACCACTTGGAGGAATGATACTTCATACAGAGTATTTAATTTCATTCTCCCATCAATGCCCAGAGAATAGATATGGCTGGGATCTGCATTTCCAGGTGAGCACTGGAGGGTTAGAAATATTGTGGTCAGGAAGGAGTTCAAAGTTGCTTGTCATAAACATAAACACCCTAGTTGGAGAGAGTCCACCTTTCTGTCATGGCTGTGTCCTCACACTCGCAATCCCTAAAGAATCTATGCCAGGCCCTTCCATGGA
Source organism: Octodon degus (assembly GCF_000260255.1). Lineage (NCBI taxonomy): Eukaryota > Metazoa > Chordata > Mammalia > Rodentia > Octodontidae > Octodon > Octodon degus. The sequence goes on along the minus strand of NW_004524600.1, from coordinate 4,592,675 downwards.
GCTCAGCATGGTCACACACTTCTCCATGTTCTCATTTACCTCCTGTGCTCCTTGGGTCCATTTCCTGTCCAGTGTAGAGGCAGATCTATGTCTCCAGGGCCATGCTAAGAAGTATCTCCCTCCAGAGTCTAGAAACACAGGCCTGTTCCCAGTGTCTGAAGGGATCTCTCTGGTCAGGCAGCTCTCTGGTATCTCCTGCTGTGGAGCAAAGCCACACACACACACACACACACACACACACACACACACACACCACCTTTGGACTGTGAGTTCCTAGTGTCTTGCCCTGGGGCCACCAGTAAGGGTGGTTTTGTGTACCCTTAATGTGGTAGGTCTGAGGGACCTGGACACATGAGTTAGCTGAAACAAGCTACATTTCTGTACAGGGTACTATCCTTCTTGCTGGCTCCTGCCAGCCCATCCCTGTCCCCTAGTCCTTTCTGTGTGTTTTCTGGCAAGCTTCAGGGACCAGTTGCTGGATGCCAAGTCAGAAGTTTGAGGCCTGGCCCTGATCTGTCTATACACCTCTCCATTTGACAAGGCCCACCCTTTCCTGACTCTAGCCAGAGTCTCACATGCCAGAAGTTGGACTGAGGACCAGATCTCTACCCAGGGAGAAGGTCCCAGCTCTGACTCCATCCATAGGCCCCAGAAACTCTCCACTGACCCCAAGACAACAGTCAAAGCAGCCACAAGGCCTACATGGGCCAACTGTGCAGGGTGTGCGATATTTTTAAAACAAAGCCAGTCTGTCGCATCACACAGGCTCTAAATCAGGTGCACATTACTGGCAGGACCTCAGAGGAAGCGTACTTGCTGGATTAATAATAACAATGCACTCATAATGCAGTTTTCAATTTGAATTAATTTTTGTAGCTAATTCTAGCTACTGAATGTCTTCATTTAAAATATACATATACATGTATTTTGTTCAGTATTTTAATTAGGCCCAAAGGAATATACTTTCAAATTTGGGTACACTTCATTTGTTATATTAATGAAAAGGCACTTTAAATCAAGTTTCATGTTGATGTTTCATTATGTATGCTGCTCTCACACATCTCTAAAAGAGATTTACGTTACAGGTAGTAACCACAAATACTGGCAGCGGACATGCTGTTAATTTAAAATGGAAACTTTTCTTTTGAGATGCAGTGAGGAAAAAAAAAAAAGGTAGAAGTGAACTTCCTCAGGACCCGGCTGTGCTCTGCCGGGGCTCAAATGACAGTGGAAGAAGCAGACACGCATGCTGAGGGCTGGAGCCACCGCCATTGACTCCAAGACCCCAAGGCATCCATGCCTAAGAAGGAAGGGATTTTGGATGGTTGCCTTTGGGCTCGGAGTCTTCCACGGGAGGGCGTGACCACGGGCCTGGATGCCACGCCTACCACCTGCACCTGCGCACACCGGCCGCAGCCCACCCCGCACCTGCGGGCTTCTGGACTTCTAGCTGTGCTTGGGGGTTGTTGCTGGCCTCGCTGGGATATTTCTGGTGGCCTCGGCGCTGTGCCATGCCACTGAGGCCTAACAATGTCCGCACTGTAGATGTACTTACTATACGCATACCCCTAGTGGAGTCCCGCGGCTGAGAGGCCAGGCCCACCCAGGGAGGCCGTGCGGCTGCAGGCCGCTGCCCAGCCCAGAAGTTGACGGGTTTACCGAGGCCAGCCTGGGCTCAGGAGCTCGCAAGAAGACCCGGGAGAGGGGGCTCCGCTCCACGTCGCCCGCCGAGGGCCTGCAGAGGGTCAGCTGCACTCGACAGGGGGCTGCGCTCGCTTGTATTTCAGGGCTTGCGAGCCGTTCTGCGACTCTGCTGTTCTTGCACAGCAAACTGCAGGAAGAAGGGGCGTTAGGACGAGGCGGAGCGAGCGGACCTCCCCCCTGACCTCTCCGTGCTCCTCAGAGCACTTCGACAGACGCCGATGGCTTGGACCACCGAGGTGATCCTGCGGACCAGGATGTCCTTGTGGTGTGTGTTTTACCTACGGGAAGCCCAGTTCTCAGAGAAGCCCAGTGACGAGCGCCAAATCACACACAGACATGGGGGTGACACGAGAGCGCCCACGGGGAATGAGCAGGAGATCCCCGTGGCCCAGAGCACTGTGGGTATTCTCCTGTGGACCTGCTGTTGTGTCTTACAGCTCCTGTAGCTTTTCTAGAGAGGTGTACGGAATGAAGGGACTTACTGCCTTTTTAGCTTCTAATGATAGAAGATAGATTTTTCAGGTAGGTATTTCAGAACATGTTCTGCATCTCCCCCCCCCCCCAACCGGGGATTGAACTCAGGCAATTGCCGGGGATTGCCAGGCAAGCTATCTCCCAGGCCCCTGCATCTTCATTTTATTTTATTTTATTTTATTTTTTTGGAGAACATTTCTTATTTTATTCTTTTTTGAATATTTATAGTAGCTTTACTTATGACAGCTAAAGCTCAGAAACAACATAAATACACATTTGCAGATGACTGAATAAACACACGTGCAGTATTTCAAATGTCCCGTCTGAGAGCCTGAAGTCCAAATTTCTGAACTTCACATTTAAGGCTCTTTGGAAATCAAATTTCAATTTCTCTTTCCATCATTTCTCCTGACTGGTCCTCCCAGATACTGTTTATATTGAGTTCTCTAAATTCCCTACCCATTCTGGGTGACTTTACAAGGTGAGCATTGGTTTCATTATTTTCAGGTCATCCTTTCCTGCGTAACTGTGCCACCACACCCAGACTCAGTGGCCAGTGGCCAGGACCACATGGCCTGTGGTGCAGGGATCAAACCCTGCTCCCTGTGCTTGCCTAAGCAGGCGCTTAGTTTGCTGAGATATCTCATCAGCCCTAGCTTATATGTTTCTTCTCAGGGCTTTCTCCAGCTCCTCCAGAATTAGGTGTTCCTTATGTAAATTTTAGCATAGCTTTTAAAAAAATTTAGTATATGTTTGTAATGAATGCATGAACATTACATTTATATTGGAAGATATTTCTTTTTATTTATTTGTGTGTGTGTGTGTGTGTGTGTGTGTGTGGCCAGCTCAGCCCACCAGGGGGCGGGGCTGGCTCGCATGCGGTGCTGGGGGATTGAACTGCGGTCCCTGTGCTTTGCTAAGCTTGTTCTAAGTAGGTGCTTTAGACCACTGAGCCATCTCACCAGCCCC
>NW_004524600.1:4563777-4589192 GCF_000260255.1 Octodon degus | reverse complement strand
TTTTATTATTTATTATTTTTGGTATTTAGTACAGGGTCTCACTATGTAGACCGGGCTCGTAGTGATTCTCCTGTTTTCATCCTCCCAAGTGCTGGGATTACAGGTACACACCACCACGCCCAGTCTCAATTGCCTTTTCAGCACTGGGGTGGGCGGGGGGGGGGGCAGAATGGGTGCTTGGGGGGGGGCGGCACCCCATGCCTGGGATGGAACCCAGGCCTCTGCACTCTGCCTAAGCAGGCTTTTTAATCCACTGAGCTATCTGGAACTCATGATCTTTAAACTGAGCTGTATCAGTTCTTTTTAAAAATATGTGGGGTTTAAATTTTTTTTTATTTTGAGACAGGAGCTTTCCAACTTGCCCAGGTGGGATTTGAATTTGCAAACTTTCTGCCTCAGATTACCAGAGTGCTGAGATGCCACACTGTGGCGCTGTGCCTGGCTGGCAATTTTCAAATGTTGGCAGAAAGCATGTGCTTGGCTGGATGATATTCAGCACAGTGTGCGCAGAAACTGCCTCTATATTTAAAGTTAACACAAGTCAATATAGGATAATTTAGTTGGGTTTGGTGGTGTTACCCCACCATGTAATCCCAGCATTCTGGGGGGCTGAGGAAAGAGGAGTAAAACTTGAAGCCTAGCCTGGGTAGCTTAGCAAGACTCAGTCCCCCCTCCCCCAGAAGAGAGAATATGGCTTAATGTGAAGACCCTGGGTTCAAGTCCCGGTGTTGTGCAGGTGCACGCACACGTGCACACACACACACACACACACACACAACACCTTTAGTATTCTGAAGACGCACTGCACAAAATGTGTGGAATTCATATTTTCTCAGACTTCAAAATTATAAGGAATGCTATTTACTAAAGTGAAAGTTTGAAGTTAAAATGTATTATGGTAGAAGATATATTGCATTAGTCACCCTCAAAATACTGCCTTCTCCGCTTCTTCGAACTCACTGACCTTATGATTCTTGCTACTTTCTGGAAGCACTTCTGGAAGTCCTCTTCGTGAGTGTTTTTACAAAGTGTGATCAAAAATATAGTAAATATAGGTGCTGAGTGCCATCTACTAAAAAAGGCAGGTTTGTAAAAACATCACAGCGTCCACATCTTCCTTATTTACCAAATTGTGTGCCCTACAATTTCTGACTTTTCCACAAAGTCAAAATGGCCATGAAAAATGCACATTTTGAATTGACCGAGCATGTCAAAGCAGCCACTATAGCTCAACAAAAGGCACTCAAAAAAAAGAAAAAAAAAAGAAAAAAAAAAAAAAAAAAACTTCCAGAACTGCTAAAGAAAGTGACAAGAATGATGAAATAAGCTTGTTCGAATTGACGAGTATTTTGAGGGAGATTAATGGCAGTGTGTCTTTTTCTGTAATAAATTTTAAAAATTTAAATGCACTAGATTTTTTGATCACACTTCATATAACATTAATAATAATGCACGACAGCTATGATGTCTTGAAGCACCTACCTGGGGAGAGGTCAGGTACGTCATCAATCCAAGTGTGCACATGACTGCCCCCAGCCGCTCAGACGGCACTGGCCTGTCGGGCTACCTCAGGGCCCGTGCATGTGCTGTCCGTGTCTGGAATGCCCCCTTCTGTGCAGGGTATGCGTAGGTGCCTTCCTGCGCTGCAGGACTCCAGGAGGCCTCCCAGCTGTCCAATTGGCCTCCTTGGATGCTGTCACAGAGGATATTTTTCTGCCTATAACTTACCAGAATCTTGGAATTACATTTTTTTGTTTGTTTCTTTTTTGTTTTCTTTCTCTCCCCCTTGCAGTTGTCAGACAAAATATAGGATACCCAGTTAATATGAACTGCAGGTAAAGAATGAATGTACTATTTACACTTTAAGAAACACATTGTGTATTTGAAATGCAAACATAACTGGGCATCTCATATACTTATTTGCTAAATGCGATGATCCTGTTCCCCATTAGCCCAAACAATACATGAAGAAGGGAACTGTCTGGTTCCATAGGGAAGTCCCGGGCCAGCGCAGTGGCACTCAGTGGTCATTTACTGAACACACCTGCCACACATCCTCACTTGTCCGAGCTGACATTACAGCCCATGCCCCTTCCAGTTGCCACACAGAGCAGGGTTGTCACCAGCAGGCCATTGTATCTCACTATCCTTGACAGTATCCCAGCACCCTGGTCATCCTGTTCTCCATTGTCAAAAGACTAGAGTCCAGAACAGGTCAGCGAAGTTTCAAGTAAGCCATTGCAGAGACCTTTAGAAATAAAAAAAACAAGAGACTAGAAAGAAAGCAAACTGAAGAGAGGAAGGCCAACCTCAGTGCATGGGGGTGACTTGGGGCACAGGAGGCTGTGAGACACGATGAGCAGGCAGGGAGGTGACAAGTCTCAGCAAAGAGGCAGCGGCATGACCTCACAGGAAGGCACATCCATTAGAGGGGCTCGTTGCCATGGAGACAGACAAATGGGCCAGGCGGCCAGGGAGGTAGAAACAAAGAGACTGTGGAGAGGACACTCGGGGGAGCCCGGGTGTGCTTGGCACAGAAGGTCGTTGAGTGGAAACAGGCCAGACGTGTGACATGCCTGATGGGTGGGAGGCTGGGCTGCACTTGCAAGAGATGGGAGGCATTCAGGAAAGTTCCAGAAAGACACCCAGTGGACCTGACATAGACTCTCAAAAGTTGGGATCTCCCATGATGCACATCTATTCCCTCAAGGAATGAATGCATCCTCCTCTCTATCATTTGGGGACCCCAGCAATACCCTGGCCCCTGCTGGCTGGAAATGTCCAGGTCCCCAGCCCCAGGCCTCCAGCAATAGAGAGGATCCAATGAATGTGCGTTCCTATGAGGTCACACACTCTCCTTTTGCTGAGACTTGTCACATCCCTGCCCCCTCTGCCCCATTTCATAGCTTCCAGTTCCCAAATAATCAACATACACCAAGGGTCTGATGACAGAGCCAGGTAGGGCTCCTGCAGACTTAGCCCACAGGCCTCCTGTGAGCAGGAATCTCCTCTGAGAAGCAGGAGCCATGAGCTTGGCCTCAGGGCTTGAGTTCTGACCCTGTGGGATTCACCTGTGCATAGCCACCCCAGCTCTTAGGAAGAGTTCCTTTGCCTGTAGGCTCTGAAATTCCACAAGTGGCTTTTGGTACCCAGAGTGGAGATTTTGTCTGCTACGACAGAGCCTGACTTCAGGACTCCTGACTTTCTGTTTCAGGGAGGCCTAGAATGACACAGTGACACAGTCAAGAGTATAGGACAAATAACTGCCTGCAGAAGTGTGTGGCTTCGCCTCTCTTGAGTCTCCCAACCCCAACCCCAGCCCAGGGAGCCTCAACCCCATCTGTCTCAGTGAAGTGGCTGTTCTCTTGTCCTGAGAAAACACTGGCTCAGGAGTCAGCACGGGATGGCCAGGCCTGGGAGCTGGGCCACAGGTGCGTGCAGTGGTGCTGTGTCAGGGTTGTTAAGTGTTCAGTTCCTAGATTATTTTCTGCTGGCCCTGGAAGCTTGAAGATATGAATTTGAAAGAGCAGTCCTGTGAATTCTGACCCCTGTGCCCCTAAGTGTCCTTTTTTTAAGAGTTGATATCTCCAGGGCAGTTCAGACTCGGAGTGATCCTCCTGTCTCAGCCTCCTCAGCGCTGTGATTACAGGTGTGCAGTACTGGGGATGGAACTTGGGTCCTTGTTCTTGCCAGGTATGCACTTAGTCCACTGAACTATCTCTCCAGCCCAGTAGGAGAAAACTGTGTAGAAGCCCCATTTAGGTCTGGGAATCTGGATTCTGTGTGCTAGCTTTCTGAAGCTGACTAGTCTGGGCAGGACTTGGGGAGCGAAGTGAGGTCATGACCAGAGTTGCCTGAAGCTTTCCAAGCCTGGTGTGGCCACTTAGTGACATATTAAGATCTTGTCTCAAAATAAGAAAGTAACAGCTGAGGAGTGTAGGTCAGTATAAAGGCCCTGGGTTCAATTCTTTACTACAGAATAAAAATAAAATAACTAAATAAAAGTTGGTTCCCCCACCCTCTGATGGTGTATCTGTAAACACTTTGAAGGACAGAGTTTCAGGGTCTCTATGAGTGTGTGTATGCTTGTGTGTAATGGGAGAGGGCATCCGTTCTTTTTTTTTTTTTTGTGGAACGGGGCATTGAACTCAGGCCCTTGCACTTGCCAGGCAAGCGCTTATTCTACTGAGCTATCTCCCTGGCCCCTAATTCTTCTGGGATCTACTTTTGTCCTTTTTATAATTCTTCTACGTCACTAACTGTACACCTAAGCCTGTTGTTTGACTGTCATCATTTCCTCAGCCAATAAGTGGGAGGAGGTTGGACCCATCATGCATTTCTACAGCCAGTAGAACTGCCCCTGCCCAGCCCTTGCCCAGCCTTGGCAGTTCTTGGGGATCGGAGACCCGAGGCCCTGGGTCGTGTTGGCTCCTACTCAGACCTGCGAATCTAATTGGAAGGCCCACTTGATTATTTAAGTGTGAAACTCAATTGAGTTACAAGCTGTCCCTATGCTGGTGGTTGAGAAAACTGAGTCGGCTGTAGGTTAGGAGAGCTTTTAACAGGGAACACATCAGACTCAAGCTTTTTGAAATGACCTTAGAGTAAAGAGGTCATCTGGTCTAGTATTTCATTTTCAGATAAAGAGGTTGAGGTCTGAAACACAAAACTGAAGGGTGTAGAGAAGAAAGAAAAAAGAAAAAGCAACAGTGTTTTTGTGAATATAACTCAAACAGGATCAATTTTATAAAAGATTCAGCTTCCAGTAGAAAAATCAACAAAGAATGGAAATAGAAATTTTCCAAAACACAAAGAGGTTAAAAAAAATACCAAATAGTTCACAGTTTATGACAAAGAAATGAAAACAAAACTCTTTTTGTCCGTTTCATTCTGAGGAAGATAGTCACTGCTGGAGGGATTAAGGAGTGGGATTCTTTCTTATGCTTCTATTGGGATTTTTAAAAATGTATTTGGTACAGGTCTCACTATGCGGCTCGGACTGGGAGTGATCCTCCTGTTTTCAGCCTCCCCAGCACTGGGATTACAGGCATGCCCCATGATGCCCGGTCTTTGTGGCTGGCTCAGTGCACCCTGGGGGCGGGGCCAGCACAGCATGCTGTACCAGGCTATTGGGATTTTTAATCACATGATGTTCCCATGACTGTAGCTTGTGACTGGGGGTGTAGCTGAGTGGTAGAGTGCTTGCCTGGCATACATGGGTTCTGTCTCCAGCATGGCAAAAACAACCATAACAGCAACAACAACAACAACAACAACAACAACAACAAAACAGTATAACTTGGGCATAGGTCCAAATATATTTTAAGACAGCCATACTTGATACATTGTTTTTACCCTTAGGATTTTATCTTAATGAATTAATTATAGATGGGCACAAAGATTTATCTTCCAGGACATTCACTGCAGCATTTTTTTATGAGGGTGAAAATGTGGAAAAGACATAAATGTCCAACAAATGGGGATCTGTGAAATAAATGGAGCCCTAGGCAGTCACTACGGCTCAAATTTTAGAAAAATTAATGACACAAAGAGGTTCATGATGTAAATTTTGAAGTTGACCTATAAAATTGGATACTGTATAAAAGTAGACAATCTTGCAAGGGAAAAGTATAGGGAGTTCCTATTTTCAATGTTTATTTTTATGCTGCTAGGCTTTTCAAAAGTCCTACAGTGGACACTTTTCCTTCCTCCCTCCTTTTTTTTTTTTTTTTTTGCTTCCCTCTTTCTTGTTTTCTCCCTCCTTCCCTCCCTCCTTCCCTCCCTCTTCCTTCCACTCTTCCTTCCACTCTTCCTTTTTCCCTTCCCCTAGGGATTGAACCCAAGGCCTCATATATGCCAAGTACACCACCTTCCACTGAGCTACCTCTCCAGCCCCTGGACATATTTGGAACCTCTTTTTTTTTTTTTTTTTGTGGAACCAGGGATTGAACTCAGGCCCCTGCGCTTGCCAGGGAAGCGCTTATTCCACTGAGCCATCTCCCTGGCCCCTGGAACCTCTTAATTTAAAAAGAAAACCAGTCAGTGGGTCTGACAGTTCACTCCGCTAGTGGGTCTCCAGGATGCCTAAGTATCCCAGGCCACAGGCAGCCTGCAGGCCACTAGTCTGTCCTTCTTCAGGTCCCACGCAGGCAATCACAGTGGACTGGTGTGCATTACATGGTCTTTGGTGCCTTCTTCCTCTGCTGTGTCTCAAGATTCCTTTGTTCCCGGTCTGTGGGCTTTGATTTACCAATGTCCGAGAGGGTCAAGGTGTTGGCTCTGCTGGCTTTATGCAGCCTGAAGGTCATTTCCCTTGCTGCTGCATGTGCAGTTTGTGGTCCCGTCCTGACTGTAGCTGGGCAGCTTTCCATCTGTAGAGCAAAGCAAGAGCAGGAGCACCAAGTGAGGACCAAGGAGGGCAAGAGGGCATCCAACTCAGTATGAACCGGTCTAAGCACACAAATGGGGAACATGGTGAAAGGGGAGAGCCCTACATCACACACTTCCAGATAGACATACCGAAGATACCAGAGTTGGGGGCCACCCAAATGCCATAGTCTGGACCTGGAAGGTTATCTTACTTTCTGATCTCTGGGATACAATTCCGGAGACCTATAACTTAAAGGAGAAGAGCTTTAGTATTGCGCTGTAGTTCATAGTTGGCTGGCTCCAGGGCAGCACAGCAGAGCTAAGGAGCATGGAAGAGGAGAGCTGCTGTCACCATGGCAGCCTAGAAGCACAGTGTGAAGGAAGGTGCTAAGGAGAAAGATGTACCCTTCTAGGCCATGCCTCTGGTGGCCAGTGATTTCTGACCAGGCCACATAACTCGTAACAACTCACTTTCTAAAAGCCCTGCACTTGAATGCATGGAGCTTTATGAGACATCTAGATTTAAAAATAACATTCTGCCCCTGGTCCCTGGGCCCCAAAAGGCTCATGCACATCTTTTTAAAGCAGAATGTATTTAGTTCATCTCTAAGTTGTCCAAGCCCTAATAGTTCCAGGATTGCCATGAAGTCCAAGTCCAAAGTCTTCTCTAAGACTCATAGCAAACGCTTAGCTGTGAGTCCCTATAAAAATCAAAAAGAAAGTTTAACACCGCTGATGTACAATGACAGAGGGTAAACAGTCCCATTCCAAAAGAAGAGTATAGGGGGATAGAAGCCAATGAGACCAAAGAAAGACTAAAATCCAGAAGGATAAACATGAAAATCCTATAGCTCCAGCACCTGGGGCAAGCTGTAGTGAGGCATAAACTCCAAACTCCTAATGGCTTTGGTGGTCCTGCCTCTATAGCGTTGCTGAAGGCTGCTATGAGTTTCATGGATTCTCTCATGGTTTTGTTCACTCCTTGAGGTTTTCCTTTTCACCTTGTTTCTGGATTTTCCAACTTTCTAAGGTTTTCACTGCACTTTTTGATTCACTTTACAGCTTCTTGCTCTCTTGGGGTCATACTGTCTGCCCTACCAATTCTTCTTTTGAAATCTGGGTAGACTCTTTCCTAACCTCTTGCATTCTTCATGCCTGTAAAGCCAGAACCATTTGGATGATGCAAATGTCTATTGCCAGCTCCAGCAGTAACCAGGCCCTTTTGCATCATGCCTACAGAAGCATCTGAACGCCTAGATGGCTGATCATTGTGAACTGAATCTCAGGAAAAGTTTTCTAGGCATTCCTTCTCATGCAGTGTGCCCTGGGGCTCTCCAAGCAAAGTCTATCAGTTTTGAGCCTGGGAAGGGTGGGGCCTTGCTGGTTTCTGTGTTGCCCTCCTGCTATCTTTTTTATTATCCTGATACAAAGTCCTTGTCCTTTTTAATGCTAATCTTTTCAGCAACCAGGCTCTCTTTTGCTTCATCTTTTTAGGCACTTTCTTTCTGGCAAAACTGGAAACTTTTTAAATGGGCTTTTTGTTCTTGTTTTAAGCGGGGTAAAGTCCCCAGCAATATAAATGCAACAGCACCAACATTGGGCTGCTTTGAAAATTCCTCCACCAGATAAATTAGCCTATTTCCCTTAATGTTGGTATTCACAAAGTCTTATGGTTCAGGTAAAACATAGACAAATTTTCTGCCAGAGCTTAGCACACATGGCCTGGAGTCCAACTATCAAAAGACTGCTTGTTTTCAACCAAAACCTCTTGATCCTAATTTTTACTATCTGCATTTTTTTTTATCAACATTCTGGCTTTCTCAGTTCTGATCTGAATCTCACAGCTAGTTTACAACACCCTAGGGATTTTCTAGCAGGATGGCATGGCAGATAGGCATGGAGAGGGAAGTACTACTTACAACATGATAGCTAAGAAGCAGAGAGGAAGGAACTGGGGGGGGGGGGAAAGATGCACCATTCTAGGCCAGTCTCCAAATGATTCACCTTTCCAAATAGGCCCTACCTCCTAACACTTAGCTGTGAACTCCTCAGTGGACTTATCCACAGATGAGCATAATCACTTTCCAAAGTCTCAACCCTGAGTGCCTGGGAGCATAGCTAGATAAGAACCATAACAAATATTACCCCAAAATTCATGTATTGGAGGCTTGGTCCCCAGGCTGTGGGACTGTTGGAAGTGGTGGAAACTTTATGAGGTCTGAGGGCGGAAGTTAGATCAGTAGGGGTTGACCATGAAGGGCATATTGATATATTTCATTTTTCTCATTTCCAACTGGTTATGAGGTAAGCCAGTTTCTCTGACAGGCGTTCCTGTTGTGATGCTCTGTTTTATTACAGAACAGGAGCAAGAGGACCATTAGATCCTGGACAGAAACCTGCAAAGCTGTGAGCCAAAATAAACCTCTCCTCCTTTTAAACTGATTATCTCAGGTATTTTGTTACAGTAACGGGAAGCTGATAAACACAAGGCAACCAGGAAAATGCCACCACTCTCTCAGTTGGGTCCCACTGAAGAAGGTCCCACTAGATAGTGGAGACAGATGCTCCTTTATCTTTCCCTACACAGTCAAGGTGAGGCACAAGCAGCAGTCTGTCCCTTGGCCTTTCCACTCTCTTGGATTCTATCTCTAAAAGATAAAGATCACCCTGAAGAAAATTAGATAATGAAATTCAGGGATGAGGCTAGTGGACATGGTTGGTCAATCTGATAATACAGCATGAACTGCCTAGTTCTCCATTCATCGAAATCATAGTAAAGACAAACAGAAATAAATACATCCAGCCTGTTGGAAGTATGTTCCTAGCCTGCTGTGATGGTATACAGTTAGACCAAGAATGTAGCAAAGTTTTAATACTCAGACCACTACCCCAAAAAAGTATGTTCAAAGGAAAATCCATGGGAATCATTCAGCTGGGATAAAACTCTGACACTTGGCCATATTAAGTGAGTGCCTATTCTTGACCAGATCCCCTTCCAGCTCTGAAGAGCCCACAGTGAACAAATAGACTCAAGTCTTGCCCCCATGGAGCTCCAGAGGAGACTAATGATGAAAAATGCTGGAATTGGGCATGGTGGTGCAGATAAAGGGATGAGCGCTGTTAGAGAAAGCCTACAGAGAGATGCTGGCAGCCTCTGCCAGGCTCAGGCCCATGGCCGGTGAAGGTCCCAACACTGATAGGTCTCAGGCAGAGGGTGTAGCCCTGGCCATTCCTAGGAGGGAGTCACTGCTAAATTGGCTTCTGTCCATTTCTAGTGGCATCAATTTTAAGCTATCTAATGGCTTCATTCCTAAGAAAGTTCCAGCAGAGAGACCTTGATTGCCCTCTGAAAGACTAATTAGTCACAGAATCAGTGGGTCTGTGGGGCCTGTGGGACAGGGGAGCCATCAGTTGGTACAAATAGAGGAGACAGCACGGGGTTGCCTTCTAATGGCTTTTTGAAGGTTACTCTGTGTTTGACTGGCAAATGCCATATGTTCCTAGTGCTCAGGCATTAGGGCTTTTTCTTTCTCACCTCTAAGTGATTCCTCTTTGCTTTGATTTCATGCAAGTAGTTTTATTATTCCCTGTTAAATGAGGAAACTCCGAGTCCTGATATCTGGTCTGAGGTTGTTGCCTCTAGGCTCTAATGACTTCTGCCCAGTCTTCCACTTGTTCCACTATAGCCACCAAGCAACCTGCTGTGTCTTTCTGCCACTCACTTCTAACCCTCTTCCTCATGTCTATCCTGGTGCCAGGGACACTCTGAACCTAGGAATGGAAGGACCCCAAACTGTTGTAATTAAGACTCCAGAGGCCCAAGGACTCACAGGACCCAGGTACTGGCGGCGGTGGGGGGAGGGGAAATGTCTCCTTGGCATTCAACTGTGAGGCAGTGCATATGGGCCCTGCTGGCTCTGGGGCAGTATTAGGACCACCTACACATTGCTGAACAGCAGCCTGCCTCCAGGGAAGCCTGGCTTTCAAGGGCTTCCTCATGCCCAGCCCACATCTTTGCCTTGGATATTGTAGACTTTCCTTCTTTGTCCCTCCCAGCTGAAGCAGCACAGAACAACCCAACTATGGTCTCAGCATCCCCTCTGTGACACACAGTATTCATTAACTTGTGTCATCCTCCTTCCTTCTTTTGTCCCCAGCTGGCCTATCCTCCAGACAATTCCAGAAACTTCTAATTGTTTTTTTTAAATCTTTTTTCTGAGAGGTGCATCAAAGACACATAGATCTTATTTTCTCACTTGCTTCTTCCAGCTGGAAAGGTTTGACCACGAGGATAAAGTTATTTCTGCAGGGTAATTTGAAGTGCAGGAGAAATTAGTTCCATGAGGAGCATCACAGAATAGGTTGCAATGACTTAAGTGAGGGCTTGAAGTTGTACACAGGAAAATACAACACTCCTAGCAGGAGATGCGGCTGCAGAGCTTGGATGAGATGAAGCCAAGGAAAAGGGACTTCACTTACAGCATGCCTCAAACTGCACCTCAAAACCAGCTGAAGTACAGTTATGTGGAATTGCAGTAACCAACGAGCAGAAAAGGAAGAAAGCCAGTTACCCGGCTGGGCCTTACCTCCAGAGCTGGAAGCCTGCAGGGCCAGCAAATAAGCTGGTGGCTCAGCATGAACCCCAATACATGCCTGCAGTCCAGAAAAATCTACACTTGCAATCTCATGGAAAAGTTACTGGAATTTTAGTAAGTTAATTCCACTCTACCACTCCCAGTACAATGCATGGTGAAAATAAAGCCATGAAGCCATATGTGGAGTAGTGGGGAGCCAAGGGGTCCTAAGTCCAGCTAGAACCATGGCTAACTGGAACAAAGGCTCAACCCAGGGCTGAACCCAGGTTTTATTAATTCGTGAGGAGGGGAGTGACTTGGGGATGAGTGACTATGGCAGGAAATACATGAGCTGGGCTAGACAGGAGGTATGAAATCACCACTGCAGTATGCAGAGGGAAAGACGCATAAAAAGTAACCGGAATACCTCAGGTGCGGCTGTGTCTAGTGTTTTGGGGTTGGTGCTTGAGCACTGATGTGTAATCCATGCCCTGAGAGGTCATAACCTCTTTTCTCAGGCTCATTCTCAGCCCACAGTGTGGCTTCATCCAGCCTAGCTCACACCTGTTACGTGGGAGCTGTAGGTGGGCATTGCTGTCCCGTCCCAGTGCTCAAAGACCACTTATCAGCACATCTGCTAGGCCCATTTGCATTGCTTAAAGTCAGACGAGGGGATAAGGAAAAGTCCCAGCTAGCCAGGAAGGGTCAAATGCTCTTCTTTCAGGGAGCACTGTCCAGGTGGCCCCCGACACTGCAAGTGAAGCAAGAGGGTTTCTAGTGGGGAAGAATTCAATTTTCTTTTTAAGAATGAACAGCTACCATTTAAAGTTGCTAATAGATTGTTCTAGAAGTAGAGATAATGAATGAGCTTGGAGTAGGGCCCTTGTACTGGGGAGGATGTGCAGGTGGCCCTTCTCTCTTGGGAAGGAGTGAAACAAGCAGGTGTCCTTGGTTCTGGGATATGATGTCCAACCCAAGGGGTTCCGACGATGTGAGATTTTCAATGCTGGTACTAGGGAAGTCCATGGCAAGCTGGGACTAGTTGGCTACCCTATTTGGAGCTCAGTATATCCAGAGCTCTTGTCCCTGCTGTCAAAGCTACAACTTCAAACAGCATGGAGCCAGGAGCACAAGACCTCTGGGCAGAATGGCCAAAGGACTCCTGACACAGGATGGGCACCCTGGGTGGCCCCTTTTATTCTTTCAGCACCTCTTAGAGATGGAGGTCACTTAATGAAGAAAGATCTTAGAGACCTCCTGAGACTGGGATGCAAGGGAGAGAGATCGAGGGCAGAGGCCTTTGGCTCACTGGGGGCCTGGGTGTTGAAGCATCTGACTCCAGGCACAAGGCCAGGCCTCTGTGTGTGTGGAGGGGAGAGAGAAAGCATGCATGTAAGAGTGTGTGTGTGTGTGTGTGTGTGACGGTGAAAGGCACTGAGTGTGTGTGATGGTGAGGCATTGTGTGTGTGTGAGTGACGGTGAGAGGCACTGAGTGTGTGTGATGGTGAGGCATTGTGTGTGAGTGACGGTGAGAGGCACTGAGTGTGTGTGATGGTGAGAGTCACTGAGCATGTATGTGTAATAGGGAGAGGCACTGTGTGTATAAAACAGTGAGCGGCAGTGTGTGCGTGTGATGGCAAGAGGCACTGTGAATGTGTGTGACAGTGAGAGGGCACTCAGTGTGTGTGTGATGGTGAGAGGCACAGTGCATATGAGTGTGTGTGATGGTGAGAGGCACTGTGTGTATATGTGAGATGGTGCAAGGCACTGAGAGTGTGTGCGTGTGAGATGATAAGAGGCACTGTGAGTGTGTATGAGATGATGAGAGGCACTGTGTGTGTGAGATGGTGAGAGAAACAGTGTGTGTGTGTGACATGAGAGGCACTGTGTGTGTGAGGGTGAGTGGCACTGTGAGTGCAAGTGTGTGTGTTGCTGCAGGGAGGTAGAGATGAGGCAGCGGAGGACAGGGAACCGAGCCTCAAGCTTGAGGGCGAGTGGCGTCCTCCATCCAAGTGCAGCCAGAGTGCCCAGCCCGCCAGCGCCTTCACACTAACAGAGAGGCCTGGGGAGAGATTTTCATTCGATGCAAATACAGACTCTCCTTGTTTAACTGCCGGAGTTCTGCTCCTGTGGCGAGGACGTTAACTGAGCTGGCTGCCAAACGGACTGTATGCAGTACGTACATTACAATATTCAGAACAAAGAAATGGTCCAAGGAAACTCCAACTCAATGACTCTGTTTTTATTTGCATAACTCTTACATGCAGTACTGTCATGTATAATAGAACATAAAACTACAGTACTGCACTATGTAGTACAACCAGCAAAAATTATAGTACTGTAAAAACAAGGTGTTCTGTACAGAGAAAGCCATGGAGGCTGTATAAAAAAGGTGTACCAAAAAAAAAAAAAAAAAAAAGCCATGCATAACCTTAGCACTTGGGAGGTTGAGGCAGGAGAAGCCCATGAGCTTGAGGCCAGCCTGGGCTACATAAACAAGACCCGTCATAAGTCCGAATAGTCATTAAACAGGCCGGCCACTAAATGAGGAACGTCTAAGCATAATGGACCCTCACATTGTGCCTGTGCCAGTCTCTTGGTTTCAATACTGCACTGCTGTTATCTAAGACTCAAACTTAGGACAACAGGAAAAGGGCACATGAGCCTCTCTTGGTATTTGTGTATCTTACCTCTTATAGACTTCTAATTATTATTTCTAAAAAATATTTTTATTTATTTGATACAGGGGCTTGTTAGACTTTGGACTCATAGTGATCCTGCTGTCTCAGCTTCCCCTGCACTGGGATTACAGGTGTGCACCACTACACACCCAGAGTTCCGGGGCCAGCATGGCTCGCAGTACCTGGGATTGACCCTAGGTCCTTGCACCTGCCAGGCAGGCATTTAGACCGCCAAGCTATCTCACCAGCCCATAGACCTCTAATTAATTAATTAATTAATTAGGTATAGGGTCTCACTATGCAGCTCAGACTCCTAGTGATCCTCCTGTCTCATGCTTCCTGAGTGCTGGAATTATAGGCATGTGCCACCACGCCCAGTTTCAATGGCCAGCTTAGAGCTCTGGGGCCTGTGGGGCATGTGGTACTGGGGATCAAGTCCAGGTCCTTGTGCTTGCCAGGCAGGTGCTTAGACCATCGAGCTATCTCCCCAGCCCCTTCCAATTACTTTAAAAGAAAATGATCTTAAAAGATATTGGATAAATCTTTTCACAGTAAGAACCTGGCCACATCCTAGGTCATGACAGAAATTACCAAAAATTTTTCAAAAAGTGGAATTATTCAATCTATCACAGCTGGAGATTGGAGCTGTCTCTTGTCTAGGCAGGGGCAGCATGGGACCCATAGAAGAGACCTAGGATGTCTCACCCCTTGCCTACTGACCCAAGGCCTAGTGCTGGCACCAGTGTCAGGCTGGATTGGAGGACAGTATGATTTGAAAAGTAGGGCACTTCCACAGGGGCCTTAGAGGAGGGGGCTACACCAGTCAGGGGAGGGTGTCACAAGTTGCGGTCTACATGGTTGCCAGTGCCATACAGAACAAGCCAGCGCTTGCCTCTTCTCCCCTCCCCACATCCCAAGGCTCTGCCTCCACTATACCCCCTTGCACCCTCCCCTCCTCCAAGCCCTGCAGAGCTGTTCAGCTCCTTTCTGAATCTCCCTTGTATTCCCTGGGGAAAAGTTTGACTGGAGCATGAAGCAGGCCAGGGCAGAGGTCAGTGGCCAGGATGACAGGATGGCTCTATGTGTGGGCCCCACACGTCCCTAACAGCAGAGGAGGAGGCCTTGTTGCTGTGCTGCTTCTACAGTGAGTTCATGACTCATAAGACCACTACTGAAATAAAATTAAAATATGGGAAATGTAGTTTCTCCTTATTCCACTGTATGAGATCAAAATATTTTAATTTAATCTCCAATAAAACTCATCTCAAATTCAACAGATTAGGGAGAAAAATAATTGGACATATAAAAATATTCAGAAACCTTAAAATAAGGGGTTTATGTCAAGAATTACAGCAAATATTTTCTATGAAATTGATTTTTTCCAAGAAACAGGGAAAATGTTTATATTCTCAAAGAAACCTAGAAGCAATCTGAGATTTTTTTAACATATTGTTTTAGAAGCAAAACATTAATTACTCATTGCCTTTTATAGCTCAATAGAAGCAGGAAAGAGCACAATGGATATTATAGAAAGCTAAACTAATTACTCAAGAAATTCTTGGAACATTCAGAAGAAAACGTAAGTGAAATTGTGAATAATAAGGAAGATAAAAAAGAGGTGAGAACATAGAGTATCTGCTGGGAGATTTAGAGAACAGGTGTTCCATAAGGAAATCACAGAACAGACAAGTCATGATCAAAGAAATAAGAAAAATGATCCAACTCAGAAACTGCAGTGCCATACAGCTAAGCACCAATAACAAAGAATGGTGAAGAGTAAAACCTTCTGAACCAAAATAACTTCTGAGTTGAAGAGAAAAGAGGCTGCGCCACAGGGCCTTTATAAACTAGCATGGCCGAAGAAGTTTGCCAAGAAGGAACTGAACATTTGAGTATGTTGTGAAGAATTAACAAAAATGAAAGTAAATATTCCAGTGAAGAAAGAGGAAAACAAAGAACTAAATTAACTGGAGGGAAGTTGAAGAAAGGATAAAACTCAAGCGCTCTGATGCAGCAGCACGCAGGACGAGTAATCACAGTGGCTGGCTTTCTGGAGGGGGCAGACCCACGCCACAAGGCAGATGGCAAGTGGAGGCTGTAGGCGCTATGCCTGGGCAGAAGAGGAAGAGCTGCATGGGAGGCACCAGTGAGTAGGGGTGGCCAGGGCTGCTCAGAAGGGACAGCGGCACACGGCAGGCATCTCAGAGACACGCAGCATCTCCTTCCTGTGGCACGGGTAGTAGTATCACAAAAACAGAAGTTTGTTTTGTCCATCTCCCTATGAGCTGGTGAGGCAAACCCCAGACTGCAAGGCCTCAGAAGAGGGCCATGATGCACAGTGGCCATGGTGCCCGCCCTGGGCTGGTGTGGTGGCTCTCAGGAGACATGTTCAGGGGCATCTCAGGCCCCACGCATACCTGCCTCAGCCTGTTTGCAAACTGTGCACAGACAATTCAGGAGCTCTTCGCTCCAGTGTGCCTGCATGGGGGAGGGAGGGGAGAGGTGAGGGGCATCATGAACCTATATGCTACCTTGGAATGTTCTGGTACCTTGGAAAAGCTGATTTTGAGGTGCTGGTGGCCCGGAGGGGAGACTTCAAGAGAAAGAGAGCCAGCTGAAGAAAAGCGTGCAGTCAGGGGGATATGCTGGCTTATGCTCTCCCTGATCTCCTGGGGATTCCAGCCTCAGTCAAGAGCCCAAGTTAGTGTGGAGAATCCTTAAAAAGCTAGGATTAGAGGTCTCATGCAACCCAGCTACTTCCTTCCTAGGTATTTTTCCAAATGAACTGAAAATATCATGCCACAGTGATTTAAGTACACCCATGTTTACAGCAGAGCAAATTGTTATAGCTAAATCTTGGAAACAACCCAAATGCCCACCAACTGAACAATGGATTAAAAAGATGTGGGATTTTTATACAATGGAGCATTACTCAGCTATAAAGATAAACTCGAGGTTTTCATAGGTAATGGATGCAACTAGGGATGATACTGGTAAGTGAAAAAAACTCAGACCCACACGTGAAACTTTGTATTGTCTTGCTAGTGTGAGAACCTGAAAGAGTAAATGAAATCTGAAAGGTACAATAGATACTGGAAAGGGAAAGACTCTATTCAATGAAAAGGAAAAACTGGGATGAGAAAAAGGTCAAAAGAAAGGAGGGCCAGTGAGATAGCTCAGCAGACTAAGTGCTTGCTTAGGCAAGCAGTGCCGTGCCAGCCCTGCCGCTGGGCCCGCTGAGCTGGCCACTGAGACTGTGCATGGTGGTGCACGCCTGCAATCCCAGTGCTGGGGAGACTGCAAACAGGAGGATCCAAGCTGCATAGTGAGACCCTACACCAAATACATAAATTAAAAAAAAAGAAAGAAGGGGAAAATATATATTTATGTATATATGCAGGATAGCTTGGATAATTGTACTGCCGATTTTTGCTCGTCTATTGAAAGGAATAGTTAATCTCAGCCGACAAAGCACCTGCTTTGGCAAGCATAGGGACCAGGGTTAGATCCCTGGTCCCACATGCTGTGCTGGCCTTGCCCCTGAGGTACACTGAGCCAGAGAGCAAGTCCAGGCGCATGTGGTGGTGCAGGCCTGTAATCCCAGCGCTGGGGAGGCTGAAAACAGGAGGATCACCATGAGTCCAATATGCAAAGTGAGACTCGGTACCAAATACACAAATAAAAAAAAGGAACAGTTAATACTTAATTTTTTCCCTTCCATTTAATTTCTCATAACTTTTTTAAAAACCAATTTTGCAAGTTATATCTGGTAATCTAAACAACTAATTTGAAGATAACATTATGTAATACAACAACCATTGTTGAATTCCTATTGTGTTCAACAAAATTTTGTATCATTCTTAACTTTTTTTTCTTTTTAACATTTTGTAATCTCTTAAAAAAAAGAAAAAAAGCCCAAGGCTCTGGGGACTGGCCAGTTGCCAGCACTGTGTAACATAGGCATGGGTTGGGAGGTGGTGGTCCAGATCCCTGAGTTCCACTGTGGATGCTCCAATTTCTAGGTTTATTCCACTAAGACAAACTTGACAATGCCTGCTTCCACCTCTAGGCATGGGTGCCAGGGTGTTGCAACCCGATCCTCTTATACCAACTGGCGTTCTTTGGGGCCCTCAACTTCAGCCTCAAATCCACAACTAGCTCCACAGGCTCTGGGACTTAGTGCAGCTATGACAGCCTCCAGTACAGAAAACCGCTAGAGCACAATTTGAGGAAACTGCACTGAAAGTGCTGAATGTCACCTCCCTGATTCAACAACTTCTGAAGAGCACAGCAGCATTACATTTCCATGATTGAGGAGAGACTGCTGGTCACATGGGACCCCTGGAACTGCTAATAAGCTGTGGGCATTAGGAGTCCCTATGCCAGACACTGGACTTTGAGACAATTTTTCTGAGAAGCAGCTCAAGGGAAAGTCTTTAGGCCAGTCTGGCAGCTGAATTGAGGGCTGCTACAGTTGCTTCTGGAACCCTGTGCCCTGCCCCTGCCAAGGGCCACCTACCTGCCCTTGACTCCCGCAGGTTTTCTGCCTCCTGCCCTATCTCCCCTTCTCTCTTTATTCTTGGCTCCTGCTCCCCTCACCTCCCTTTACTGTCCTCCATCTGAACAGGATCTCACGCCTCAGATAATCACATGCAGGATGCTGTCCTTTGCTAATTATGCAGATGACACCAGAGCTCCCTTCCAGCCAGCTCTGAGGCACAGAATCTGATTCTTGTATCAAGCACCACTGACCAGCTCCCTAGGGAGCTCCACAGCACCAAACCCACATCATCACTGCACCTGCTTCCTGTAGTGCCATGGCACTCTCGCTGGCCCTCTTCTGCTTTCTAGGATCCTGGGGTCACCCTGGGTCCACTTGGACAATCGGGAACAAAATATCTTCCTAAGCTCTGCTGATTAGCCACTTTTACCTTTTCTTGCTTCAGCTATGCAGTGTGTATGCCGCTGTGCTTCAGCATATGCAGAGAATCTGGATTCCTGTGTGGGCTGAGGCTATGGACAGGATCCTGTCCCAAGCTTAGCTGTCTGGCCCCCAGGTTATACTTCTTAGATCTACCCTCTCCCTGACTGGAAGTGCCAGTCTGTCAACTCACTTGGGGATGGGTCTCTTTCTCTTTTTTGCTAATGGCCCTAACCTCTGAATCCCACCTCCCTAACACCTTTTGTGAGTACCCTTTGTATCAACTCTTTAAGACCACACCACTTCTCAGCCCAGAACTTCCTAGTGGGGGACCTAAGCTGTAGTTCCAGTGCTGGAATTGAACACCTCCTAATGCCAGCTCACAGGAGGAACCAAGGTGCTGTTGCCTGTACCTGCTCAACTCTCCAGTCTCACCTTATGTGTATCACTGCCAGGCTTCAAACACATAGGGGAACTACGGGCTTTAGATTCCAGAATGCCCAGGGAGTTTTGGAACCTTTCCCCATGTGAAGGTTGGGCTCCCCAGGGAAGGCAACTGGACTCCTGCACAGGAGAATCCCCGTCCAGGCTTCCCAGGCTGCCCTCCAAGCAAGGCTGCACTCTTCTGCATCCTCCCACGGTGCCCTGTGCATCTCTCTGCAAGGCTGGCCTGTGGGTTGGCTCTCACCTGATGCATGCACCTCTCCCACTAGGCGAGAGATGGTGCTCAGTATTTGTTATGGGGAAAATGTGACGGTTTATTAGCATTACATCTAGACTTGTGTGTGCTTAGGCTTTGCCCACTGTTACGCTGAGTGGAACTGTGAGAGCCAAGCTGGAATCAGGGTTCCTTCTCTGGATCATGGGGGCACACAAAGAACTCAGCCCTCCCGCAAGACACAAATGAGTTTCTGTCCCTCATGGCATCTAGAGGTCATGGTCTCCCCACCTGCACGTGGAGTGCCCTTGGCTAGCTGGGTGGGTAGGAGCTGTCCTTGAGGCCAGGGGTGGATGGGGGAAGCTCATCTCCTGGCCAGAGTTGGGGAACACACACCTCCCTCAGGAGAGTGGAAGCCCTGCCACACGGGACAGTATGGGAGCCAAGCAGGGCCCTGCCAAAACCTGGCTTCAGATATGCTTTAGAGAAAATAGAAAACAAGACCTTTTACATCGAGATCCATAGAGGAAGCCAGATTAGAGGGCTTGAGGAGAGTGTTCTCCAAACACGTAAGTCCAATTCCCCATGCAAGTATCACATTGCAAAAACAATTTACAGGCACTTAAAATTTCACCATTTAGCGGCCACTAAAGACAGATTCTGGGTGGGTGGGAAGAGATGCCAATTTCTACCAGGATCTGATTGCTCAGAACTCTGAGCCCCAAACAAATACATCAAATTTAATTTTTGAAAAAGGCCCATTAAGATGAACTTTCACTAATTAACAAAACTTGATTTTTTTCCAGATGCATTCTCATCTCCTGTTACCACCATCAAATATTAAACGTGGAGAGAGGGGACTGCACATAAAAAGTTGGCTGAGAGAGACCTTCACTGTGAGCTCCCCTTTGGAAATAAAACTCATCTCAATAAATCACAGTGGCTCTTTGCCATCCTGAGCCTTCTACCCTCAGTTTGCATGGCCAAGTGAAGTTCTGGCCGTATGTTCACACCATTTGGAGAAAAACACATGGAACCAACGACACAAGCATTGCACTTATGTTTTTCATCATGCACTCACTCTAGGTGTGTATAGTGTGTCGCCCCAGCCCCATGGGAACAATAGTCTGTCACTTGGGACCAGCATTTTTGAAGCTATAAGCCAAACACAAGCAACTCGGTGTCCTCCTACGTACTCTATCACTTCTTGTTCTCCAGCTGTCGTCTTCTAGGTCACAATGGGTGGGTAGAAAGTTGAACAAGAAGGGCATTTAATCCAATAAAAAGACTATTCCAATAACCCCAGGTCGGTGGAACTTTCAGAAGCTAAGTAACCTGGGACCATCATCATGCCAGTTCCTACATGGTTTCCCTCCCTGGACTAACATGGATTTGAACCTTAAAAGGTGGCTGAGATCTGCTTAACGTCAAACTCTGATTTTTCAGCTTCACTTGGGAAGACATATGGGGCCCATGTAATTCTTGAAGAGATGTAAACTGCAAATAATGGTTCTGTGGTGTATTTCACGTTCCAGGTCATGTGCCCTGGGAAGCTTGGTCCTCAGTGGTGGGCTAATGCCCACCAGGGATTTGGACTCATGTTGTTCCTAGTTCTTACAGACCATGGGCCCGAGAGGGAGGGGGCAGCTGAAAGGGCTGCTGGACTGAGGAGGGAACTGTGTTTTCTTCTCAACACAAAACACAGATAAGCTTCAGAGGGTTACGGAGAGGACAGCAAGACAGAGACCAGGGCGAAGATAGAGAATTGCCTAGGCTTTCCTTGTTTTGGTTTAAAACAGTGCCATTTTTAACAGATGCACAGAGATAGTGCACATGTGGAGCAGAGGTGGAGCTCAGAGTCAGAGCGCTTGCCTGCCCTGTGTGAGGTCCTGGTTTCAACATCCACAACTACTGCACTCCCCACTTCCCAAGTCAACAGGTGATGTTGCTTCTGTGCTGAAATAAAAAAAGACTCCTCTTGGTCTTAGCTCAGTGGGCATTATTCATGGCTTCTGTTTCAAACATACCTGGTCTAGCGTGGAATTCATGTGAAGCTGAAAAAAAAAAAGTCTTGGGCAGTCATTCTGGATCCTGGCTTGGTGGCAGTTCAGCATATTATAAGGTGTCGGCCTCTTGTCACAGGGTGGATACAATGATGTTTTATATCAAGTCTTCTCTACAGAGAACAACTAGGAGCTGTGAAATTCCTTCAAATGCAAGACATGATTAAATATCAAATAACTACCACTTACTTACCAGAAGGCACTGCGGCCCATGCTGCAGTCCTCAGATGAAGAAATCACTCCTTTGGTGAAGGCTATCTCCCAAGCAGCCACATTCACGGGTAGGTCCTGGACGTGTTGGGAAAATCTAGTTTGTACATATGTAGATCTTGAGCCTGCTAAATGGCCAACTTATGTAAGAGTGCCAAGCTCAAGCTTCATTCACTAGTGCAACCTTTTGCTGCGCAGAAAGACTTTTCTGAACCTCACCTGTACAGCCACAAGACTACAGCCAACTCAGCTAAGTGGGAAGACAGAGTACAGTGGGCACAGAGAGAGGCAGACAGGTACTTTGTTGTGCGTCAAATAAAAGGAAATAGCAAGCCAAATACTGTGAGGGGCCACCTGCCATATCTGCCTTTGAAGTGTGTTGTGGTCGGCAGCACAAACTTGTCACAGGACTGTGTTCCAGATCTGCGCAGAGAGCAGGTCTCCCAACACCCCTAGATGTTACATCCAAAAGAGAATAACACTTTGGCACTAAACACAGGTGAGCAGCAGCCTGAGGCCCTAGAGGTTTTGCTAAAAACTCTGTGACAGCCACACAAACTGTGTGACAGGTTGTAAAAACAGGAAAATACCACTTTAGGGCATCTATTTAAAACAATGCAGAACATGCTTCAGAGCACCAAAGTACATGTATGTATATCCGTGTACAACTAATACACACTGATTTCATATCACTCAACCCTTATGAATCCTGGTGTTATGTCCATATCACAGATGAGGAGACTGAGGTGACATTTCATTCAACAAAGGCATCTCAATTTCAGCAGAAGAAATCATAGGACAGGAAAATAGTTTTACACAAAGTCAGGATGATCTTTGACTAGTTAGTAGGTTATTCCTCAAAATTCTGTAGTATGTTTATATTAATTAGTGAAAAAGAAATATGCAGGTTCCAGACTAATTAGGTCAGAAAGTGCTTAGAATAAACAGGCGTATGGATTACAGATTGCCACAAGGAGCCTGCACACACCTTTTTTTTCTTCCTCTCAGAATACACTTTGGGGAAGGCTGGGCTAAAACCTCAAGTCCCTGAATTAAAATTTGGGAAGACAAGTCTTGCACTTGTGATACACTGGGTGATCTCCTCCTTCCCACACTTGCCAGATTTTCTGTTTTCAAATTCTGAAGTGAGCTAACTGGGAAATTCTGACACTGACACTTCGGAGGACTGCATGACCTAGAGCATTCTAAAAGATAACCAGAGCCTGGGGATGGCAGGGGTGCACCTAACAGCTGGGATCCAGGTGGAGACCCTGTGACTTCAGTGAGCCCGACCACTCAGGGCTGCTGTTGTGGCACGGGGGCAGCAGCACCAGGCAAACGCACCCTCACCTAAGACCGGGCAGGAGCCAGACGCTCCCAGGAACTGGGGCCTCGGAGCACCTGCAGGGTGCAGTCAAGCCTGCAGG
Source organism: Octodon degus (assembly GCF_000260255.1). Classification (NCBI taxonomy): domain Eukaryota; kingdom Metazoa; phylum Chordata; class Mammalia; order Rodentia; family Octodontidae; genus Octodon; species Octodon degus. Next base: position 4,566,289 of record NW_004524600.1, on the reverse strand, counting down.
CTACACTAGGTGCAACTAGAACCACACTGTCCCTTCCTTCACAAAAGTGAGTGTCTTCAATGTGTAAATGGGGTATTGTGAAGGTTAGTTGATTTCTAGAGGCCTTTGGCCTGAAAGCCTGAATGTAACTCAGCAGTGCCACTTTTCACTCACAACCTTTTAGAGCCTAGATGGAGCTTGGTAACATTTTGTACACAGTACATCTCTGTCAGAATAATGTGCTACCCTGGCAGGTTACGTACTGTTGTGAGAAATATTTATTAGTTTTAAAAGACCTGCCTGACCATTATGTTCAAGTTAACATCTGAGTTCTGATGTGCTAGGGACACATGTGGCTGGTGCTGCTGGGCTGGGCTCTCCAGGTAAAGCAACCACAACCCAGCCAGAAGCAAATGGGGTTTGGCCAATGTGGCTCATTAGGATACTTTTTTTGCTTCCTTGTAGAGGAACAGATGAGAGAAACTGGTACATGTGGCCTTAGAGGAAATGAAAGACTGCCAGCAGTTCTGAAATGAATGGATTGTCAGGGCAAAGGCTGTCTGCTTTTGTAAGAGGCAGTTAGAGCTAATAAGGTGTAAGGTACAAGCCCACATACCCTTCTAAAACTTTTCCTATGACTAAAAATGGCTTAACTGGTCTTTGAAGAGTTTGTATCATGATTAAGAACTGATTCTGTACCCTTAATCAAAACACCAAAAAATATATTTCTGAGCAGATGCCACCCAATATTTCTTACATAACATTAAAAAATTCAGTCAAATACCAACAGATTCAACTTTATAGCACCATTCCAAAATACTAAACTTTCTTTGCACCTTTATTTTTATCTTTTTTTTTGAGGGGGGGTGTTACACATTTAAAGTATGGGCATCCTGTAAATTTCTGAAAAGCCTCATAGAAAAGAAAAACAACTAATTTTTAGGACAAAGCAATAACTCAATTTATAGGCAAGATTATCTTAAACAGGCTGTAAATTCTTCATGGGCTTCTGAAAGTCTTGGTGCTGGAGTGAGAGTGGAGAGAGGAGGCTAGTGTCTTCCTGGAGGAGCCTAGAGAGTGCTGTGTCAGGAGGTCCCCACACTGCCCAGTGGGCAGACTCTGGACACTGGCTACAGCTCAAAGCATGACACCAAGTCTTTCATGAGGACTTTACTCTTCTGCTTGACAAAAGAATTGGGATATTATGTAACTTCAGAGTTTGTGTATATCTTTTATTCATATTTTGTAAGAGAGAAATTAGTGCAATACTGAATCCCTCTTACAAACTTCCAAGTTTTACGCTTGGAGCACTAAAATCTGTTTTTAGCAAGCAGGTTTATTTAAAGTCTAATTATGAATGGGTATTTAATACAACATGTATATTGCTGTATTGTAATATAAGACAACTGTTTGATTAAACAACGTGGGAGCTGACAGACAAGACTGCAAGAAAAATCATTTTTTTTCTTGTGACACTACAGCCACGTCTTATACTGATTATAACTGCATGTTCCTGTCTAGCTCTTCCATATATTACTGTGAGCAATGTGAACCAAGACAGTAGGTGTGGCAGAGGGTTGGGAATTGTTGGGTACATGGAGACTGGAGGAGGTATGAGAGAGGTAGAGTCAGAATACGAAGGGAATCCACTAACAGTGTAATTATGCAGCAGTTTCAAAGAAATTGATTGTTACACAATAACAGTCAATGACCCAGGAAGAGAAAGTTAGAGTTGGTGAGTATTAAAAACCTACTGTGCACCAGGTAGGAAGGAATATGAGAATAATATGTCCTGAAATAAAAATAATCACTTTGCACTATGTACACCACATACAATATAACAACTCTTTTTAACATTGCACAATATAAATATTATACACCATGGAGTAAACTAAATGCAAAATAACTTTGAGGCACACAGAAGAAACATGGATAGATTGATCTTTGATTAAAATTCAGATGGCGTTAGTTAAAAGGCAGAATGTTACATTTTCAGGCCAGTAACCTTTGGAGATCTCACTTCAAGTGGGTTGGCAGCTACCTCCCATTTTTACTGGAAATTATTACATCTCAATGTCCTTAGATTAAACTGCTTCAAACAGACTAATTAGCTAAATAATCTGAGAAAATCAAACTGTTGTTCCCCACTCCAAAGTAGGTAACCCTGAAAGGTCATTTCTGACCTGAGGGTTTTATAATGTGAGGATGCCACTGTATTTCCCTTATTTCTTGTAAATAACTTGGTTACTATGAAAACCACTTTTAGGAAACTAGAACAGTATTCAAGAACACCCATCACAGTGCTTAACAAGATTTAATGTACATTTATTCTTAACATGTGGAACATATAAAGATTTTATACTGAATAAATGATATTCATTAAGCCAGAGGAAAAGGAGGAATTTACATCAAGTTTTTTTCTTTTTTTTTTTTAAACTACATTATCTTGAAATACAAATGTGGATTCTCATCACTGAAAAATCTTTGAAGTTGTGTTTCTTCCTTTTAGCTGTATTTTTTTTTTTTTTTTTTT
>NW_004524600.1:4553796-4563383 GCF_000260255.1 Octodon degus | reverse complement strand
AAAATGTTGAAAGGAATTGTGAAGAACTGTCCTGTGGAGGCCAAACGACAGACAGCAGACATGGTGGTGGTGGTGAGGAAGCAGTTTCTGTTGATCGCTGTCAGGGATGTACTTTCAATACCAAAAACAGTTTTGCTCCTAGCCTAATGTGATCATTTTCCCATGGAGAAACCAGTATTGTTCACAGTTCTGATTACTGAGTGACACACCTCCTTGAGCCCCTATCTATCACTCTAGAAGTTTCTATTGCACAGAGCTTTGGGTGATGGGATGCAGGTTTTCATTCTCTGAAGAATAAAAACCACAGAAAATTGGTAACTTTTCACCTTTCTGCCTCAGTGTGGTGAAATTTTCCCATCTTAGCATCTTTTGACAAACTTTTTCTTTAAAGTCAATTCGCTTCCCCAACATGGAAAATAACATTAAAAAGAAAATCTATGAAAAACAAAAGATGACTTTTGAATGCACTGGACAGTAACTTTGGTAAAAAAAAAAAAAAGAAATAGAAAAACCCCAAAAGGATGTACTTATACGCACAGACAGCAAATATTAATTTCATAACTGTTCAAATTAATTATTTCTTTAATTCCCAATTGGTATAGTGAATGGGGCAGAGGAGCAAAGATTCTCTTTTCCTTCTTCCTACGCTGGATAAACAAGAACAGAAAACAGCCAGTTATAAGTGACCCTCTAATCTTCACTCACACATGCTTGCCTTCTCACTTGTGTCATAACTGCCCAATCTGAAATAGTACATCACAGATGACAGATGCAACCAGAGAGTTCAGGACAGCTGATATGGAGATATCCAGCAACCGGCCCTCGTGCAAAAGGAATTCCGAGCGGTTCTCGTCCACTCTGGCCATGGCCAGCAAAGCCTTGGCCGCCCTGCACATCATGTCTACGCTAGGTGGTTCCAGAGGTGGGGGCTGCATGTGCATGAGGTTATGCTGGCTCTGCTGGTATTGTGCCATCGTGACCCCGTCCTCTAGGAAGCTTATCAAGTTTCCAATGCTTCCTTTCTGCACAGCTATTGCCCTAGCTGCTAATGCATCCCCCTGGGCAAGGTTCGATAAAAGCGCCATGGACATTTCTCGACAGACTGGGTTTTTGCGATCCCCAACGTACCTAACTAACGTCGCATAGAATTTCTCCTGACGACTAAATGGAGGTGTGGCCAAGATCAGGTCCACATTATTGTCCTGGATACTGAGTTTACAGAGGGTCTCCAGCACAAGTCTCTGAGGTGACAGGACTGAGTTGGGTCCCACGGTGGGAAAGGGGTCTTGCGCTTCTGCAGATGGGCACACCATCCAGTGCAGCAAGCCATCCAGAATTGGCAAGCAGATGCTTTCTGTGTAGGCAGACAAGTCTAGCTGCCCGGAGATGTTGGCCAACGTGACCAGTGTGTTATCCCGCAAGACCTCGAGGCAGTCCCACCACCACTCATCTTTGCTGCAGGCCACCCCCTTGTCCTCGTCCTCCTCTTTCTCATAGGTTTGTGGTGCTCGTTTCCGCTCTGGATGCTCGTGGTGAAGGAGGATCAGCTTCCCCAGGATCAGCACCAAGCCTGGATGTTTAGACATCTCGGCGTCATTACCAGGCACGAAAGATAAGCTCCGCACAATGTTGGACACACAGATGCAGCGCTTGGCCAGCGAGTCCTGCCAGTGTGCGATGGTGCACAGGGGCGTCTCGTCTCGGCTCCTGGGCTCGTCCTCCAGCAGCTTGATATTCCGGTGACTTTTAGCTTGCTGGATACCAAAGGGGAACTTGCTGCTTTCTGTCTGGGGCCCAGGGTTTGTGTCTTCAGGCAAGGCCCCTGGCCGAGCAGACAGGACATCGTCAATAGTGGCTATGATGCTTTTCTCTGGCTGCTCTTCAGAATCTCCTTTGCCTTCGGACTCTCTTTTCCTACCTGTGGAGTTTGAAGGGGGTGGTGGGCGCCTGCGAGGTGGGATTTCCATCTTGCTCTCAAAGTGAGTCTGGATGTGCTCAGTGGTGTCGCCACCCCCAAGCTGCCAGTGTAGAAGCCCACTGTTAAACTCTTGCACTCGGCCCAGCTTGTCTGACCGGTCAACAACAAACAGGTTGTTCTTTTTGACAATCTTTATTGGGAGCTTGTCAAACTTACTGGCCTGCTTGGGTCTCTCCTTGGGGTCTGCAGTGGCGTCCCCAGGGGTGAGAGCAGCAACGCCCTTGACGTCAGCTTCTGTCTTCTCACTGTCTTCCTCCTCCTCCTCCTCCTCATCCTCCTCCTCCTCCTCCTCCTCCTCCTCAAGACACGCAGTGTCTTCTTCCTCCTTCCCAGAGTCATCCGCCAAGGACTGGTCACCTTCTTTCTTCACTGCACTGTGATCAAGTGCTTTCTGGCTGGGGTCTCCCACTTCATATTCCATAAGAATTCCAAAAATGTCAATCAGGCATTTTCTATAATACTCTACTAAAAGTTCGAGAAATCCAGATAACTAGAGGGAATAGGAAGAGAAGAACGAGAAAGAACATGTACAATGCCATGAGATCAGCTATGACTGGGAGGGATAAAAATTCTGAAAGCTAGCACAACATTTTTGAAATTATTTTCATTCTTTTCTAACTGGGGCTATGAGAGGTAAAAACTATGTATCTGTGAGAACTAAATTCTGGAACTTACGTCATCACCTAAACAACATGTAGTGTGTTTCCTATTTGCTGCTGACTTTATTACTGTGCCAACATGAAAATCAACTTCTCATTTCCATACTTCTAGTATTATCAAAGAGGAAGCAATTTGCTATTTTTACCTCCCCCTTTTTTCTGATTTAGCTACAATGTGCTCATTATTAGAAGAGCAGGAATGTGCACTTTACGGAGTTTTTCACCATCCTACTATAGTATCCGAGATTTGCTTGCTGGTATTTTTAGTTAATATCCTTAGGATTTTATAGTTCTTTTCATCTCAGGTGCCATAGGTTCTCTAATTTACGTTCTCTACATATCTTTTGGAGAAGATAATTTCAGCACTGTAGTAGCTCAAAAACACTGAAAATTAGAAACAAATCAATTTAGTCCCTGATAAATGAATTAGAATGGCTCATAAAGTGCAATTTTCCATTTCAGTTGTTCATAGCTCTAGCAGAAACACGAAAGGTGTCAGGAGAAAGTCACCGCCTATGAGAAGGAGCCGTTTCCTCTGTGCAAACATCTGTGTTCAGGGAAAAGCAGGACATTCCACAGTTGCATGGCCCAGGGACAGACACCACCTCCTGCACATTTAGCGAGTATGGAAAATAAGTGGGTAATAACAAGTTCCTTCATGCCAGTGTTATGGAAGTCAGCCACACGGTCGTACCTACTGTTACTTTCAGGAACTTTCAGTGATCATCCTTGAGGAGCCAGAGGACCTGTGCACCAAACTTTTTCCATGTGCTTTTGTTCAGGCCCTAAATGTTCAGTTTTCTATGTGTAAGATTTTTCATTAGGGAAATGGCAATAAAGGAAATCTTGGTATGAAAATAGGTGACTGGAGGGCCTGCCCCTTAGCTCAGTTCTTTAAGTGGCTGCTTCAACAAATCCATCAGGCTCAGGTTGCTGTGGTTCGATCCCCACAACTCAAGCCAGCCAAACCTGCTCTGAAGGCATTCGGAGCAAAAAAAAAAAAAAAAGAAAATAGGTGACTGCCAACAGTCTAACTATTCTAAAGATGAAAGTTAATTACCCTAGTGAAAGCCAGCTCAAATGTAAAAATATTTACTTTGTATAAATATTTGATCACACGCAAGGTTTAGACCTTACTCATTCATTTTTTATCAACTAAAAATGCCTTTCTGGGTTACTCCGAGGGCTTCAATGAGAAGAAAAGAGGGGATGAAAGACTCTGGACTTGCTTTTTTTTTTTTTTTTTTTTGGCAGAACTGGGGAGTGAACTCAGGCCCCTGCACTTGCCAGGCAAGCGCTTATTCTACTAAGCCATCTCCCCGGCCTGGACTTACATTTTAAATGAAACAAGGAAGTCAGATGTGCTAGCTTTTCTCCCAGAAAGCACAGTTGTGACAGGAGAGAACATTCTTTTCTTACTTCTATGTCTTAATATTTCCTTAATTTCTGTATGTTTCTGAACTTGCTCTACAGTTCAGGCTGGCCTTGAACTCACTGTGGGGCTCAGGATAATCCTGAGCTCATGATGAGCTTGCTACCTCAGCCTCCCAGTACTGGGAAAGTCTGCTAACTCTTAGTATTTTCCTTTTCTTCTTCAGCCATCATTCTGGAAGCTACTGTAAGCCCAACTCTGAACAAAGGGGGATGTTAAACTAATTATAAGTAGCAGGCTTTATGAAGACTACTTCAAGTAGGAACAGACCTAGAAACAGGTTTGGCTGTGAGTTCACAGTTGTTTTCCCTGGATGGTAAGGATGTGGGTCATTAAGTGCTTCTGGCTTCTCAATGTGTTAAGCCTTTTCCTATGTTATACCACTTCTTATTAATGAAAAGAAAGATGTGATGTTTATCTGCAGCGAGTTGTGTTTCCAACACAGAAACAATCATAGCTAGTTTACATTTAGATTAATTCACACTAGCTTGCTAACATTTATTTTATATGACAGTTTAACTTTGCCATTATCTGGTACACACACACACACACACACACACACACACACACACACGGTTACCCTTTTCTTATAACAACCATATGTATGTGTGTATATATATATAAAGACTGAGATGAATAGTACCCCAGACTAAACTCTCAAACAGCTACATACTGATTAGTGTTGGTTTATAACTGCTATCATGATTAAAAATGTTAGCAGTCATTGCCAATGAACTTAGGCATTAGTTCAAAGATTGTACATTACCTAATATTTCTAACATTCTAATTTGGTTGGGCGTTGGGTTGGCACAGGCTCACCTGAGAGAGATTGAAAGTAGCAACAGTGCTGTCATCATAGAGAAGAATGTTGATAGTGTCCAAAGCCCAAGTACTCTCAGCCAGAAGACCTGATTTAAGGGACATCATCACACGCCATGCCTCAGGAGTAACTAAAATTGAGAAAGAACAAGGATATTTGTAATATTAACTCTGTGTATGAAACAGAAAATAACAAAAGAACCAGGAACATGGAATAGAATGTTGAACAAAACATTGGTTTCTTCTGATTCATTTTTTTTTTTTAAATTTTATGTATTTGGTACAGGGTCTCACTACACAGCTTGGACCCTTAGTGAACCTCCTGTTTCAGCTTCCCCAGCACTAGGATTATAGGAATGCACCACCATACCCCGTCTTGGTGGCCAGCTCTGAGTGCTTGGAGCAGGGCTGGCATGGTATGTGGTACTGGGAACTGAACCCGGGTCCTTGTGCTTGCCTAGGCAGGCGCTTAGATCGCTAAGCTGTCAGCAGCCCCTCATCCTCTGATTTTAAATGGAGGTAACAGGTTATACAAAGCAGCTTTTGTTGTATAATTTCTTTTTGGCTTGCTAGTTAAATATAAGCCCATGTGCTTCTACATGTGATGGGTGTGGTTAAGTGCAGGCCTTCCTTCTCATCTCAGGTGCATTTCTCTGCTTTCAAATACTTGGGCTGGCCTAAACGAGGTCTCCACTGCATCTGCCTCCTCCAGGCACAAGCTTCTTCAGGTCATGTCTCTGGAAGACTGACAGGTATGCCGAATGCAAAAGCAAAATTTTCAAAGCAGCACATCCTTTTGATTCTCACATGTAGTTTTTCTGTTATTTCTGTGTCCCTGCCCCTAGAAAATGCTATTAATAAGTAAGTACCAGTGCTTTTTCCTTTTTAAAAATTAAAAAAAAATCTTTTTATGTATTTGGCACAGGGTCTCACTATGCAGCTTGGACTCCTAGTGATCCTCCTGTCTCAGCCTCTCTAGTGCTGGGATCACAGTTGCATGCTGCGACATCCAGTTTTGGTGGCTGGCACAGTGCACCTGGGGCTCCCGGGGGCCTACATGGCATGTGGTACTGGGGATCAAACCTGGTCCTTGTGCTTGCCAGGCAGGCACTTAGATTGCTGAGCTATCTCCCCAGCCCCCGTTTTTGGCTTTTTTTGATAGTTTCACTATGCAACTTAGGCTGGCCTAGACTATACTCTGTAGCTCCGACTAGCCTCAAACTCATAGAGATCCTCCTGCCTCAGCCTCTCAAGCACTGGGCTTACAGGTGTGTGCCATCATGCCTGGCCCAAGTACCAGCACTTTAATGGTTAGATTTTTCAAGAGCATAGTCTGAGCCAATGACTGGGAAACAGGCGTTTTTGGTGTTGTTTTCCTTACTCCTGTCACTGAAGAAAACAAAATGATTAGATAAAAAGATCGGTACATAACGAGTCTAGAGAATGGCTCCTCACACACCTGAGTTTGCAGCGCTGGCTGCCCAGAAGCAGGCGGGTACAGGATGAGCACAGAATGGTGCAGAGGACACTCTGCCCAGACTCTCACCACCGCTGCCATGTGGGCAGGAGAGCACTTTCTGGGTTCCCACAGCAATCTGTCATGGGGAAGCCCCTGTGTGGGCCCTCCAATATTTTATCTGCACTTGTTTTTCAAGCTTTGTAAGATGGGCATATACCAACTTTCTGATGAAAACAAACAATAACAACAATAAAATGGCTAAACTTTCTTTTTAAAATAAGGAGCATAAATTTCTCTAGGTTGATGACAATCTGGTATAATATGCACTAAGGTATGTTAAAAAAACTTTTATATACACACAAATATGAACTGTATTTACACATGCTTTTGTATGAAAATGGTTATCAAAAATGCCCAGTATTTTCTCTCCACAGATGCGTATTTAATGTCAACAATTACAAATATCTTTCATCTCACTCATTTAGTATCTTTAATTTTCTAATCACTACAAATTTTAAGTCAAGAGATTCTGATTTTTTTAATTTTCTTTTTTTTTTTGTGGTACTGGTAATTGAAACCAGGGGTTTTGCATGTAACTACATTCTCAATCCTTTTAATATTTAAAAATTTTGAGATAGGGTTTTGCTAATTACTACCCCCCCAAGTTGGGTTCAGTCTTGTGATTCTCCTACGGATCAACCTTCCTATGCATCCCATAATTTGATGGCCTTATTGGGAGGTGGTGACCAGATGAGCACAGCTAACTCTTCGCCTGTTCTTTTCTACTCTGGTGGCCACTGGTGAGCAGTTTCTTTGAGTATGCCCTGCCCCCATGTGTTCACCTCACCTGTGGCCCACAGCACGGGAACCAGCCATGAAACCTCTTAAACTGTGAGCCAAAATGTAATTCTAAGTTGATTTTCTCAGGTAAAATCTTGCCATAGCATCAGAAAGTTGACTAACACATGTGTGCATGTATTTATATCTTGTAGCTATGTATCTTTTTACTTTCCTCTTGAAAATTCACTGTATGTAGCCACTAAGTCAGTGGCTTCCCCTCAAATTTTCCCAGGTTATCCTTAGCTTTATAATGTATCTTTTAAGCATGTACTGTAAAGATTAAGTGCCTTGTTTAAGGTCAAATCTTTAAAACCAAACACAGTACATAATCACTGAAGATTCCCCATCACTCATATGGAGCTCCAATTTCTCATACAAATAATTTTGACTTCTAGCATTACGATTTTACTTCAAGCTCTTTTGTTGCACTGTTCCTTTTTTAATTTTTTTTTTTTTTTTTTTTTTTTTAGGACAGGGTCTGCAGGTCTACAGAGTCTCACTGCATAGCTTGGACTCGTAGAGATCCTCCTGTTTACAGCCTCCCAAGTGCTGGGATTATAGGTGCGTGCCACCATGCCCATGCACTAAGAAACTACTGGATTCCAACTACCGCTCCTATATAAAGAGCATCCTGATAATTTTCAATCATATCAGAATATTATCCTATTATAGATACTGATAGGAACTACATTAACACTAAAATTAAAATATCAGACTGCAACTAGAATTCATTTCCAGGACAACAAATCTCTGGAATTCTTACCAATATCTTTTGAGGTAATCTTTCGCCTTTGTTTCAGGACTGGCTGTGATGCTTCCACAGAGCCAGGAGGAAAGGTAATCTCCCTTCTGATGGGGGGTGGCTGAGGGGGTGGCCCAGTAACCTGGGATGTGGGGACAGTGGGCATAACCTTCTGCATCTTCATGGTGGGCAGAAAGGGAGACTTGCTTGGAGACATGCGGTTCTCCAGGGAACGTTGGAAGGAAGCTGGGCTGGGTGCCCTGGAAATGTGGTTTGGCAGTGATGGTGGCGTCTGGTATGATGACTGAGGTGGCCGTGTAATGGGCTGCATGGAAGCCGAAGACGACATGTAAGGCTGGCGTTGGCTGACATGAGAAGGCCACTGGCTCTCGTGATTTATCCTCTGATCAGGTACCATCATGTCATCTGCGCGGCTCATGCCTGGATAAGGGGGTGCCTGTGCGGGGCCACCAGGGCCCTGCCTGTTCTGGTAGGGATAAGGCATATCATTGCGCGCTGCCCACATATTCTGCTGAGGCCCTTCACTGGAAGATGACTGCATCGGGCCCCCCATCATCTGAGGTGGGATTCCATGGGGCTGCATCTGGCCTGGGCCCTGCATCCTCTCCCTATTGTAGGGATATGGGTACTGTCCCTGCATGGGCCTTCGGTCCGGGCCAGAGTAAGAACTTCCATACTGGTTATACATCTCTTGTTGCTGGTTGCCATACTGCATGTTGTACATGTCTCCTTCATGTCGCTTGGCTGGAGGCCCATACATGCCATCCATATGGCGTTTGTAATTCTGAAATTCACATAAAGACAAATCAAAACAATGTGCTCTGTACAGGTATATTTATACATACCCACATTATACAAAATGGTTATTATCTGGTGGAATATTCATTTCAAAATGAGTATGGGAAGATCCTACATAACTGGAGAACCACTTAAAGGCTATATCTCAGTATTATGTAATGCCTTGTTACATGCTCTGAAGAGGGCTTCTGAGTGTTGCTTCCTTGTGTTTGAAACTTTATTTGAGAAAAACAAAGCATTCTCTACTTTGGCTGCAATACTGGGACAGCACAGTGCTGATGGCTGCTGTACAGGCAGATACTGGATAGGGGCTTGCAGCTAAACTACAACGACAGGCCAGAAAGATCAGCTTTACATGAGTGCACTGAGCACTCCTGGCCCAGTTTGAGTGGCTCTGGGTCAAAAGGGTATCTTAGGCTGTACTTTACAAAAAGCTTCCCAGCAGGATTCAGCTCCTCCAGTTGGACTATGTCACCTGATGTCCATGCTATGGCTCCTGCCCTGATGTCTAGCTTGTCTAGTCCAACTCTTCATGAAAACCTTGCTGTTTCCTCTACTGCAGCACTAGTCATGCAGTTCTCTTTGAAGGGACTCTTTGGGACTCAGGGTTAGTGAAGGTGGGTGGGACTCTCCTGACGGGAGTCAGTGCGGTGCTCATATCTTAGTTTTCTTTCACTTTACTTGAAAACTGTTTAGTTAAAATAGTTCTACTACTAATTTCTCTTAGTTAATTGAAAAGACAGGCTGGTGCTATAAATGCTGGTGTCTTGTACTCTGAGTAACTAATTTAAACATAATAATACATAATATATTAACCATTCCTATCATATTGTTTTAGA
>NW_004524600.1:4551157-4553356 GCF_000260255.1 Octodon degus | reverse complement strand
CTTATTCCACTGAGCCATCTCCCCGGCCCCCTATCCATATATTCTTTACAACATGGGTGCATTCAGTGCCTCTCACTGCCCGTGAGGGATAGTTACAGGACTCCTGTCAGGTTGAATCCCAGGATGCTCAAGCCCCTATATGAAATGGCGCAGGCTTTGCGTGTACTTCTCACATCCTCCCACATTCACTTCAGTTCATTTTTAGATTACTTATAAACTTATGCAGTGTAAATGAACATGACTTAAGTAGTTGTTATCTGTACTGTTTTCATGACAAGGCAAAAAATACATACATATTCTGAACAGAGGCAATATTTTTAAAGAATATTTTCAAATATTTTTATCTGGGGTTGGCTGAACCCAAAGGTAAGGAATCTGGGGACACAGAGAGCTGACTGTGTAGTATACACATGCTGCTAACATACTTCACTTTAGTTTGGGCCTCCTATTCACAAGAATACATGTATTTAACTTTCCATAACATGATTATTTCAGAATGTCAGGAACTGTTTTTAATTTGCTGACTTCAAAATTCCATGAATATTTTCTAGAACTAAACACAGTCTGAATGTTCAATAAATGTTAATCAGTTTTGTAATAATTCCTAAAATAATTCCTTCTTCTAGCTTCTAGGAGAGAAACATACAACCCAGAGACCCACACCCACTTGTCCACTCACCGGCTGCTGTGGATACAGGCCAGGCTGGTGTGCTCCATAAGGTGGCTGTCCTGCAGGAGGACCTTGGCCTGGATACTGCTGCCCATAAGGTTCATGCCTAGAACAAGGCATTCAAAGAAAACTTATTTCAGAGGATTCCAGGCAAACAGGGACATGAACAATCCATTTCTGGAAACTCTACCCCACCGGCTTTGTCTTTTCTTCACCATATATGGCTGCTTACAGGCACTCCCTGAGAGGCAGCTGCACTGGAACTCCTAGTGAGAGGGATGGGAACACCCTTCGGGAGTGGTGCCAAACTCCTGGGTCGGGCTGTTGGTTAATAGGTGTCAGAGGAATACCGGTTGAACAGGCAGGCACCCTGTGAGCACTTGTCTAAGCCTTTGGCCTCTGCCTTTGAGGCAGAAGCCCCACCTATCCAGTACAGTTTACTGTACCGAGTGCCACACAAGGCTGCCAGGTGAGGCACTGATGAAAGCAATAAGCAAAGGAATCTAGGACTCAAAAGAAGTATTTCTAGAAGTACCAGAACACGGAAAATGTTTCTCCTTTTAACATTGAAGTTTTTACTAATTCTAATGTTGCCAAGTTAGCTAATAATTATATATACACAAGTACAAATTTCAAAGTTCTATGACTGAAAAGGCTACAGAATAGAAAAGGAGCAATGATTCAAGTATGCTCCTATAAAATTTTAACATAGAAGTGAATAATAAAAAAACTGTAAAAAAAGAAAAGGAAAGAAAAAGCCAGGCATGGTGGTACATATCTGCAACCCAAGCCCTTGGGAGGCTGAGGCAGGAGGATTGTCTTGAGTTTAAGGCCAGCCTGAGGTACATAGCAAGACTGTCTCAGAAAACAAACACCAAGGAAAAACAAGAAAAATAAGGAAAAACTGAACAATACAGCTGCCTTTTTCACTGCTACTATATTGAGAAATCATAAATAGTATCAAAACTACTGTAGTTTTGGGCTGGGGATGTAGTTCAATGGCAGAGCCCCTGTCTAGTATGTGTGAGGCCCTGGTTTGTTCCAGCACTGTGCGCATGTACACATACACACCCACAGAGAAGTATGTTTTCAATGGCAACAGATTAGGAATTATAAAAGACAAACTAGTTAATTTAGCAATACAGAATCTTTTAAGAGACTAACTGGGTTAAATATATTCCTAATCTGACCAAGTAATAAGAAAGGAAATGAATTTTTAGAATATTATATACAAGACAGACACAGGGGAAATCTTTGCTAACTACCATGATTACTTAGAGGGAAGTTTATAGTTTAGAGGAAAGAAACAATATAATTGACATAAAAAAAATTTTAAGCTGAAGAAGTAACATCTCTCTGAAGACAAAATATAATGAGGTATATCTCTCTCTGATGTGGTACAACCAAAATAGCTTTTAAACCTAGGCCATGCAGTGCTTCAGGAAGCATTATAGGAGGGATAGAAAAGTAGATTTAATTCAGATCCTTTAAGAATACATGTCTCAGTGGAATAAGCGCTTCCTTGGCAA
>NW_004524600.1:4549739-4551057 GCF_000260255.1 Octodon degus | reverse complement strand
AAAAAAAAAAAAAAAAAAAAAAAAAAAGCAAAGCAGTAGTAGCAAGATATATTGTATATAGGAACAAATTCCTTGTGATGAATGTTATCACTGTGTATGTCTACAATGCACCAATAATATATATACTAATACAATTGTTCTACCTCATGACCAAATAACAAAAATTCAGTAGCTTTTCCTGGACCTTTAGAACTAAATCAAACCACCCAGATCCTAGAGGCAGAGACCCAAAAGGCACATGTGACCCTGCCTGCATAACAGTGCGGCTATGGCAAGGAAAAGGATGCTCTCCTATGTCACATTTTTTTCCCTTTAAAAATCACAAATGTTATATTTAAATCTTGCTTTGAGCATTTCCCTTAGTACGGAGGCAGAAAATACACCACTACAGGAAGGCTCCTGTGACAATGAGTGTTAAACCAGGGGCATAAGTGAGGGGTCTCTTCACAAGTGGAGACCGCCCCATGCCACCAGTGTGGATGTGGTTTCTGTTGAATTGTTCACATCACCTCAATGACCCTCCCTCCTGGCTGGTCCTATGGTTGCCCTGTCATTTCCATGTCAAGATGGATTCCTTTGGTGAGGCTTTTGCAACTGCATTGGCGGGGTGGGGAGAGGTCTTCTCAAAGACGTTTATGAAGAATGAAGTATACTCTTTTCAACAGGAAGAATGGCAACATTTAAAACCACAGTGCCTGCTACCACAGGCATTCCTGAGGGATGCAGGGGAGGATAGCAACTATGCTTGAACACCCAAGCATCTGGTAGCTGTCAGAGGAGTCACAAGTGGCTGTAGCTTAGTCACCTCATGGTGGTAACAGTGGCTGCCTCACACAGGGAAGTGGGTGCCGGTTGCACTGGTGTAGGGTATGGCGGGGAACATTTGTCTTGTGTGTTCTTGGGGAGAAGATGCCTCTCTTCACCAGGCCAGTCCTTGGCACCTGATTTATGCTTCAGAGTACTAGCATGTAAAAACACATGGCACTGGGTGTGGTGATGCACACCTGTGATCCCAGCACTCTAGGAGATTGAGGAAGGAGTATTGCAAGTTTCAGCTCAGGCTGGGCAACTTAGCAAGACAGGTACCAAAATAAAAAGTGGCTGGGGGTATTGCTCAGCACAGAGGTTCTGGGTTCAATCCCTAGCACCACACAAAACAGAAAAGAAACAATTAAAAAAAAATACAGAAACATGTGGCTGCCTGGGAACAAGGCTTCTTCCTGGTTGTGCTCAGCCATCCACTAAAGCAAGCAATCTAATCTGATCAGTAGCAATTCTGGCAGGGCTCAGAGATGTGTGTGTGTGTGTGTGTGTGTGT
>NW_004524600.1:4547347-4549639 GCF_000260255.1 Octodon degus | reverse complement strand
GAGAGAGAGAGAGAGAGAGAGAGAGAGAGAGAGAGAGAGAGAGAGAGAGGCACACACCTAGCAAGTCATTTTACCTTTCTCTCAAAAAATACTCACCTTCGGTCATAACTGGCCCCATAAGGAAACTGCTGCCGCTGCCCCATGCCCAGATTGGACATTGCTCCCGAGGGACTTTGGTTATACATGTCCTGCATGCTGCTGTTGGGCATCTGTCCTTGTGTCATAAAAGGCTCACTACTTCCAGGCACTGTAGTATTTGAAATAGAAGGCACAAAATTAAGTATTTTCAAAGGTCAAAGGACTCCTACGATTCCTCTTGGTAATTTCTGTGTTCTCTGCCCTCAGCTGACCAAACTGCCAGTGAGAGCATAAAGCCTGGAGTCAGATGGGTCCTATGAGAGCAGAATCCCAGCATAGGCTCCAAAATGCCCTGCTTGCCCCGGTGTATATCTTGCATGAGCTCACTGCCCTGAATGTGGGCAAAAGCTAGGGACACGATGGGCTCTGTGGCATCATGATTATGGAATGTTACAGGGATTTCACAGTAACTGAAGTTACCAGTTGGCTGACTTTGATTCGAGGAAAGGGAGAGTACTGTATTTAGAGATCCCCTCTAACAGGGTTCACAGTTGAGAGATGGGGCTACTTCCAGACCTTCTTCTACTGTTCTTGAAGAAGTGACAGCCATGCTATAGTGAGGGCTACATCACAAAAGGTGGGAAGAGGACAGTCAACAAAAAAAAATAGCCACTTTGACCTACAAACAATTTACTAACAACCTGAATGAATCTGCAAAGACTTAGAGCCTCAGAGGAGCACTTGGTCTTAGCCAAGATCTTGGCTTTATAATGTGGGCCCTGAGCAGAGGCCCTAGCCATGCTGGGGAACCCCTGACCCAGATATTGGGAGATTACATCTTTGCTGTGTCCAGCTGCTGAGTCTGTGGGCACTAGTTACGCAGCAATATGGCAACTCATACAGGCCTAAATCTATTCATTACCAATTAGACAAGTCACCATCTTCTAAGTTTACTTCTTGTGTACAAAATGAGGTCAGTCACAGCATCTTGTGAAGTGATTACATTAAGACATGAGATTATGTCTACAGCGTTAGTGCCCTTTCCTTAGAGGAAAAGTCCTGAAAACCTCAACAAAAATACTCATGCATGGAAATACTTCTAAATCAGTATAAAATATTATAAGAACCAAGTATAGCTTAAGATAGGATATGACAGACTATTTCTAAAAGAGGGTACAGTGTTGATGAAGTTGTATATGCAAATCAGCCTCATCTCAGAGTCTGAAGGAAGAGCGGGTCAAGCCTGAAGACTACACTGCAGAAAACTGAGCATTTTAGTATATATAACATTTTAGTATATATAGTAAATTGCTATTGATACATGATCCTATCACCTGTCTTCATTCTAGGCCATGTGAAGTAAAAATGGATTAAGATTTTGTGTCCTGATGCAGTGTGGCAAATGCTGAAGCCTGACATGGTAGCAGTACCTATCACCGGGCAGTGTGCTTCCCCCCATTTATGCTTTGATCTCACAGCAGCTTGTGGTGGAACCAGTTTGAAATCACTTTCCATTTTGTAGATATGAAAACAGACAGCAATCAAGTATCATAAGTAGCCTAGTCTCTCATCCATAGAGTTCTTAAAAATCAACAGAAAAAAAAGGAAAAATTAAAAATGGGTAAACCCATTCAGAGAAAGAAAACTAAATGGCCACTCAATAAAAAGATATGTGAGCTTACTAATAAAGAGATCCTTGTTAAAAAAAAAAATCACGAGGGTATTTTTTTGTTGGTCAATCTAATTGGCAAATATAAAATGATTGTTGATATTCATTTCTTAGTCTATTTTAATTTGGTAGTAAACACACTAATATTGTAAGGAAGCCAGTGAAGTGAAATATACTAGGGATGTTATTAGTTACTTTATCACTCACATGATTGATGAAAACATATTATATATCCATGATTCCCCCCAAATTCAGTTTTATAAGAATAACTACATAGAGAAATACAAGTTTAGTTGTCTACCAAAGCATACAGGCAGGACACTGAAATGGCTCACAATAGATTTTGAGGCCAGATTCCAAATATTGCTAATTATATTTTGTTATTACAATATTTTCAGTCTAAAAATGGGATACAGACACAAAAAGCACTAATAAAATGTTCTGCCTTGGGGGCTGGAGAGATGGCTCAGTGGTCTAAGGCACCTACTTAGAACAAGCTTGGCAAAGCATCAGGGACCGCGGTTCAATCCCCCAGCACCACATGC
>NW_004524600.1:4530645-4547247 GCF_000260255.1 Octodon degus | reverse complement strand
CTCTCTCTCTCTCTCTCTCTCTCTCTCTCTCTCTCTCTCTCAAATAAATAAAAAATAAAAAAAAAAAATGTTCTGCCTTGCATCCAGTACTAAGAAAAATAGCTACCTGTAACATTACAAAGCTGTTGACTTTCTGAGCTTACATATTTGTTGCATGCTCTGCAAAATCCTTACTTAGAATAAGTAGCCCTGAAGCCCTTGAAAGGGAAAAATTATGGATTACTTTGCTTTATTAACAGCTATCTGAATTATTTACAAAATAATTATAAACCTCAGTTGTTTAGTGGTATGTCTCCAATATTAAAATTTTTGAGATTCATTTTCATTAGTCCACACTTGTGAAAGCCAAGGCTTTGGACTTTATGCTTCTCTTTATGCATAAACTATAACAAGAAATTTATCCAACATGTAAATATCACACAGGTATTATTATTATTATTATTATTATTATTATTATTTTGGTGGAACTTGGAATTGAACTCAGGCCCTTGCACTTGCCAGGGAAGTGCTTATTCCACTGAGCCATCTCCCTGGCCCCTCACACAGGTATTATTTTTTTTCCCCATAATTAATTATTGAGAGACAAATAGCAATGAGACAGTTTCAAATCAAACTGGTATGACAGTTTCAATAAGTAACACATTGCATACTCTCTTCCTAGTGGTTATTTGCTGTACAAGATGCAGACATGATATCCTATTTACAAACACTATTACAACAAATCCCCCTATTCATTAAGAGAATGTAACTATATATCTATCCTAACCATTTTGAATACACAGATACAAAATGGACATTCATGTGTATCCCCTTTTTTGTTTAGTTCTGTCATTTGAATATTATAGGTGTGTAAACTCAGCAAAATATTCTAAGAGTCCAGTAGTCCATAATAGTATTGGGTTTTCCTCTTGATTGGCAGTGTCAGAAATTGCTGACCTGAGTCCCCTATAGCTCAACATAACACCATGGACGAGGTATTATTATTTAAAGGATCCTAGAGTAAGTACTCCTAGAAAATTCTTATTTACAACTTTCTATGTGTTTTTTTAAGTAATACTCACATCCTATCTCAATTTCATAGGACCCAACTGCATTTGGAAGGATGCCAAAAAACAAACTACCAGGTTTTCAACTGGAACTGACCTGCCGAGGGAGGAGCCAACAAGGCAATGTCTCACCCGCAAGCCCCTTGGCAAGCATTAAGGAACAGCTTACCCTAATGTGTCCAAGGCTAAGCTATCCAGGAATGCTCCTCCACTTTGTTTGTCAATAAACTCATTAATCTCACAGTGGCAGGTACTGTTTCTTTGCTCAGTGGTCCAAAAATCACACCTAATTCCAACCTCTTCCCAGCTTCCAGACATGAGGAACACTAGGCAGCAACTTGACTTCCCTCTAGATCCTACTCCCTCCCTAGCTGTCCGCCTTGCAGCCAGACATGTCTTTCTATCACCATCACTGTGCTTGACAGCACCAATGTGCAATCCACCAGAACCTCCAAAACATGTAGCTATAGTCCCTTCTCCACTGCTGGTGTCTCTGTTATCTCTCCCTAAACTACTACATCCCACCATTCACCCTCATCTCTTTCTATGCATGCTTTACAATGGCCAGTTATCTACTTATTTTCACAAAAATCATGTCATCTCCACGTAACATCTCTCCCCTGGTAAAAAAAAAAAAATCCCAAAGTCATCAATTTGCCATAAAGACAGAAAGACTCTGGCCCCAAATGGCCAACACCCTCAGCTTGTGCGCCTCACACCCACTGTACTCCAGGTACTTGTTCCCGCCTGGCAGGGCTCCTGCCCTCTCTACTTTCCTCATCTGACTCTTCAGCAGGTAACTGCCATCTCAGAGTCTTCCCCTCAGAGTAGCTGATCTTCCCAGATTCTCTGCCTCCCACTGTCACACCAAGCATCACTGCTACCTGTATCCTTTTTCATTTTTCTTCTACTGGCCATGATCTTTAATTATACATTTGTAGTGCTTAAGTTATATTTGGGTATTTTTTTTCCTTCCTAAGACTCTGGTAGCTGAAAATAGAGACAAACCTGTGATTTACCATCATGCTCCTAGCGCCCAGCATTGTCCCGCTCACACTGACGCAACAGCGTTGGGGATGCCAGATCATACACATGAATGCCCGCACCAGTAGCTGCTCACCACTCTTCCAAGATGCATATTCATTAATTTAACTAATCTTTATAACACCTTTGAAGCAAGCCCTGTCATGTTCCCAATTTCTGGGTGAGGAAAGTAAGGCACAGAGGTGCTAGATACTTCTTCCAAGGGCGTAGACTGAGGGTAGGAATGTGGGAGCTGTCAGGCCTCAAGATACTCTGAATGAGTAGGTGAACTAGTTATAAAGCAGCAGAGGGGTGACATCCCTCGACCATACCTTTTCTCATTCCACCAAAGGGGTCCTTGTTGGGTTCATAGGGCATCCTGCCCATCATGTCTGGCATGCTCATGCCCTGCTGGTATGGGGCATTTGGAGTCATAGAATTCCTTTTGGGGAATGTTGAATCACTCACATCTGAGAATGGGTCATGCACACTGATTGTACTGCTTCTGAAGAGATAAAAAATGAAAGCTTAATGATATAGCAGGAGTTACCTCCTAAAATACTAGAAAGTAAACCAGTCTCCCAATTTATAAATGTAAAAGTCATTCAAAATAAATTCCACAAGCAAAACTAGTACTGATCAATATTTAAAAACTCACTGGGGAAAGTCACTTTTATTTTCTATGAAGTTTGCTCCCAAACAATCAAAAGACAATACAAATCGGATTTTGCATGGCTTATGGAGTTCTCTGAACATACCTTCCACCTTGCATTGGGGCAATCTGTCCATGAGGGGTAGAAGCTGGGGTAGGTGGCTTCAGGTCACCTGGAACCTCTGCCATGGAGTTGCTGCCTGTTGACTGTGGCGTCTGTGGGCCTTGTAAGGATCCTGAGTTAGCTGAAATGATCAAGAGAAAGGGGTGGGAGAAAAATAATAAAAAGCTGTTAGGCATTGAAACCTTTATTCCAGTGTTGTCTATACTGGAGATATTCAATGTAAATAATGAGGATGGAATTTTTGGTACCTCAATTAATGGACAGTATAATTACTGTACTCTTTTAGAAAAAAATTATAAAACTTAGCCCCTAGTCTTGGGCAATGAGAAATGCATAATTAAAAAGCAACAATACACATTAATAATGCACCTTATGTCATTTTAATACCATCCAAAACCTGGATGTCTACTGTCTATTCTCTCAGGCCACCTCTCTCCTTTCGGCTTCCACTCCCCCGCCACCACTGCTGTACTGGGGATCGATCTTAGCTTCTTGCGCATGGTAGGGAAGCACTCTACCACTGAGATACTGAGATACATCCATAGCCTTAACATGCTTGTTTTTAGAGCTAGGATCAGATTTGTTATTAAAAAACACAAGTCATACTGGGTTTGAGATGTTAATATGTCTGTTTGCTTTGAGATTTTGCTTTAACTATCATTACATTATAATAACACAGATTAGAATTGAGCAGTTTTTTCAAAACTCAAGTGGGACTCTTAAAAAATTGATTAACTTTGTAAAACAATGTATTTTGTGATCTTCTAGCATAGTCCTTAGTATGTGAGTTGTGTAAAACTTACTTGCTTGGTTTATTGGTTAAACAAGTACCTACTGAAGGAGTAATGGACCTATTGTATTTCAGGCTCCTTTCTAATAGCTAGATAGGCAAGTTCCACAAACTAACAAGATGAGAGCCTCTACCCTCATGGGGAACACAAATAACACATTTAGAACTGCAACCAACATAGAATTATTGCTAATAAAGATTATAACATTACCATATTACTGGTTATACTTCCTTTTCTCTGAAGTGCTCAAGTCTCACTAAATTAACCCTATTCACATTTTACCTCAGAGGAGATGGAGGTTAAACAAATTCTACATTATGAACTGTGGAGTCAGAAATGGAAATGAGTATCACATTTACTTAGAAAGTCTGTCAGATACAGACATTTCCGACATTTCCAGCTAGATCAGGGCTGCTGGTCTTTGCTCTGATGTGTGACACTGTGTGCTTGAGACTGGGACACTCAAGGAAATTCTGACATGTGTGAAATACTAATGCAGGTATTTCAGAACTAATGCCTGCTTATATACCAAACTTCGGTGAAAACCCAAAAACACACGTTAAGAAAGTAGACTATGATAAAAGAATAAAGTAGCCTATTATAAATACGTAAGGGTATGCAGACATGATGGCCCATACAGTGCTGCAGATGAAAAACTATTTCCTTCTTAAATCAGGCACAGACTCCACATCAGCCTGGATAGCTTCCCTGGAAACATGACTTATGAGACTGATTTCAGAATGGCCCTTATTTACAAGTATTCACATTTACAGTTAATAAAAAAAAAAGTTCTCTTTTGCTAGTGTTTTTCTTTTCCTTTCAGGAAAAAGAATGAATTCAACTTCTTGCAACTCCATTACTAGAGAAGGTTGGCACTGCTCTCTCAGACATCCCTACCTTTTGCCAGAAGCTACAAATGTATACTCTAAAGTAAACAATAGAAAGGTTACTTAAGGTTAAGTACATTCACACACTTCAGACAGAAGAGCCAGGCTCCTAGCTGGGATCATAATTTATACAACATGAACCTGGTGCCCTAGTTGTGGCCGGCAGTGGTGTACAGTGGTGTAGGGGTGTGGGGGAGAAGGCTGAAGGGAACAGCTGATGTGTCCCAGCACGAGTGACTAGAGGTCAATCAGAGGGCACCTCTGTTTATATCCGACCCTCTTTCTCATTTATCTTCCACTGAGGATTCCCTAGTTGGATTCATGACAGCTCTTGTGACATCATCTGTCAGCTAATAATAGAAATTCAGTCAGCCACCTGTCAGCTAAGATGGATGGGTTTTTGGTTACAGACTTACTAATTTGAAGTGGAGCTTCCTTGTCCCTCCCTGCCTTTCTCCTCCCAGGTGGCCTCTGAGATCCCTCTTCCCTACAGTGTGCACAGCCACCTAGAGGGGTAATTTCTAGATTGGAACTCTTCACAACTCCTACAGGTTCGGTGTGAGGAGATCCCACAGATGCTTTAGACATGTAGCTCATACCCCAAGGCCTAGCTAGATTCCTTTTGTTGCTCCTGGAGGCTCAGTGTGCCTCTACAACGTGGCCCCAAAGATGAAGGACTTCAGGTCTCTAGCAATTAGCCTGGAGCCAGAGGAGCCATGTCAAATCAAAACCAGACCAGTGACCCATGATTCGTGGTGCTCTTAGCCAAGTGATTTAGGAATTTATTGGTTCAAAAATCACTAGAAAAAAATTCATAATGCTTCTTATAAATCTTTTTAGCTTGCTTGAATGTGCTAGTAAGGAACATATTATAACATTTTTAAGGTAAAAATGACTTCAAAAAACATGTACTTTTGATGGAAATTAGTTTAAAAAGATTATATAATCAGATCCTGACATGGAAAACAATAATTTATTTTTTGGTTTTGACAATAAAAATGATTCAGAGACACTTGCCTCAATGACAGTCCAAAAATGAGAGAAGCCCCTGTTGTGTGCATGGGGTGAAGGTCTGGCTCTGGACTACAGGGACACTGATGTGTGCTACCCACCCTCTGGTTTCCGTGAGGTCTGGAGCACTCTGCAGGGGGCTCTCCAGGTCGGACACTGACTTCACTGTCAAGACCAAGAGAAACTGTTTCTACTACCTCCTATGTGACAGGAAGGACCATGGCTCCATCTGGACCAAGAAGTGCATAAGCAATGCAATCTCTTTTGTGCCATTAAAATGATAATCTTGCCATAAAGGCAGCAGTTCAGAAAAGGGGGAGAGGAAAGAGCCAGCTATTAGGAGAACAAGGCCTCTGCTTTCTGGAGGATCTGTGCCTCAGCAGGGCTTCCTGTACCAGGGCTGAGGCACGCTGTGAGAGCTATTCTCTATGCACAACTGCAGACCATTCAGGGACACAAGTTCTTTCCTGGCAAATAAAATACACCCTTAGATCTTTGCAGATATCACCACTTTGGTCCCTACACCCCACTGGGTTTTTATTTTGGAAAAATAGCTTCAGAGCTGTTCACAGGCAGCTTCTTTCATTCTGTGAACTGAATATAATGTGTGATTTTAAAAATTCTATTTCTCAGTTTTTCAGGTACACCCTAAGTGGCAAAGACTTAGAATCCTGAAGGGTGGTGTTAGTGTGGAGGATTTCTCTCTGTACTCGGAATTTATAGGTCTAAAGTTAGGTGTATTCACTGCAAGTGTACTTTGGGCATAAATATATTTACATGAGCCACTCTGATTGACAAGGGCTGTTTGTTAACTGAGACAACACCTAGAGGAAACCATTAAAAGGGAAATGACTTACTTTTCTGGCTTCTAGGCATAAACACCTGATCTGTCATAAAAGCTTTTCCACACAGGACCAGTGGCCAGACATAGACAGAGAATGGAGGGATTTACCCACATTAACTCACAATGACAAACTAAGGATAATGCCAGTTTACTACTTTAACTAGTATCAGTTTTTAGGATATATGACTGAGTAATTTCTAATTTGAAATCCTAATACAACAAAGACCAGCAGGAAAGTCATAAGGAATGACAGGTCTCTGAGAGGCAGGGAGACACAAACAGCATTTGGCAGTGCCTGTGGGCACAGAGGTGTAAACTGCAAGGCTTGTGACTCTGGTCTGGGCCACAACTGATTGGAATTTCAGAAACAGGATACAGGCATCTCTACCATGGCAGCTCATAGAATTCCCTCGGTGAGAACTGCTTGGTAGGGGACATAAAAACTAAGTCCAAATTTTGTTTTGCTAAAATATATAGCTAAGTGTCACGGGCTGAGGAAGAGCTGATACAACCTACCTGTTGGGCCTATAGGATGGCACTGTCCAGTTAAATGGAATATTCAAAATATTCAAAAATAAAGAAATAAAGGCATATAGCTCAGAATCCAAAGTGTAATTTGATTAAATAAGACAAGGAAAAGATAGTGCCTTCAAAGTGCTGACTGCAAGTAGCAATATCCCCAATTTATTTATTTTCTCTTAAAGCACTTCCAAGGGGTGGCAGTCCACTCACACAACACAGTGAGACCTCATTTCCTCTGGAAAATCCGAAGTCCTCTCTTAGCTCTACTTCTCTGCCTTTCCTGCACAGCTGGCCAGCCTCCGGCTCCTGTCATGTGCTGCCTTTGGCTCCCCTTGGCCCAGCTGTAGCACTGCCACTTACCAGGAGATGGCGGCTGAAGCTTGGGCTGCTTCTTTGTGTCTCCAGTGCTGAAGACTTCTGGTGGGGGCTCCTCCCCTCTTTCAATCTTGCACTCAAAGGCAAACAGGTACTGAATATACTGCTTTTTCAGGGAGCTTGCTGCGCTGCTTGAAGTACCAACATTTAGGTTGGTTGCCAGCTCACGCCACTTCTTGTTTTTATTAACCTAGAAAAAAAAAAAAAAAGGGCAGGATCACTGGTTTGCAGCAAAATGGCTTGTTTAAAGCCAGGAGACAAAAGAACACTTAATGTCTTGGTTTACTTTTTTCATTTGCCTCTTTTAACTAATGTTCATTATTCCCACTCAGTAGTGCACAGACAGCACTCACAGTAATAAAGTCATTAGGGAACCTGCTGATCACTACAGAAAGGCACTCTTGCCAGTCTTCTGAGGGGTGCATCTCCTAGCGCCTCACACAGGCTCTTCTTGAGCTGCTCCTTGAGCAAATGAATACACCCATTAATACTCATTCATATCCCACGACTAATGAAGAAAAAGGTCTAAAAACTAATTTAGAGAGCAACAGCTGCCCTCCTTTGCAGTTTAAGTGTTTGAACACTGATAGGAAATCAATGCTCCCTCCCATCAGCTCTCAGGTGGGCTGTAGCACTGGTTTGTCCTCTCCCTGGAGCAGGGGTGGTGAACCAATGGTACATGTGCGGAGGCAGGATTAGCAGCACTAAAAACTTAAAAGGTTCAACACAATTGCTCTAGCAGCTTCTTGTGGCAAAGGCAGAGGTGGCCCTGAAGCAAAGGTCCATGAGATTCCTTCACCAAATGCTGCCAACTTAAAATCCCAACACAGTGCCATCACTCCCTACAGGGGCTGCTTTTCCACTACTTCAGCAGCCAGGGGAGGGCACAAATGTTTATTGTGTGTGTGTTGTTCAATACTATCCAGTATCTGAATCTACTCAGGCTAGAGATGCCACCACTGCAAAGGTGAGGAAGTAAAGAGGTGAGCGGGATCCAGAAATGTTACATAAAGATTTGGGATATGATTTCAGCCTTTTTATTCCTTCTTGGGAACAGGTTATGAAAGGTTAAACACATGAATGAAACATGAAGATGTGCAGATAACATGTGGAAGGCTGTGCCCACTGATGCCTGCTTTGTGGCCTAACAAGATAATGGTTAAAGGGACAGTGATTCAAACTTTTTCACAAAGCTTTTTAAATTTATTTAGACTAAATGGTACATAATAAACAAGTCACGGAATGCTCAAGGACACATCTCTCTTGGCTCTTAATACTAAGCTGCGAAGAATATGCCTGGGGCTTGCTCAGAGGTGGCAAACACACTGCTTGGCACACCATGAGAAGCAAGGCTTTGAGCTCATCTGAGTATGGGTGCAGCAATCTGCTCTCAAGTATATCTACTGCCCCCTCAGTAGAAAGAGAAATAAGATGTGTGATACTGCCTCCCAAGTGCACCAGCTACATGCAGGGCAGCCAGATTTTTATCTATAGACTTGACTTGGTAATATATGCTGCTGGGGCAGGTAACTGGATAACAGCTATACTACAGTGGCCTGATGAATGGCATCTAACTGTGTCATACGCTTGCTGATTTTAAAGTCTCTGTCTCAAGAGGAGGTGCAGGGGAGTTCAAGAGCTGAGGGAGGAAGTGGGAAGTTCAGGTGTGGGCCAAGATGTATGATTGGGTCATGCCCTTTGCTGATGACCACTCACATGAGGTCTGCATCACAAAATTTCACATATAATTATGCTGATTCCTGGAGTTAGTTTATGATATAGGCCTCAGTTCTCCCATGCGATGGTTAGTATCTACATGAAGGGCTCACAATCCCTCCTGAAAGACCCAGAAGTGCTGCACTGAGTAATGGTAGGCCTCCAGTGATACTTTTGAGTGAAAGGACTCATCTCGACTAGTAAGTGACTTCTACAATCTTGCTGGGTACCAGGTGCCTAATTCTGCCTATTCTTAGGGCCCCAGACTACTTTGATGTGGGTGTGAAGTAAGGAGGACAGCTTAAAAAATTCACCCAGGTGATTTTTACACACAATTAATATATAAAACTACTGGGAGATGGAAAGATGACATGTTTTGGATTCAGAAAGACCCGGCCCAGCTACTTACCACATGAATGTCCTTGGGCCACTACACTACTGAACCACCAAGAGTCTCCTTATCTATTCTTTGCAGGTACACAAAAAGTAAAGACCACAGTAAGATACCAATGCAATGATGGTTCCATTATCTGTTTCTATGTCAAGACACATCCCTGCCAACTACACTCCTTATTAAAAAACAGCAGGGTTAGGGTAAGCAAAGTGGCATGCCCAGGGCATGAGATCTTGGGGATACTCTGAGAGCTATGCAAGCACCAGTGGGCATGTGCACAACCCATACTGAGCAGCTCCATGAATGCTGCATGTAGGTGCTTCTCCCACCACCCTGACTCTAGTCCAAGCCTTGCTGAAAATCAGAGCACGGGCCTTCTTCCTGCTCAGGAATTAAGGATATGGCTTCACTAGCGTGATTTAAGTTCTTTTAGTAAGTTTTCTGGATAGAAGGAAAAAGTGAATTTAATTTACATATGATCCAGATAATTAATTCATTCACTTATCAAATATTTCTGCTTTCTACAAACTCATAGCAGATACTAGAGGATTCTAGAGCTGCCAGAGAACTTAAAGAAAAATCTAGTGTAACTGTCTGATTTTTCAGATAAAGAAACTGGGGTCCAAATAAATGACCTGTTGTCATAACATTGGAATTGGTGGCAGAGCTAGGGTCCTCAATTTTTTCTTCTTCTAACACACATATACAGGTCTCATTAAGGTGATTATCCACAGGTTTTGCTTTTCCTTCATGAGAAAAAAACTTGACTGTATGTAGTACAAAACAAAAAACAAAACAAAATGTAATGCCTGCTATAAGAGTCTATCTGTAACAATGTCTTCTTTATTCACCTATTCTTACCTGTGCCAAGCCTCCAATCTCTTTGACACAAACATAGAGTCTGAACAGATCCAGGGGCTTTTTGCCCACTGCGGGCAGACTGGAGACAGGGGAGCCCCTCTCTTCCATGAAAGTCAGGTATCGGTCGACCCACAGCTTCCTTTCTGGCTCATTCCCCAGCTCATACACCTTTGTGATCTTCTCCCCTGTGGTGGTGGATGAGCTGGACTTCTGGTGCCAAAAGGAGCATGTGGTCATGGGGGATGAAGGGTAGGGGGAAGGGAAGAAGGTGAGAAAAAAGCAATGAGCTAATAAATATAAGAAGATTATAAAGCTACTGCTATCACACAACAATTAGGAATGAAGGCTACTAGTTCAGGCACAAACTATACATTTTCTTAATTAAAAATTTACTTTTGACTTTTAAATAAAAAGGCCCAAACTCCCCCTTTTTAGACACTTAAAACACTAAAGCAAAAATAAACAGTCTTCTTAACTTTGACCTAAGCATTGAATCCCAGAAGGCAAGATTCCAATTAAGTCTTGTGTAATTTTTAAAAACAAAATGGTGCTAACTCAGAGAATGGTTAAAGTGAATCAAAAATTTCACATGTAATATCATAGGGCTTCCAAGCTAACTGCACTCCTAATTTTTCTTGTCAAAACAAGAATAGCTAATGTGTGTCTTCATGAAAATTTTAACATATAGTGCTTGCTGAAAAATATAATGTGGGTTGCAAGGCAGAGCAACCATGGTATAGCCCCAAACTTATTGGAGAGCTTTACAAATAAATGGATGGTCAAAGCTTTGGGACTTGATAACTAGCTTTCAGTACTCATAATTCCCTATACTTCTTTGTCAAAGTAAGGTATTATTAAATTATTAGAATAGCCTTTTAAAAACATATTGCTTTGGAATCTATGCTCAAATTACTTACTGATCACATTCTCAGCACATCTATGGATAAATATATACATTTACTTTTATGTATATGTGTTGATGTGTGCCTGCTGCTCATACGGGTACTGTAATTCTCAGTCTTTGATGTACCTGATTATATGACACTAAAACATTACCCAGAGTCAATCCTCTGGATTATATCATCTCCACAGGTAACTCAGATCTAAATAGCCTGATTGTATTTCTTTCTCATCTTTTCTCTATCTGTGTATATATTTGTAATATTTGCAATATAGAGCTCACTGTGCAAAATCACTGCTAAATCCTCAATAAATATCTCCTTGGGCCAGGGATATAGCTCAGCTCAGTGCCATAAGTACCTTCCTGGTAATTGCAAGAGCTACTATTTTAGGCAGAGATTTTTAATTTTTCCTTTTATTTTTCTTAATTTAGCATGGTATAACTTAAAGCATACATTTCAAATCCAGGGGCTTGAGTAACCTGATGACCACTGTGGTTAGATGTCTCTCAAAGTGATCCCCAGTAAAAGCCAGGCCCTAAGAAAGGACACCTACAGATACAGCTCTCAGAGCTGCTAGAGTAGCCACTTTCCCTCTAACAGGCCATACTCCAAAGCCATTTTAGTTGAACATTGGGCCTTTGGCTTTAAAATCACTAAGCCATAAAATCTATACATAAAAGATTAAAAAAAGGTTGATACAGTTGTTTAAAATAAAGAATGTTTTTAAAAAAATGTATTTAGTACAGGATCTACAGGGTCTCACTACACAGATTGGACTCATAGCGATCTTCCTGTTTTCAGCCTCCCAAGTGCTGGGATTACAGGTGTGCACCACCATGCCCAGTCTCAGTTGCTGTCTCAGTGTGGATTGGGGGGTGGGGCTGGCACTGCTCGCCGGGGATCAAACCAGTTCCCTGTCCCTTCCTAAGCAGGCGCTTTAGTCTGCTGAGCTATCTGGCCAGCCCTAGAAATGTTTAAAAAATAGTATAATCTTTTAGAACTATGGTATTAAGGTTAAACAAATCACATAGAAATTACCTTAGATAAAAATAAAAAAAATATATATTTAATATTTGTGTTTATATATAATATATACATTCAGAGGCTGAAGATATGGCTCAGTGGCATAAACATCTGCCTGGAAAGTGCAAGGTCCCTAGTTCAATCACCAGGACCAAAGAAGGAAAAAAAGAAAAAGAACAATATACACATTCAGAATATATAAAACATTATATATCCAAATGATAAGTCTTTAAAATTCATTTTTCATACTTTTTTAAATCTAAGGATTGAGTAGGAACGGAAACTGAACATGACACTGTTCCTACACTGTAACACTGTATCTTTAACAAGATGGTTATTACAAGGTAAGTGTCAGTATTGAATTTTTTTGGGTGGTTACACCAAAAAAGGGGGGATACACTTCTCAAATATCAAAATTTGAAATATGAACATCAGGGAAAAACACTATCTGCAACAATCTGTGATACAAAAGAATCTTTCATTTTACTTGTGAATAACCAGGTGGGAAAGTTTAAGATTCAATTTAAGGATAAGAGGAATAAAATAATCACTGCAGTTTTAAATTACTCCAACTAGCTCTTCCAATACACTGTGTAAGGTCCAGCTGTCATTTCTGGCCTGGTCCTCTCTATGCTCAAACTGGGGAAGGCGTCAGGATGAATCGCTAATCAAGCATAAAGGAATAAGGTGAAGAAATGTTGGCTTCTGCTTTTGAAAGGAGAAAATTCTTGTAACTGAAATAGGCCTAGATAATGCTTTACTTGTCTGTCTACAGTTTAACTTTTTCCATCTTCATTAACTTGTGCTATCTCAAATCTAAAATTAGAAAAAAATGAAGATGATACTTAATAGTTTGATTGAATAATTTTAAGATCTTCCATGAAGCATTTTTTATGGCACTGTAATGTAGGAAAATGCCTGTGTCCATAATGGAAGTGGTCAGGCTTTTGTATAAGCCCTGTAAAATCCTGACCTAGGTCTTAAACCACCATCTCACTTTTTCTTTTCTTTGTAGCACTTTACTACACTTGATCTTAGCCAAAAGGCCGAGAAGCGATCTTTGTAGCACTTTATTACATAGTGTGTAAAACTGTGTTTTGCAGGTAGTTATTTGATATTCACTCTTTCTACTAGTCTTGAAGTTCCTCCTAGTTCTGAGCTGTTCACTCTTAGCACAGTGTCCTGCACTGATGGCCCTCCATAGGTATTTGTTCTATCAATATCCAAACAGATAAAAAAGCATGGACATGTCTGCAGCATTCAAATAAGAACCAACAGCTGGTTCAAAACTCCTACATGCAGTATGTCAAAGAGCAAGTGTGATGTGAATATGGAGGCAACATAAGCCTGCAGGCTGAAACAGAGTCTGCTCACTGTTAGCATCTTTCACTCCCAGGTCCAAGGGCAGTTCATGAGCCAAATTACTATCAGGCAGGATTTAGGTGTTTGAACAGAGAAAAAGAACATGAGGAGAAACAAGAGGCTCTTGCATGTACATCAACATGCTCCTCATTGAGTGGGCTCAACTCATTCCTGACTAGTCTCTCTAGATAGTAGCCAAGAAAAATCATATAGGTGAAAAGTCTTTACCCACTGAAAAACAGGCAAGCAATTAACCCTGATAAAGACTTCTGGGCAACTTTTCTGGGTGACTAAGGACTATCTAGTACTGCTTCAGTATTGCAAAAACTGTGTCCTACTGTTCTGAAACTTATGGAGGCAGAAAAGGAATGGAAAATGCAGAAAGATTTCAGCAAGACAGTCTTATGGAGCCATAAATGTTTTCCTTACATATATTTAATTAAACTTAAAAGTAAGTTTTCCCAAGCCTTTTAGGCAGATTTACATTTCGCAGTTTTTACCATGTGCATATATATATATATATATATATATATATATGGACAAAAAAGTTTATTTTTATTTTAGAATGTTTTGTAACAAAACAATATTGGTCTATAGCACACTGTCAAAGCAACTGCAGCTTTTGTATTTTCTCTATTTCAGGCCTGCTGTTAGAAAGGCTTTATTAAGGACACTATTAAGAGCAATTTTGAGAAGCACAAATTGCAGTGGTATCTCAGAAAGAACAAGTATTTCTGAATTGCATGTATTTGCAGTGATCTGATAGCACAGATGATATTAAGTCCTTCATTACACTCTCTTTTTGTCTCTTTCCTGAATTATCATCTCATTAAAAGAAAAAGTCACCATGTTCACAATATATAGCTAGAGTTTAACCTCTCCCACTTTGGCAAAGCCAGCTTCTCTTGTCCTTATCTAACACTACAGCTATACATTTGCTTATAATTCTCAAATAAAAAAAATCATGGTACAGGAAGAGAGGATGTAGGTAGAAATACTTTAAAAATGAATGTGCAATTTCAAGTGTAATTGTATTATAATCAGAAAATGCGGTCAACAATTTGGTTTGCTTAAGACAAGAATTTCCTACAGCACTCACTAGAGACAATCTGTGTAGCAAGTTAAGAGTACAATACTCATCTCAGTGATTCTTTATAATTCTGAGATCAGTAAGATGAACATATAACAAGATTTAGTAGCAGTTTTTGTTTTTAGTAAGTAATCATTCTTAATTATCATCTTAAATTTTAAAGATTAGTATTTTCAATCTCTGAAGTTGTCCCTCAGCCAACATACAAATGTTTTTGGAAAGCTATCTGATTTCTACTTGATTCAAAATGTTTTTGCCTGTTATAGAGAAAGTAAGTAAGTAAGTAAGTAAGTAAGTAAGTAAATAAGTAAGTCAGGGTTGGTAATGGGAAGAACTGCACAAAATTGGCTGCCTTCTGAGACTCAAAGCAAATAATACAAAGCAATCCAAAGGAAGTGCCCTGGTTCTCCTTCCCCCTCGCTCTGCTCCACTCAGGGTGGCAAAGCTGAAATACATCTACAGGGCAGGCAAGAATGCAGGGCACCAATCCTTCCTCTGAAAAGGAAAAGGGCTGGTTACACCAGAGCTTCATGCAAACTTCACAAACATTTACTAGAACAACCAATTCTTCAAACCATCAAACTCTTTCTGTCTAACCCAGTGAATGGATAAGTAACAGCAGCCTCTTTTTGGATTTTGACTAGATTGCCAGATCTTGCACAGTGAGGGTCTTCTTCCCTCCTACTCACTTTGCCTGAGCTGTGCTCTTCAATACATCCTCTTACAAAAATTACCGTGTTAATTAAGCCTTCTTGGCAACTAACTGCATGCTAAGGTTTTTAAAAAATATCTTTTGGTTTCCTATATGAATATAAAATAAAAGTTACTACTATATATTACTTATTTTTTTTAAATGGCACAGAACTTCTTAACTAGGAAAATAAAGGCCTAACTCTAAGATCAGAAGAACATTAAGGTTTAAATATATCTGATATGTACATGAGCATTTCAGTTACTTAGATATCATATGAAAATCAACACTTTTTTTCAAGAATACCAGCGGTCTTGTGCAGAACACCGTTTCTCTTTTTCAACTGACTCCAATGTAGTTACACTCTATTAATCTTAACATTTACATGCGCTAATATTTCTATAACTTCATTGTTAATTTCAGACATATTATCCCAAAATGCAACAGGCTTATGTCATGCTAAAACATACCCAGATTTTGTAACATTTACACATTTGTTTTAGGCATAGTTTAAAATAAGATGCTTTAGATGGAACAGCCCATGACAAACAAGTCAGGGGACAAATGTGTCATTTAGTCCACAACTATAATTATATCCCATGTAATCAGAGAAATAAATCATTTGAAGGGTCCTCCGTGACTTTTTTTTTTTTTTTTTCTCAGAACCGGGGATCGAACTCTGGCCCTTGCGCTTGCCAGGGAAGCGCTTATCCACTGAGCCGTCTCCCCGGCCCTCTGTGAGTGTACATTTTATCTCTGTGTGGAGGACTCTGGGCCCAGCACCAACAGTGCATTTTTTTTTTTTTAACAGAGATGCTTCTTCATCACATAGCAGCTGTCATTACCAGAAGTCAACTTCTACAATGCACACAAACTCTACTCATTTTGTTACTAATGCAATTATATATAAAGAAAACTTTTTCATAGATTAATAATGAAGAAAAAGTCTCATAAAACAAATCAACAAGCAAGCATTAAAGTAGAATTAATTAATTATCCAAAAACCTCCCCCCCAAAAAAACAAAAAAGTAAAAAACAACCAGAGCCACTTACAGGGCTTGATGGAGTCTTTGGCCAGCCTGGGCTGCTAATGCTATCGCTCTCATCTCCATGAAAGGAGGAGATGCTAGCAGAGCTGGGGGACATTGGGGAAGGGACTGGCAGGTTGCCTGGGGTTGGGGGCTGAGAAATACCCTGAGAGCTGTAGCTATCCTGTGGTAGAGGAATAAAAAAAAAAAAAAGACAAAGGTAGGGCAAACTTTATTTAAAATAACAAAAAATACATCCA
>NW_004524600.1:4479027-4530545 GCF_000260255.1 Octodon degus | reverse complement strand
ACACACACACACAAACACACATATATAAAGGTATTAAAACAACATTCTTAATTAGTATGATTAAGTTTGCTGGATGCTGGATAAGGCCACAAAGCCACCATGCTTATTTCAAGCTTACATGGAATGCTAAGCATGGGTTACCCCTTATGAAAGAAAGAAAAAAAAAAAAGGCTGTTCACCTTATTTATCAAATAAGGCAGGAAAGCAAAATATTAAGTATGCTGTTGTTGCTGAGGCGGCCAAAACAGGAAGCTATAAACTGAAGGCAGAGAAAATGGCTGCAAGTATCAAAACCAGGCAAGATCCCTTACTTCTCCCCACCCCCAAAGCAGTTCTCGTAGGTGGGTCCTGCCCCTCCACCCCCTGCCCCGACCATGAGTTAATGCCAAGAACTAGTAACTTTCAGATCCACACCATGATAGGGTGGGGCAAGAAGAGAATATGAAAATGTTGTACAAAATGAAGGCATGCAAAAGAGAAACCAAGTGAGAAAAATAAAATGTAGCCAACTCCAGAGAAGGGATAACAGCAGGGCAGCTTTGGCCAGGCAGTGCCCACATGCATGCAGGGTAGGAAGTACCTTCGACTTGCTCTCAGACTGCGGAGTGCCTTCTTCTTTGCCATCTGCTTTGAGAGGCATGGGCAGTTTGGATTCACCAGGGGACATCATATCTGCAAGACCCATAGATGCTAATCGAAAACAGGAGAAAGAGTCAGGATTATACATGTGATTTGTCAGACTGTTTTCCTGCCAACACAAGAAGTGAATGAAGCACACAGAACCTGAATTTTCCTTGAAGGCAGAAAAGAATAGAGAAATGATAACTGGGAGTATACAGAGTTCCGACACTCAAAGCCTACCACATTCTGGTGACCTTTCTTTGCAGAGAGGGAGGGGGAGGAAGAAAAGGAGAAAAGGGGGGAGGGGGAGAAAGAAAGAGACAGAGAGACAGAGAGAATAATCATGCTGTATGTTTAAAATCCAAACCACTAAAGTTCAATTTATAGTATTTTTTTTGAAATTATTATAGCTTTATTAGAGTAGCAACAAGTGAAAAGAAGCCAAATGCTTAAACTGCTCATCAAGTGATAAAAACAAATGCTGTATGTGCGTGTGTAGCTTTTACCTCAGTATGTGCCTAATTTTCTCAATCGAAGTAATGTGTAGTTTGTAAAATCATTTGGTAATTCTTATTGTCTCCTTTGAAATTCTTATCTACTGTATATAGTCTAGTCTAAGATAAGGAAACATAATCATATGAATGGCTTTAAAAAGAATAATCAGAAAATTTTGAAGGGAAAGATTTCTAATTACTTTGCAGTGGGGCTGGTACCCTTGGTCTGGCAGAGACCCTGCAGTCATCAGCCCTCCCTGGCAGCTCACCACCAGCTCAGACACACACAGGAGCTCCAGAGCCAACACAGCCTCTCTCTAGGCTCAGCAATGCAATCACCTCCTCTAGGCATTAGATAAAGGCTCACCAGAGAATAACTGATTCATATACATTTATTGCAGACACTAATAGATACTTTCAGGTTAAAAATACGGGTTTTGATTTCTTTTTAAAGGAAGAACAGGCTATAGCAGGGAATTGGTGCAGCTATCCAGGGACTAACAGCTGAATTTCCACAGAACCCCACTGTGAAAACCATCTGCACAACCCTGGGATGGAGGGGCTGTGAGGGAGATACCAAACAGATGTGTGAAGAACTGAGTGAGGCGGGGAGCCTAGGGGACAGGAGAGTGAAGGATGAGCCTTATAAAGCAGTGGAAGCCAGAAAACCCTACCTGTAAAAGTAGCATGAACCTGAGGTTTATGTGCAGGACTCATTTCACACCCTGCAAAAACAACTGCTGGCTCAATCAGGCAGGACACATGGAACACAGGATGCCAAAAAAACAAAAAAACACCAGCTTTAAAAAAGGCTCCACAGATTGCCCACTACAAAATGATTATTGCACATATTCATGTATTACTATGTTTTAGAAAATAATTAGTTTTAATTACAGCAGTGAGAGAGTGAGCAGGCTCTGGTGAATTAGCTGGCAAACTCTCTGGTGCTAATTTGCTAATATCGTTAGCATCACTGCAGGTTGAGACCATAGGTCCTGCCAAAAAAGCCTACCCTGCCACGTGCCTGTAAGTTTACATCAGCACACTCAATAATAAACTCTGAAATCCTGTATTTTCCACAGGCACATTGGCTAGTGTTTCAAAGCCCATTTGCAGCCCAGTCAGCCCTTAAAGTCATCACAACACACACAAATCATAATTAGGATGTTTTTCTTTTTTTCAAATTACTTTCAATACGTAGACTTTAAGAACTGGAACAAAAAGCTTTTTCAAGTGATGCAGCTGCAGAGAAAAATCTATTGGGATCAGCTAAAAATGCTGTTATTTTTGTGAATGTGTGAAACCTCAAAAAAGCAGCTGAGAGATATTACAACCAAGAAGACCGCCTTGTTCAAAGTGGATTGATTTCATGCAACGTTATCCCTGGGGTCTAACAAGACAGGAATTAGTAAACCTGTACATTTAAAAACATCCTTTTTAGAAGAATAGAAGGATAAAAAAAAAGCAGCAAAATGCAAAAAGAGGGCTTGTATAGGAAATTCCACATATCCTTTTTCTTATCTACAAAATGAGTTTGAAGAAATTATAGTTAGCACAACTCCAGAGAAAGCAGAGAGGTCACGTAATAGTGATAACTTTCAGTTGTCAGTATTTGTACATTACAACTGTTTCTGAATATTATTTTGAAGTTAATAATATCAGATTTTGTCATCAATAAACAAAAGCAATTTTAATAATAAAGAACTAGGCTAATGTGTCTTATTAGTGATAATTTATACTGATTTAAAAGACTTACATAAACATAAGCATTGTGTTGATTTAAATCGCCTCAAATAGCTTAGAAGGACATTTTAGGTACACAAATGCAAAAACTCAAAATTACATTGCTTTAGTATCTTGGGAGATAAATAAGGATAGAGTGTAGACTAATAGTTTTATTATTCTTCTGCCTGACAGTATGAATTTTACTTTACCAAGTGGACTAGAAAGTCTTTTTTCACTATAGCTTTTACTGCTCTCTTTGATGAAATGCTTATTTTTTAACTTCTTACCAGAATTCTCACCGAGTCGCTGCAAAGAGTCACACATCTCCTGGGCAATGGCACTCCAGGGCATTAGTTTTTCCTTGTTGCCCAGAAATGTAAGACCCACTAGTATCCTAAGCACGCATTACATCAAGGTTCTCTTCTTTCCTGATTGACACCAGTGATGTAGTATGTAAAGTTAAAATGCAGGGAGGAGCAGTAAGGAATCTGCAGAAAGTGCTGCCGGAGTGCTGTAAATACATTTCAAGCACAGCCTCCGGCCATACCAATGAAATTTAAGAGCTAGAATGAGTTCTTAAAGGCAGCCTGGGTCACGGTCCTAAGGCAGTTATTCTGCCCTAGATTTAATACATTCAAAAGAATATAAAGAACATATGAAGAAGTAAAACTGAACCTAAACATTCATTTTTGTTTTCTCCAAGCCTCTTTCAATCTCCTTACAAGGCTGCAGAGTCATTCCCAGAGGATGGTAAAACAGGATCAGAAACACTGTTATTTTCTTTTGATAGTAATATACTACATTCTGGAAAATATTTTATTCCTTGTTACTGAAAGCAGAAAGAGCACATCTTTGTGTGTATATCTGTAGATGTTCATGACTACTGATATATGTGGCAAAATATAAAATGCACTGTTAATATGAGAATATAAGAGATATGGAAGCAGTACACTTCCTTCTTGCAGGTACAGCAAGGCCATGAGAAAATCCTTGAGACAATCCTATTTTGAGAACCTCTTTGGGGACAGTGACAGTGAGAGGTTGAATGCTAGGTATGAGCCCTATTTTGCACCAGTATTGCTCCCTGTGCTGCCACACCAGCAAAGCTGTTATACACAGCTGCTTAGGAAAATGGTCATGACAGCCCCAGTCCCTGTGGCCTGGTGCACCAGTATATTTTGGCAAGATCTCAGCATGTACCTCCCTTGTTTACAAGAACTGGTTTTCAGGGAAAGAAGGGATTCATCTAAAATTGTTAACTTAAGCAAGCCAACAGACACTTCTGTAAACTTTTTGGGCAATTAAACATCATCAGGAGTGCTAAGGACTCAAAATTTCCAGTATGGAAGACCCCAAAATTCTAAGAAAACAGCTATCTATCAAGCTGGTATATTTACATTCTAGGCAGTTTTGCATGCCTCTTTACAATCTCAAAACAGCAAATTTTCTGGTCAAAATCTAATGTATATAGAGCTGGTGGTAGTTGTGCTAGGTGACAGTAGAGCAAAAGACAGTGGTACTTTGGTTCCTGAACTTAATTTGTTTTATGATTTTTGGAAAAGATGATCATGTTCATTTTTGTGTGGGAAAATGACTGTGGTCCTATCTGTCACCTGAGCAGAGTCTGAAAACAAAAGTGTTCATTAACTATGGTACCACTGTACCCCCCAAGCCAGCAATTCTCAAACTTTGGCATGCACATGTAAAAATTACTTGTGCAGTCTGTTAAGAATATAGACTTCTGGGGCCATCCTCAGAAATTCTAATGGAAACCTGGAATCTATAATTTTAACAAGCATTCCAGAGATCCTGAAATAGGTGGTTTATAATTTTGTGGCAGTG
The DNA here is from genome assembly GCF_000260255.1 of Octodon degus. Lineage (NCBI taxonomy): Eukaryota > Metazoa > Chordata > Mammalia > Rodentia > Octodontidae > Octodon > Octodon degus. Next base: position 4,525,863 of record NW_004524600.1, on the reverse strand, counting down.
TGATGGATTGCTTTCTTTGTAAAGGACTATTGTGATTCCTATACCCTATATAGAGTAGATACTAACAGGACACTTTGCATGTGGGACTGAGCATGCTGGGAGATACAAAGACTCACTACTGCAATTTGACCAGCTCTCTGAATAAGAGAAAAGCATGGCTGCAGTGGCACGTGGCTACCCTTTTACTGACTACAGGCTACAGAGTGGAAATGGCTAGCATTTTGTGGAGTGTCCTCTGGTGTGGTAAACTCAAAAGTGCAAATGGTAGGTATATATTTTTTTTAAATTTAGATGTCCATTTTAACATATTGCTAGTAAATATTATAAATGGCATACAAAAAAGTACAGTTTGACTAACAACACAGATATTGTATAAAGGGTATATGTAACAAGGTTACACATGACTTATAATCTTCCCTTCTAATTTAAACAGCTAAAACAGAACTGAAAAACTCTTTCAGAAGGAAAGACCCCCACTGCTTACCATGTAACTTCCTCTGGCATTTTAAGCAAAGAAAGTCATCACACTTAATACTCACACTGACTCCACTTAAATAATTACTCGCTCCCTGAACCCTGTGACAATTTGTTACTATGCAGGAAGACTTGTTTGGCCTTCTACACTGCCTGCAACACAACGGTCTGAATTCAGTGAAGAGAATGCTAGAATGATAGTTGCACTGGCTGTTAACTGAGATGCAGAAAATTCTACTATCAGCCTTGGCTAGAATTTGTGTTAGTTTTATTTTCTCTGAAAGTACAGGGATGATGGAGAAATGTTCTACTATTATCACTGGTAATTTGAGTCTCCATGGACTCAAGCCAAGGAGATGGATAAGAGGGCGAGTCATTTCTACACATCTCTACTCCACTGTACTCCTCAGATTCCAAATCCTCATCAGAAGCTACACTGTATGGTACTGTGTCATTCCCATTGCCTCAGAGATTAGCACAGCTAGAGCAGATTCACACAGGCCTATCAATAGATACACAGTAAATGCTAAATGGTCAATATTCCTTGGGTGTACTGAAAATTACTTTCTATTGGGTAGCATCTGACGTAATAAAACTGAAAAAAATCACATAAATGTGGAGCAAATTTGATGTTTAAATGGTTAAAAATTCAGTATTTGAGAATGCACTATGCAATAAAACAAACTACTTTCCATAAGAAAACTGTGAGAATAAATAGCCTTTTACAGATTTCCTCTATATAAGGTAATTAGCAGCTGCATTATCTGAATAATAATAATAATAATAATAATAATAATAAACCCTTTGTGAATCCCTGCTAAATTGTATATTCCTCAGGAATACACACATCTTTTGGGGCAGGGCACTGTGCAATGTTTATTGTTGGTTATTTTTTGTGGCTCTGAGATCCAAAAAGAAAAAAAAAAAAAGGGAAAAATGAGTACCACTAATAGGTGAAAATTTATCAAGCAGTTTAAATAGTCTGAAGAGGTTGTATTTCTAGAAGACAGACAATACATACACTGTTTTGTCAGATTGTCACAATCTGGATACAAAGGGAGAGCACTACTTAAGTTCTCTGCAACCAATTGCTGGAAGTTTGTACTTTCATCTCTACTGCAAAATACCCACATTTCTTCCTGAGTAACTGCCTGCTTAACCTCAGGAAGGAGTACTTTATTGACTTAAGAACTCCATTTTTACCAATACTACTTATGTTTGTCTCTTTCACAAACCTTTAAGAGAATAATTAGGGAATGACAGTATTAAATGAGACTCTAGAAATTGATGATTTAGAAGCTCAAATAGGAAGTAATCATGGTCTCTCCAATACCAGAAGCCAGGAAAGCAGTAAAAGGCATCTTCGATGAAAATAAAGGTGGTCAAACGATTCAGGGCTCTAACCATAATGTTTTCCTGAAATGTCATAAATCTGGACACAGCAGCTAAACCAAATTGTGTGTTAAATAAAGGAACAAACCCCACCAGGAGGGCCTCTGCCATTCTGCCAAACATACCACACTGTCTTATTACAGATTTAGCACTCTTTCTCTTTGGGAAGTTCAGGAACGTGAGGGGGAGACCCACTGACTGTCAGGCTCAAGGGTCTCAGAGCCAAGAACATGGGATGTCTGCAAACACTTTTGATGTTTCCCACCAACTCACAGAATAATTATAATGTACTAATCAGAGGTGATTTTTTTAAGAGTACAACTGTTGAGATTATAAAGTGCATTTAAAGAACATGTGAAACATTTTTTTAACAGTTTTCTATAAAGATAATGTGCAAATAGATAATCTGCAAATAGTACTTATACATACATTTATTTGTTTATTTACTGTGGTTGGCTCAGTCTGCCCTATGGCTGGGGCTGGTGCAGTATGTGGTGCCAGGGATCAAACCGCAGACCCTGTGCATAGCCTAAGCTTGCCTAAGCAGGCGCTTCAGACTGCTGAGCTATCTTGCCGGCCCTATACATACATTTAAAGATGCTTCCCTAAGTGGAAAAAAAGCCCTCAAACTCCCTTTGTTCTGTTCTTTAACCATTTCTTCTGACACGTGGATTTGGAATGATGATCTTTACCACTATCAAATGGTGAGTTCTTGTTTTGGGATCTTATAATACTCCTAAAAATTCTCAAAGATAAGAACTTAGTGTTTAGCAAACAATCTCCAGTGATACTCGAAATATGTGTAGATCTTATACAAATATAGAAGGAATAAAGCAATTTTGATAGAATATTAACAATCTTAAGTCTCAAATGGACTGAACAGTTTTAAGTAGTAACATTCTATTATCTGCCTTCTTGAGCTGTCAGGGCATATTCCCTGTGGAAAACTAGGAGGAGAAGGGAAGACAGAGCAGATCCCTGGACAGAGCTGCCAGGTTACCTGTTGCGCTGTTCACCATAGCTGGTGCCATGCTGTATGGTGGCCCTTGTGTGTTCATCAGGCCAGAGCTGTTGTTCATGGGCTGGCTGTATGGAGAGCTGGAAGCCATGAGTCCACTCTGGTTCATGCCAGGAAAACTGCCTTGCCTATATGAAGATAAAGGCACAGGCACATATAATGACCATGCATATCAGACAGTTCGTCTCAACAGTCATCTCTAATAATGTGCTCATGTAAGGGTGGAACTACTATTTTCCATGTTTGATAAAAATTGTCTATTTCCTAGAGAGAGATGCTGCACTCTACTACTATGTAAATGTTCAGTACACCATTCAAAAACTTCAACTACTTCATTTACATAAATAAATTACACATTCATATTCATATCAACTTCCAACTTACCAGGCATATAGAGAAACAAAAATAGGAAACTTGAAATAAGAATAGGAATTACAAAAGTGAAATTAATGTCTAGTATTTACCATGACCTGCCCATTAACACTATTCAGCATCTTTACGTCAAAACCAGGAGTCAAAAAGTGAAAGGCAAATGGGTAGTGAGATGGCTACTAAACAATATTTCTTTGCCCTAAATTTTTTGATTTAAGTGAGAAGTAACTGCTGAAGCTCTCACCTCTATTATTTAATTTTGTGAAGGTAGGTTCTGTTTAAAACAGCAATTTCCTGATATTGAAATTACACAGTAGACACCAGAGCTCTATCTATTCTTGAAAGAGCTTCTCTGTTATGGGAGAAGATAGGTGCTTAGATTAGCTAGCATTCCTAATTGGCACAGTATTTGCCTCTCATGGTGTACATTGGTAACATCATCTCTTGGCAACTTAGTTTTGTCCTATGCTTTGTTGGAAAGAGACAATTTTTCTTCATCCTTGAAAAGAAAAGGTTATTCTTTAATTTGCAGGAGACAATTAACTCTTTGACACTAGTAATGAGATGGGGGAGGGTTTAAATGGCTCAATGCTCTTTTTCTCCCAATGACAATTCCAATGCAGTAAGACATACTGCCAAGGGGGTATAATTTTTACAAGATTCCATACTGTTATGGCTTGCATCTAGCTGCTCCCCTAAAGCCTGATGTGGCTGGTCATAGATGGGGCTTTTTGGAGGTGGCTGGATCTAGAGAGTGTGATACTTAGACTAAGAATGTGATGATGGGATTGATTCATGGTGCTATGATAGAATTAAAGGTGTCCCACCCAGTTTGGAAGTGCTACCCCACCCTAAAAGGAGGTAATCTAGAGAGAATATAAAGGAAAGAAAGAACACTGCTGTTACTGCTTGCCACTTGCTGATTTCCAACGTCACTGCTTTGCTGCCTTCTACCTACCATCAGATGTTCCTCCTCTGGGATGCCCCTCCTCCATGCCACCCTGCCCTGGAGCCAGCCAACTATGAACTGAAATCTCTACTAACTATGAGCCAAAATAAACTTTTTCACCTTTAACGTTGGATGGGGAGTATTTTGTTTCAGCAATAAGAAAAGTAAGCAAGACACATCTTTATAGTCAAGTGCTCCTTATGTAAATAGATACTTCTAAAAACTTTTTAAAAATTTGGTAATATTACTATTAGGAGCAAAGATAAAAAGAGACCTTCATCTGTTCCATATTAATTCTGATTCCTGCTCTACTACCAGTAAACTACCGTATAGTAGCTATTAATGTATTAACAGTCAACATTTTATATGGGATTCCTTAAAAGATTAAGATAAATCATTTTGTGAAATCAATCTTCATTATTTTTATGTCTATTTTCAGTGGACTTTATGCTTTGTAGAAAAACTGAAATAAACACGGACTAGTTTATAAAAAAGTAAAAAAGGCTTACTATCTCTCCTCCCCCAATAACAAACCAGTCAAAGAAATTCTGTATCAATATTCAATGATGGGGGCTAGAGAGAGATAGCTCAGTAGAATAAATGCTTGCCTGGCAAGTTCAAGGTCATGAGTTCAATCCCCAGTTTAAAAAAAAAAAAAAATTGAATGATGGCTTCAAAAGAACATTCTCAAAAGGCTGAAAAATGAACAGTGGAAGTGAATGTCCACTGGGGTAGGGACTGGTGCTCAGGGTTCGGAGTCTCAGCTTGCTGAGGTCCCACTTGGGTTACTATGGAGGGCTGATTACTATTACAAGGCCCACTGTTGTTCCCTAGACAGACATGAGCTCATCTACTGGTATCAGATTAACCTGTAGGTCATCAGCCATGTCTAAGGGTATTGCAGAGGAGCATGAACATGTTATGTGGCTTGGGTCTCAGCATCATCCTGTAAACTGCTGGTACTAATTCAAGTATTCTGGGTGCCATTCTGAGGTGTTTTTACTCCCATGAGAGACAATTCAACACTCATTTGAGTTGCAGAAGCAGCTCCTGTTGGGTTGTTCTCTCAATTTCTTAGCAGGTAAAGCACTCAGGGGCACACTTTATTTCTGAACAGGCTGTTTTCTGGAAGAGTTCTTCCGAGTTATTGCCTATTCCAAGTTACAGCTAACCTTGACCGTTTCTGTAAGATCCACTTTAGTGGGTATTATCCTTCTCTTCCTTCCAGGCTAGATGTCACATCTACCATCTTGATGCAAGCCACACCTGCGCCTTATACAGTACTGAACTCCCTCCTGGGTGTGTTTGATTTCCATATGTAAATGGAAGGTGTCTAAGTTTCTCTAGACATTTGAGCCTTATAAGAGGACGATCTAGGCCTAAGTAACCCTTGCATAAGATAGTCATTTAAAAAATGTAAAAAGAATGAATTGACAGAAAGTGTATTTATTACTGAACAGTGACACTGCAAAATATGATCACTTTTTCAAGTTTCCACCAAATTCAGTTTCACGTGTAGTGTAACTAATGTTATGCATGAAAAATGTCTTTAATAGGGTAAAAAAAGAGAGTCAGAATGTAAAATTTACCAGGCACATGACTAAATGAAGTAACCAATCAACCCTAAGCTACAATTCCTTCCCACATCAGTACTGCACATCTTGTTCACCATGTGATGACAAAAGCGCAGAAGCCTAAAGTTTTGAAAAAATACTCTTAAAATAATAAAAACATAAAAGGCTTAAAGTCTGTGTGTTACATCACTGTTCTCTGTCACAGTGGTCCTCAATTAGCTCATACCTATAGTTTAAAAAGTATGTTTTGAATGCCAGGTATGTTCCTTCTGACATTAGCTGTACTTTATTGTCTCTTTGGGTCTGGGAACAAATCACTGCAGTTCTTTGAAGGGTCTCAATTTTCACATCTGACCATGGAGGGGCTGGCAGTGATACAACATCAGTACCTTACTAAATACCTGCAAACATGCTTGGTATGATTTTGAGGCACCTTACCATTTAATTTTTAAATTCCATCCTCCCCTCCCTGCAAATCAACTTTTTAATAACAATTGAATATGTAATCTCTGAGAAAACTCCAAAGTGAAAAAAAAAATCTATAAAATGTATAAAAATAAAAATCTGAAAAGTCTATGTGTGGATATGGGCAGAATGCAAATCAAGAGTGCTTTCAAAAATGTATTTTTGGGTTCTACTTCTGGATTATTCTTATAATAACCTAGGTTTTTATGGCAGGTCTTACATACACCTAGTCCAATTCAAGACTGATTGAAATAAAGTTTGTCTGGCTACTCTGCAGGTCAGCATGCTTATGTAATAAGCCCCACATCATTCTGCCATACAGTGACACACGCTGTAGTGCTGTGGGGCAGGCCCGGCCCAGGAGAGCAAGGGCTGTGCCACCTGCAGACTCATTCATCTGCACCAGGTGACCTGATCAGCTTCACAGTGCATGGTCTGGAAGCTACCTTAGTGCCTGTCAAGGACAAAAAATCAACTGAAAATGGTCATTACATTACGAATTACCCTCCTCGAGATATGGTGGGCATTTATTGCTGTGGGCATGGCTTTGAAATCTGTCAAATCAGGGCAGCAGTAATCTACTCACAAAACTCTTAAGCATGTAGCCCCTAGAAATCATGGTGCAGTGATTCACTGCACCAAAGGTCCAGGCAAGACAGTCTACGTTTACATGGTGAAGATGATTTCTACTGCCCCCGGGGAGAGACCAACTCCCCTTGTGCACAGGTGAGAGCCACATGGTTCGTGTGCCTGGAAGACTTGCTTCCTTCTGCTGCTTGCAGCACAGAGCCCACTGATTCCCATGCGTAGGTTCCAGTGAACTGTTCCTGTTACACAACTACCACCCCTCTCACTGTAACACCTTTCTAAAGTCTAGATGCCAGGAAGCCCAGAGGGGACTGAGAAAAGTGCTGTTCTGTTTAGTAAGCTTTCTATAGTTAAAGATGCATAAATGAATCTGATAGAATGGTATCACACAGGTAGCACTGGTGCCATTAGACTGTCTTTCATCAAATGTTAGCAGAGTTAGAGGACCTACGGAGAAAGAAGAAGCATGCCGGACTAAAAGCAGGCTTGAGAATTCTGCTTCTGTCACTTACTGTACGACCCTAGGCAAGTCACATTTTTCCCTCTGATCCTTGGCTTTGTTATTTGTATATGTAAGTAATTCTATTTTTCTTGTTAGAATCAAACACCAATTTTAAAGTGACAATTTCCAGTGGTTCAGGGTAAACGCAGATATAACAGAGATCGCCACTATAGATTGTATTCAGCAGTTAAACATACTTGACTGTAATTTTACACCATACACATGAATGAAGGCCCTTCAAACTCCCAGCTGGGGAGCTCTGCTGTGCCGGACTCCAGCATATCCACTGCATATGCCATTCTGAGATATGTTAAGAGTGAACATAAAGCAACATACCCTTTATTGGAATACGAAGCGTGACTGTCAAATATGTATCTTTCTCCATACAGGCCTCTAATGTAGGTGTAGACTGAGCTATGAAGCCAGCAAAGATTGCTTATGGACATATATACCAGGCCAACATTGAACAGTTAGAACCAAAACTGGAAATCCTGAAAAGCCCCAATACAAGAAGAATTTATTTTTATATATGTTACTTTGGAGAAACAAAGTAACAATTGTGTTCCCAACATTACACAGAATGGCCAATTTTAAATGTTTTATAAATTATTTTTACACACATCATGGGTGAAACAGATTTCCAAAAGAATTACATGGTGAATGTTTCAAAGCATTACTAAGGTGAAATCCAGTTGAAGTTATTTTAAATTCAATATCTGAAGAGAAAAATACTATGTATACCCCCAAAAGAACACAATCAAAACAGAGGGCTGTCAAGCTTGAATCAAATTTTGGTGTGGCTAATCCATCAGTATGCCTAGACCAACTGCATTAGCAATGCTGGTGGCAATAATGTTGTAATTTCAACAAGCCAGTAGTTGGCTAGCAATCAATCCTGTGAAGGCAAAGCAGCATTTGTATCATTAAATGAGTACAAAGAAAAACCGAAGTGCCCCTGATTTAAAAATTGTGGATTCCTATGAAATACATAACCACATGCTGTTAAAAAAACCAAAAAATCTCAAAACCCCCCAAAACCTATTCTACTTTTGAGTCAGTGAGAAATACTACAAATAAATAAAATTAATCAGAAATATTTTCTATTGAGCAGTTACAGTCTGGGATGGCTGTTGCACAAAGGCCTGAGGACAGGGGAATGGGCCAGAAGGAACACAATAGTGGGCAACACAGCAAACAAAACAACAACCAAAGCAGCCAAGGGGAAGCAGCAGTCATGCTTGTGGTATGGAAGCAAAGTCACTGTACCATGTGAACTTATAATAAAGGGGACAGGAAGTTCCCCAAGAGGGCATAGTGTACTCGTTTCATAAAGCTGAGGTTCAGATGTGAATTGACTGGGTGAGGAAAGAACAGCAGATTCAAGGGCTCACAGCATCCAGAATGAGCTGGGCAGACATAACAAGAAGGGGAGCTCCATAGCTCTGTAAGGTTTCATATTTATTCTAGGATAAAAAGGATGATTAGGGGTTTTTTAGCAGAAAGAATAAATGTGGTGCCCTCAGGTATAAGGCTACTGCAAAGGTTTAGGTAAGAAATGATGGTGCCTCAGAAGAAAGTGGTGGAAACAAGAAAAAGAGCTAAGCAATCCCTTACAAAACTTCCTGAGTGTTTTCCAAGAACTTTCTTTGCTGGCCAATGTGATCTTTTTTGAGGCAGCCTGTATAACACTAGGGGGTCAATTAATAGTCATTTTCCAGATACACATTACTAACTCTCCACTTCCTTTCTTAAATCATGTCTTCAGTTTTATTTTTCTCGTTAAGAATGGGTGAAGAAAAACATTATTTTTTAACAGTTCAAGAGAGAGACATTTTCAGCAGTGGAGCAGCAGGGACTTTGTCAGCATATAGTGCCACCTTCCCATGACAAGCCTTAATCTGACATACATCCCCTATACCTCTTGTACCTCAATGGACATGTCAGTCACCTTAAAATCAATTTGGACCTTGAACTCTCCATTCCATATAACACATCACAGCAATATTTATAATCAAAGGATGTTTTTATTTTAGAGAACATAAAAAATCATTTCTGATTTTTCAAAAATTTTCTTAAAATTCAGAGATTTCCTGAGCTAAAAATAGTCTTAGTGATGAAGTTTCTTAACTTGGTAAAACAACATACTTTTCAAAATTAGGATAGAAAATGTCATAGGTCAGGCCTATAGGCTGAGCTAGACTACAGTTCCTCATATCCTTCCCAGCCCCTCTCCCTGTAAAGCAGCAAGAATAGACTCAAGCAAGAGTCTATCTGTAGGTAGGGAACAAGCAAACATAATACAGTACAATCTCATAGCAAGAGACAGAACCCTACTGGTTCATGGCTGAGTTTTTAAAATTTATTTAAATCTTCTATGTGATAGTAAAAGTGAAGTTGAAAATAACAAAGACCTAGATAAAAAGCAACTCCAGGGGCTGTGTCTGACACTAGACTAAGGTATGCATGAGCAGTCCAAAGAATCCAGTGTCTTACTGCTAATCTTTACAATGTTATCCATGATAATTTCCAAACTGAACTATACTATGGCTCAGAATATATGCTATCACTTAAGCAGTTTTCTTACCATCTTTAACTCAGAATACTGTTGAGGTTAGCCAATGTCAGGCCGAGGAAACCTTACTACTTCTAGTATCATCCTGAAAGACCTGTAGATTGACTGCATAGGGCTTTACCACTATTTTATACACACATGTGATTTCAGCAATCCCATTCCCTAACTTCCTTTATTTTTAAAAAGTTAATTAATTAATTAATTGAGACAAGGTTTTGCTATGCAGTACAGGCTGCCTAGAACTCACTTTGTAACCTAGGCAGGCCTCGAACACGCAGCAATCCTCTGGCCTCACATGCTAGAGTGCTGGAATCTACCTTTAAATAAGTAGGATTTGTTGGGCAATGCTGCTGAACTTTGCTAGCAGTGGGTGGACCTTGATGTTGGTGCTAGATCTCAAGTCTAGTGTGAGTATATGTGAACATACAGGCAGAGATTCTTACAGTGATATGAGGGCAGAGTGAAGACAAGTGTGCCAGACATTCGAGAGAAGCACCGAGCCTTATCCTCCATGTCATGATGAGCAATCTCAGGTGGAGCGGATAGCAACCAGGCACAGGAAGATCAGACAGGGACACAGAGATTCAGAGGGTGAAGGCGGGCAGTGTTGAGGACAACCTGGAATACTAACAGGAGGAGGATCCTGATGGTCCAGAGGGCACCGAGAGGCAAAAAGTAAAGCAGGTTTGGGGAGACAAACTTTGCTCCAAATCCACAGATTACTGAAATTAAGGTATCAATTCTGCTCCACCATTGGAGGTATCCATACTCCACCTAATTTCATCCAGTGGGCCCGCTCTAGATGCTTTTCTTGGTGCCCACATAAGATATAAAAAATAAAGGGCCTACTTACACTTTTCTCTCTTTCTTCTCTAAGCTCAGCACCAGAGCTCTTATGGAGCAGGAATCCCAGCATCAAACCTGAGCTGGAGGTTGTGTTCCACCCACGAACTGTTCAGGGAATCTGCTAAAGCTCAGGCAATGGGCCCTGCTCCTCCTGGAGTTATGTTTAAAGGTTTGCTGCCTCTTCTGTTTGTTTTTTTTTTTTTTAAACTGTTTTTGATTTAAAGATTAAGATTTATGGCTTCCATAATACTTGTGTAATTCTAGAAAATTTAATTGAAATTATAATCATCAAATATTAATGGAATTTAAAATTCATTCAAATTCTAAATTTTGAAGGAAAAGAGGACCAAAAGATGAAACCATAGTATTTATATGAAAATGCACAGGTCCATATTTAATTGAACAGATAAACACTCCATGTCAGCTTTTGATATCTTTTCAACCACATGACTTTTCAAATCACAGCTATTATGTTAAAACTTAATTGTACAAAATTCAAAGGGCCAAATCTTAGTACAAATCATCCATTGCTCTTAGCAGAGCCCCCACTATCACCAAGGCTTAAAACATTCACAAGTTTTCTGCTCCTTCTCTCTGACATTTTAATGCATTCTTTCCATTAATGTATTTCCACACCGGTGGCTCCTCATCTATCAGCAGAATTGCGTCATATTGGCTTCAGAAGAAAATAACATCAAGAAAGTGCCTTGTTGGCAAATAGCAACACAGGGTATGAATTACAAATGCATCTCCATAAAGAACAGTTGCTGGAAGGCATGTGGACGTGAGATGCACAGGAGCCACAGATACAAGCAACTGTCCCCCCGCAAGCCAGACACCTCATTAGTCTCTGTAAATGGATGCAGCTGACTGAGCAGAGTCAGCGTCCTTGCTGGCCGCATCCTGGCACAAGATGTCCAGATACTTCAGACATTTCAGTAGATGGGCAGCTACTTACCAAGTGATCTTTGGCTAAGATTTCATGGAGTTTATTCACCCTTTTAATGAGTGGCTAAGATGGAACTTAGCCATTACTTAAAATTTCCAATTTCTTATTTGACTAAAACCAAAAATATTAAGCAACTAATTTCAGTGGTCCTAATTTTTGTATGATGTGATCATTACGATGTAAGTACATGTACTTATATTCGTAATATTTAATACATCAATACCCTTCTACTCAAAGGCAGTGCGACTTCAAAATGATTTTGCCCTTTTACTTACTTAGTTTTTAAAACCTTGGAAATCTGAGTTTTTCTTTTTTGGATGTTTACTGGGGATTCTCTAGAGGGATAGCAATAGGTGAGTGGTGGTGGTCCTTGTCCCTTTCCTGCATAGGTATGTATCCATGCAGATAATACCACCTCGTCTATGACTCAGAATTCTTCAACAGCAATATACCAGTCTTAATAATGTTAAATGCTGGAGCAACATCAGCAAGGCAATTAAATGGTAAAAACACCCCAAATCCAAACCTATCAGTATGCCAATGGGGAACTGTTACATAGCTAGCAAAGCAATGTGCACCAGTAGGAAACGCCTCACACTGCCTGGAGGTGTGGGTATGTACACAGCTGCAGTGCTCTCTATTGTGTAGCAGAGTGGCTGTCTCAGACATATCGTTGGGTTTGGTTTATAAATGCAAGACTTCCTTTAGACAAGAGGGCAAACTCAAATGCCACTAAGAAATTTTAGTTTAGATACAATACTGTGTAGGACAAAGAGGGACAAATTTTCTGCCTCTACTGAGTTTTGCCTCCAACTCAGTGCCTAGGGTGTGTAACCTCTGAGGTCTCAGTTTCCTCTACCATTTGATGAGAGAGTAGAGGCTGGCTAGTGTCCCAAATCCTTCCAGCTCAAAATAAGGCCAGTCTAAAACTGGTGCATCCTCTTGGAATCTATTCTTATACAAACAGAGTAAGAATATTGTGTCAGAAATGACTTACAGACACAAATAATCTCAAGTCACCTAATATTTCCTTTAAGTTTATGTGAGGGATGATGGACTTTAAAGAATTAAAATTTCCTTCTAAAGAAAACACTGAACATACAGCAAACACACAGAAAAAAAAGAATTAAAATTTGTTTACCCATCTACTCTAGTTTAAAGATCTACCCCAGTTTAAAGATCTGGGATTTCTGAGAACAAGTGCAGATTCAGTAAAGTCATGCTTCTTCCTCAGAGATTATTTAAAAAAAAACACCAAAAACCCTGTAGAGTTCTAAAACATCCAGATTCACAAATCAGTTATTTGGCAGAAATGTAAAGAATGGATACAAATCACAGTAATGACAGAGGCAAAGTTATTTTACATATGTGTGAAGGTTACAGATCATACAGTCATTCAAAAACTCTTAGAAGCTACATTATAGCCTGGAACTCATGTCAATGCAAACTCAGGAGTGGAGGTCATCCTCTAATTTTGGCAGACTATGACTCTTATGCTGAACAACGGCTTCAGAGTCCTCCAACCTGGCTGCAGAAAACACCAACACTGGGTTTTTACCAAGACCAAGGAGGATTTCCAATTCTGCTTCTCAAATCTTTACAATAACATTGCATTATTTATTAATGCTTTAAAACTAAACACTGTAGTGCATTTCTGAACAAAAAGTATATCAGTTCTATATAGCTATTGCTTATAAGTCATCAATTCTAAATGACTGGGTATCACTACACAGTTAACTGAGCCCTAAACAAGATCTAACATCTACTGAATTCCTGTCATAACTAAAATGAAGAATTTCTTCACTCAAAAGGTCAAAATGAAAAAAAGTCTATATTCTTATGTTCCTCAACTTATTCAACAGAGTAGGTGGACGTTACACTTATAGAAACATGCTTTAAAAAAAATATATGGTTTCCAACAAGGTAAACTTGTGTTTGCTTTTATACTGTCTTCTATTCATCTCAGTTAAGAAAGCCTGAAGCACAACTGCCATAATTCATTTTTACACTGATCTTTCTGCTTCCAACAGGCACACACTCTGACTTACACTCCACCTTCATCATTAATTTGTCCTTTTCTGATTCTTTCACAGGCTCCAGGTCCTGTGGGGTTCTGACATGAAGAAGAGGCCATTATAACAAGCTGAATACTGAGCTCTGGAAAGGCCCAAGCTACTGCCTTCTTTCCAAAAGGGAAACTGACATTTTGAAAGCTAGCTTTTCAAATAACCAATCTCACTTTCACTGACAGAGCTGTCAATGGGGGAAGAAGGCAAAAACAAAACCAACAACAGAAGTGTGCTGCAACAAGCTATTACACAAGGAAAGCAAAAGCACATTGAAAATCAAATCTCTGAGCCATAGCACTTAAACATGTAACACACGTGTTTTCTTGTATTCATTTCTGCTTCAGAAAGGAATAAGGAGCTACATGCACTGCAAAGTAGAACAGAAGAAATATTTAAAATATAAATATAACTTTTTTCTTTCTTTTTTAGAAAGAATACTGCAGACATAAAAAGCAAAATTCACAGCCAACAGGCACAGGACTTACAGAGACAGCCTTTGCCAAGTGTACTCTGTATGACTTATACAGAATAATTTCAACTTTCTCTCTCTCTCTCTCTCTCTAATTAAGGAGGTGTTGCATTCTAAGGAAGCTATATGGACGCTACTGGATGAAGTACAGATTTGCTCTTTTTGTGTTGGTTAGCCAACACTGATTTTCATTAATCATTAATATACATCAAATGATATCAGTAAATTCATCAATATGTTGAAGGATACTCATTAACTTCAAAATGGTGACAGACTCTGGGGTTACATCATTTGTAGCAAACGGAGATACTTTTTGTTGGTTATGTAATTCCTGCATTGAAAATAGTATTCTGTAGCATATTTTTTGTACATTTCTACTCATTTTGATACACTACTATTCAATGGAAGGAAATAACAGAATTCTGTTATAGTTGTTGGCTGGGCAATGCCACAATGAAACATCTCTGGCACCCAGGTGAGCAGCCCAGATCATCCTCCTGCGAGTCTCATGTCACACACATGCCATGTGTTCTGGGTCTGGTAGGTATGAGTGCATCTTAGTGTGGTGGCAAGAATGACCATCAAGTAGTCATGACAGAAGTGCTATACCACACAGATTCCTAGACAAAACAGCAGCAGCAAAGAGGGAAAGGATACTGGAGTAGGTAATTCCACTGCTTTTATGGAGACAGAAATTATTTTCCTTCTCATGCATGAAGAAAAACAGCCATGCCAGAAGTCATGCAGAAAGGACTCCGAAGGTGACATGTGATTTTCTACCAAATTGCCACACACCTGTTGAGTGCTCTCTTCAGCGGCATGTATACTAAAATTGGAAAAAGAAAAAAAGAAAAAGCACACCACATGCTACGCCATCCCTGTCCCTGGGCACTCTAAGCTGGCCACTGAGACCGGACATGGTAGCACATACATGTAATCCCAGCTCTGGAGAGGATTAGTATGAGTCCAAACTACACAGGGAGACCCTGTACTAAGTACATTAAAAAAAAAAAAAAAAAAAGAAAGAGAAAAAGAAACACAACAAACAAAAATAGAAGGACGAGCCCCTCTAAGATAGATTTCCTGTGAGGTATTTTGAATCCTTGGATTCCTTCTGCAGTCAGATGACGTGTTTAAAAGAGAATGTCCAAGGCTAGCTTGGCAAACCCAGGGCATTATTCCATCTACCAGTCAGGGTGGCACATTACAGGAGCTTAGATGATGGGAAGAAAACATGGGATGGGGATGGCTGGGACAAGCAGGTGACCTAATGGTCGATTAAAGTAGAACAGAAGAGCCTCTTTAGATATAGTCTAAAACACAACTCTGAGTCCCCTGTTCATGTGCTGCTTCACATATAGGTGTGAGGATTACAGGAAGGGGCAAACAAGCAGAATATTCTGAATCATGGATCTGCCAGGTCATGGGTCTTATAAAATTCCTTCAAAGAGGAAAAGAGTAGAAGACAGGGCAAAGGAGAGGGAAAGGTGAAGATTCTCTGATCTAATCTCAAATCTGAGATCTAATTTCACAACTAATCTCAGTTTAGAGATTTGACTTTGGCAAAATAAAAAATTAACAGTCCCATCTTAAATGGGCAGTTTGTAAAGACAAGGCTCAAGAATGGTCTACTGATTGGGAGGAAGAAATAAAAATATATGCATGGATGTTTTTGAAAATTAATTTCTATAAGCTATATACACTGATTTGGAAAGGGAACACAGCAAGACTTTAATCAAGCAGAATTCTGCCTTAATCTCTGTGGTTTTCTTCCTCTCAAATCACCGACAGAGGCCTCATGCCAAAAGCAATCACATAGTTTCTACTTAACAGATGGAAAATAACTTGTGCTTTATGAGTTCCAACCATGGACAATCCATTTATATCTAAATTAGTCTACCAGACACCCGAACTAGTCTTCATAGACAGGTTTATTCCAACAGTCCCTAGAGCAATGGTGAGGAACCCACGGTGCACACACCACAGCTGGCTGTTGGTTATCATTGAAAGCTCTGAAAGGTCTGCCATCACTGCCCTAGAGCTTTGGGTTCAGCTGCAAGGTGAAGGGTGGGGTGCAGAACACTTTAAATGACTGTAATGTGGGAGGGAGAAAAGAAAGGACCCAGGAGAGGAAAGTAGAGGGGGAGGAAGGGAGGGAGAAGATGATTTTCATTTTAATTCCTCAAGATAAATTTATTATTATTTGGAGTAAATAATGAGACCAAGATACTCCTACCATGACAAAATAGCAGTTTCAGAGAAAAAGAACAGAGGGACACATTTTAACATACACACCTGAATGCAGACACTTAGTTTTTGCTATATAGTAATTCCCTCTGGCAAAAGTTAGAATCTATCTTTTCTTCTGAAGAAACCACTGAGGCACAACTTTTAATGTGTTTCATTTAAAAATATATATACATCTTTTAAAACACAGTCATCTTTCACTTACAAATTTCTAGTTATTTTTATTAGCACCAAATACTTAATATTTAGAACTAGGACTACAAACAAGCTTAAGCCTTGCTCTATCAACTTAAACTCCTTTAAACATTATCTTTGTTTTATTAACCATATTTTGGCTCGGACAGATGGAAAGGTATAACCAGAAAAGCAAAACACAGCAAAAAGATATAGAATGTTTAAATCCTCCACACACACATTTACACCAAAACACAATATACATGTGTACACATTCAAAACTTTTAAGATTCTTACAGTAAACTTTAAAAAGTGGAAATGAGGACATGTGTCTTTTTCAGCATTTTAGATTTTAAATAACTTTTGGCTTTACTGTTTCCTACTTCAAACTCATGTTTTAAAATGGAACTATACACACTTTCCCTTACAAGATCTGCTGTGCTGGTTGCAATGAGTATCTGTAGACCTTTCAAGCACACTCCAACAAAAATGACACACCCACTTCTCAGATTCCTTCCTCCATGGATCATAAAACATGCTGTTACTTATTTACTTCTCTAACTTTTCTATTACAGAATATATTTAATGCAAAATACAAAACAAAAATCAAACCAAAGCAAAACAAAAACCCCAACAGCCAAGGAAAAGTATATTCAGTTATTTTTATGTACTCTAGTGAAATGGGGCAGTGCCTAGTCCTTACGTGGTCATATGTCAACATGCAGAATATCAGCCCCGCATTATCCTGAATGGCCTACCTGCTTTGTGCTGAGTTTGCAGCAGCCTGCATCACGGCTGCAGCAGCCTCCTGTGCCTTACGGTTCACAGTGGGCATTGGTGGCCCCATTCCTGGCCCACCCTGCTGAGATATGCCAGGAGAACTGGGGGTCACGCTGCTCATGTTTCCAGGAAATGGTCTGTTCTGCATCCCAGCTGACGGCATTCTTCCCAGGGGCATAGCACCACATGGCTGGCTTGGCCCTTGTCCATGCATCTGGTTGTTGGCATTGATACCCATCCCGGGCCCTGGGCCGCTGTAGCTTGCACTGGGTACCCCACTATACGTTGGGGGTCTGGAGTAGTTACCTAAACAAAAAGCAAACACAAATTAAGACCTATTTAACTTTTAAATTTGTGAAAACATTTGAAGGAAATACTGTCTAACAATGTGCTCACCACTGAGTGTTAGTCATGGTCTACTAGCCCTTCCTGCTGGTGTGGATGAGGCCAGTAGTCTGTAAATATGCTCTCTGCACATATTCCTAAGGTCCAAGAAGGTAAACCCAAAGACAAAAAGCACACATGAGCTCCTGAAATGGGGAGGGGAAAGGCAGGCCACTTTGATGGTGAGCAATTAGAACTGGTAGTTGTTTTAATATGTTCAACACCTTCCATTCTTAGGTTTGAACCCAAATCATAATTTCAACTCCTGGCCTAATATGAGACAAGCCTAACACAGCACATTTAGGACCAACTACAGAAATTGTTGGCATCATGCAGGTGTCACTCTTTTCCCCTGTGTGTGTACCTGCTATAGACAAGGATGGAAGATGAGTCATGACTTCTCATTTCAGCCTCTGCCTGTTTGTGTCCCCTCATGCCACCATTTTGCTGAGCCCAGGGTCACACTAGCTTTTGGAATCTAAGATAAAAAGTAAAGGCATCAAACTGATAAACTATGTTGCTTTCAATAAATGACTACTAAAATTTAAAAAAAGCCAAAAGACTAGTGTTTGTAGAACATATATTATAGTCCTAGTCACATCTTTTGGGAAGACCCTCCTCATCTATGTAACCCAACTATACACTCATCATATGCCAGCAACCGTTCTAGGTAAAGGTTACATATAGGTGTGAGTTAGCACACTGGATTCCTGTGCTTCGGACGCTTGTCATCTGTATGCATACATATGTGTGCACACTTGAGCTGGAGTAGGAAGGGCAAAGATTAAAATAAAAAAACAACAAACATAAAGGCACAAAGACCAAGGCAAGAGCAGGGCTGACTGGGACTGGGGCTCAGGAAACTCTCTGCGGAGCTATGAATACATAGATATTTCTTTGGACAAGCAGTTCCGGAACAAGTGGTCAAGCTTTGGCATTGAGAGGTTGCAGCAGGCACTTAGGTAACCTGTTCTCCTTGTGCTCATTTTCACAGTTTTCTCTGTGAGAAAAAGTCAACTGCCTCTGACATTGTGCAGCTGAAGAACAGGACCAACTGGTACATAAAGGTAAGTATCCTCAACATAAATAAGAAGTGGTAGGATCTATTGCTGGATGAGAACAGGGGAAGAGGGGAGGAAGAATATTCATGAATTAGGGAACATGATTGCTGTTCAGGGGCAAGAAAATGTTCAAGATAGTCACTGAGGAGCTTTCTGAAGCTGTGGGGTATCAGGGAGAAGAACCTACAGCTATTTGGAAGCCCTTGAGAGCCAGGTTTCTAAGTTTGGGATTTATCCAAAAAACAAGGAGGAACATCTCAAGGATTTCTAGCAGAAAAAACTGGATTAACAACAATACTAAAAATAAATACTTAATTTACTATGTGTGAGGATTAGTTCCAAGTTCTTTGTATTAATTCCTTATACACAGCCTAAGAGGATAAGCTATTGGAATGTTCCTGTTGGAGGTGAGCAACTAAGTAAGGTACAGGCGAGGGTAGGTAACGTCAAAGTGAATAACTGGAGAAGCCAAGATCTGACTCAGGCAGGTGAGTGCTGCTCACAGCCTAAGAACATCACACTGTGATATGCTTGCCCCTCTGATATCTAATTGCACACTTGCATAATAATAGAATCATACCTGTGAAATCAGTTTTTCTTAAATCCACACATATAAATCACTACTTTTTTTTTTTTTTTTCAGAGCCAGGGATTGAACTCAGGCCCTTGTGCTTGCCAAGGAAGCACTTATTCTACTGAGCCATCTCCCTGGCCCCCCATAAATCACTACTACATACAAATCTACAAGAAATTTTACAGACACATGTATCACATAAAAGGCATTTCTTTTTACCTCCTGATGATGTGTTAGGCACCATTCACATTAAGATACTTTTCTGCCAAGGGCCACATAGTAAATATTTTGGGCTTTGTGGGCCAAATAGTCAATCACAACTTTTCAGCTCTCAACTTCAGCCTGATAACAGTCACACAGGAGGGTTCCAACAAAAGTTTTATTTACAATAACAGGTAGCAGGCCAAAAAGTGTGCTGTGACCTCTTAGCAGAGCTCTGATGTGGACCAATTTTGGGATGCACCAACAAACTGCTATACTAGCAAAAGAGTGGACCTTGCTTAAGCCAGGCATATCTTTAAACGTGGCACTATTTGGAGACTTACGGAAGGGGGTAAGGATATTCTCCAAACAGCGGTGTGTGTGTGTGTGTGTGTGTGTGTGTGTGTGTGTGTGTGTGTTTAACAGCGAACCAAAGGAGTTACAAATAGAGGGAGATGTCAGGCTGTGCAGAAATAAGCTCTCATTGTTTTCAGGTTACAGGTTACAAATAGTCGAACCTGTTAATTAATTTCTAAGCTCCTCATAGAAGGTTTTGAAGGTCTCACCCTGAGATGCAGGCAAGTTTGTGGGCTGTCTCCCCCATATCATCTTGGTGTAAAGGCTTTTTTCCCAAGTTCTTCTCTTTGAGCAGAAACTTGGACTCATCTTCCTCCCTGTTTTCAGAGTACCTTGCTTCCAGATTACATGACAAGATTAGTGAAATACAGTATTCTTCTTGACCTTTTGCTTTTGTTACAATATACTGGTTCATAGCTAGACAGTACAAGTAATTAATATACATACTTATACTATTACTTAGTGGCTGCTTTCCACTGTCCCCAATGCTTGATAAGTAATTCACTTGGTAAGAGATAAAAACATAGTACTCTATTTACTTTGGAAGGAAATGAAATAACACTTTAATTTCATATTAGAAAACAAGCATATGGACACAGTTATTGTAAACTATACTCATAATGTGGCTTCACTGGAGAAAGAAGGTCTGATGCTGTTGAGCTGCTTACAACGCTGTTCTTTTGAGTCCTCCAATCTTGGGTCTCAATGGCCGTTAAGAGCTGTACCTTAGCACAGGTGGAAAGTCACTGAGAAGCCAGTGGCCTTGCACCCTGCTCCCAGCTCGCATTGCTAATATGGACTAAGAAGAAGCTCAGAGCTATTTTCCACAGCTGGGTTTGCTGGGTAGACAGTCTTTATTTCCTAGCAATAAGCACTCCATGACTGTCAGGCCCAGAGTGCAGCAACATCACCACGCCCTTGACACTGTGTGTGCGCTCTGAGGAGTACATCCAGCACTGGGCTCACTGCTACTTTTCTCCAATCAACTGAATTGACAAAAAAGCATACATTTGGGCAAGTGTGCTAATTATGGAAGATTTTGTTTTGAAAAAAAATTACAAAAATCTCCTTTTCTTTTCCTGAAACTGTTAAGATATTCATCACTAAACTTGCAACCTGGATAAAAACATATTTTGAAGTCTCCAAATGCTTGCCAAAGTAGCAAGGGAAGAAGTATGGACTTTTGAACAAGATCTCAGCACTGGTTGTGATACTTTCTGGCACATGACCTTCACAAATTACTTAACCTCTCTGCACAGTGGTACTGTCATCTGGAAAGTGGCATTGTTAATGGGGAGCAGGTAAAGCAAGGAGCGCAGTTCTAGGCAGAGCAGCCTAATGAATGACAGCTGCCCTCACCATGGTCCACCAGTGGAACAAGATGATCTTTCCCTGCCATCCTTTAAAGACATGGCTGGGGAAAAATATAGCTCACCCCCCACTCATACACATAACCAACAGCGTATCTTTCTCCTCCAAATAAGCAGAAACTAAATATATAAGCCAAGCAAAGGAATAGGAAAAGCCAGGAATGAGAAGTACAATCTTTTTTCCATGTTTCGCTAATAGATTAGTAATTTGTTGGCACTAGCTTTGACAGAAAACAGATGGATGCAGCATTAAGCACAATGAAGGCAGCAGATGCTGGGCCAGCCCACCTCAGCTGGACTGGTCTTCCAGCCAAATCCTAGAGCCCACAGTTTTCAAGTGGGTTCATCTTGGCACACCAGCTTTGGAAAATTGGTCACCAAATGAATTCAGATTTCAACCCACCAGGAGTTATATTCAAGCACCAGAAAGAGGAAGCAGCAGCTAGACTATTCAAGTTGCCACCATTATTTTAGGAGAATTGCAAATAATTTTGCATCTGACTCTAGAACGTTTAAATTTGGTAGTCATAAAGCTCTAAGCTTGTTGCTTTCATTAAACTGAGTATTTCCACTCACACAAGAAATTTTCCTTCTCAGTTTCAACCATTCAATAATTACAGATGACTACTGTAAGCAAGGTTCTACATTATTCACCTCTACTGAGGAAGATATAAAAGGCATGCTTCATAAATTAGATAGTCAAACCTGGGTGGAAAAAAATGCAGTTATATACTATTATAAGTGTATTTGTGCAGCAGGTTTTTGAAATTAGCAGTTAATTGGTAGGATTCTCACCCTGCTTAACTGTATAAGCTGATACCTGTGAACCAAGCAATTGCACTGAAGATAGCCATGTGTAATAGAAGGGTCACACTTAGAATGCCTATCATTTTGGTCTTCTAAATACGTACTTCTTGTCATGACATACAAATCATTACCATACTGTCTCACAAGTAAAAGTTTTTTTTTTTTTTTTTTTTAAATGGGTAATAAATGAAAAAAAGACACAAGGGAAAAAAAAAAAAAAAAAAGGCCACAGGACTGTCCTGCTACAATGCTGTATATGGTTAGATTTCTAAATTTCTGTGTGAAAAATATGTAATTGTGTATTCATATTCTTTAAATATTTTTCATTTTTAAAATTTTTATCTCCATATTCTGCAGGGACTTAATTTTTAACATATCAATACTTGATGGAAAATACCTGTTCCATGTTATGCCTAAGATGTTTGATATTCAGACAGATAGTGAAGTTAAACCCAACTGCATATGTTGTAGGGTAATAATAAGCTTCTCTTCTGGAGGGTTAACAACCTAAGTTTGCAGATCAAAAATTAGAGAAATAGAGGGGCTGCAAGGACAACCAACATTTTGACCATAGCCTTTCAAGCTCAGTGAAGACTCAGGACATAGGAAAACCTGTACTGTAACATCGTGTAACCCAACTGTGTCTCAAATTTTCTGATCAAGGAGATTATGGGGCCACAGAGCAACATGATCAATGATGTAGAGTGTGCCTAAGGAGAGTCACCTGGAGAGAAAACATTCTCTCAGGCTTTCACAGAGAGCAAACTGGTCAAGCAATGGCTGTGACTCATCCTCATGACTGACAATGACAAAGGATTTGCAACCTGGGGTACAGGGTAACAGGATAAATCCTGAGGGTACTTGACTGACCTTATCAGATACAAAAGTTACATTTCTTGTTATATAGGTCTTGATTTATCTTGGTCTTAACCATCCAGCAGAAAATTATAAAAATGAGATATATAAAGTAAAGCCATATTAATAAGTTGAGCTGTGAAAGGCTCAAGTTAACTTCTGTGGCTAATCCACTACTATTGTGGACTGCTGGACTGTGTTGGATTATTTTGCTGAATTCATGCACCTATAGTACTTAGATGCCAATGGAATACCCATCTCTGACAGGATGAAACAAAAAAAAGGGGATACAAAGGAAGGACCATTTTGTATCTGTATATGCAGAATAGTTAGGATAGATTTACAGCTACTTTTGTTTAATTCAATGAGAAGAAAGATTTGTACTAATAGTGTTTGGACAGGATATCCTCTCTGCATCTTATACAAAGGATAACCACTAAGAAGATAACAATGTACAGTGTATTAATTATTGAAGCTGTCCTATTAATCAGTTTTGAAACTGTTTTATTGCTATTTGTTTCTCAATTAAAAAAAAAAGTACATTTGTGAATTACGGCTAGCCAGGCATCGTTTTTTAGTCAATGCTACTTATAATTTTATAGCAATCCATTATGTGATATTAAGTCATTGATTAATATAATTTAATTCAATAACAAACATATGCAATTAAAGCAAAGCATTAGCACAATCATGATTGCTGATATTTCTACCATGACAAAAAGTTTCCTCTTGCCCTTCTGTAGTCAATCGTATGTCCATACAGAGGCCCTGTAAATTACTGATCTGATTCTTTCTACAGTAGTTTTCCTTTTCTGCAATATTGTAGAAGTAGTCTCACTGGACAGCCTTTGGCCTCTGGTTACTTTCACTTAGCATTATACTTCAGAACTCATCCAGTATGAATATATTATTAGTTTCTCTCTTAATAAATTAGTAGTTTTCTATCCTGTATACACTTTCCAGTTTCTGAGCTCCTGAGAACATTTGTGAAGAGTGTATAAAATTAATGTTGGTAAAATTTTATAAATGAGGCTGAGGGACTGTATGGTAAGGGTATGCATAAGTCTGTAACAGCCTGGCAAACGATGGCTGTGCTATTTTTGTGTACACTGCTACCAAACACTGGGTGAGCATTCTAATGATCAGCACTTGATATTATCAAAGGTTAAAAAATTTAGCTATTCTAAAGGCCATGTAATAGAAATAACTGTGGCTTTAATTTTCATTTCCCTAATGACAAGTGATTATTTTTAGGTTGTTGTTTTTTTTTGCTGGTTACTGTACTTAAGATTCATTCATGTGAAGAAAAAGTTCTTCACAAAAAACCTGACTCTTTGTACTCATAACAATCATATAGGTGAGGGAAACTGATCAAGTAGCAGTTAAGAAGATTGAAAATGAAAGTTGACTCTGCTAAAATTACACTAAATCCTATTATTTTGGGAATAATTTGTTTCTTTGAACCAATAACATTGTTTCTTTGAAGCAATACACAAGGTATTGTGTTTTTCCTACATTACCATGATTTAAAATGTTGTTTAAACTTTATTACATGATAAATATAATAAGTTTATTACATGATAAATATGATAACCATATTACATGAAGTTTGTAAAAGACAAGGGCAGAGCTGTTATCTTTCCTTACGGTATCACTTCATTGTTTCACTTTTGGTATTTTTAAATGTATGTTTGAACAATTAAATCCTCTGAAATTTGATCACTAAGTGATGCAAACTCAACCCAAAAAATATACAAGCACACAAACAGATAAAAATTAGCCTTAGTTTCACTTCCCAGAAATGAGACACTATGTGTTGTAAATTATTTGTAGTCACTGAATGTCAACCCACTAAGCACCCAGGCAGGGGCTGGGAGGCATGCCAGTGTCTCAGGACCTCTGTCTTAGCAAAATTCATTCATTTCAGAAGTCACTATGGGCCAGAAAGACAGCAGCATAAGCTCAGCAGCATAAGCACCTGCCTGGCAAACTCAAGGTCCTGAGTTAATCTCTGGTATCAAACAAACAAAAACCAAACCAAACCAAAAACCCAAAAAGCCTCAAATGAAGTCATTATTAAGAGCTTCTTGTTAACCAGGTTCTGTGTTAAATGATTGGTATTCATCAGTGAACAGCAACAGATTGTGCCTACACTCTAGTGGAGAGACAGAAAGGCAAATAAATACAGACAAAGTGATGAGAATGATGAAGAAAAATGAAGCAGTAACAATTCTAAAAAGTAGAGGAGGTTCAAGTGCTAGAGAGAAGCCACTGTGGGCAAGGGCACTGTGTGCACGTGCCTGCTTCTCCTGGAGAAGCGGGGGATCCTCAGTGAAATGCTCACTAAGGCTAGTTATTGGACACATACTCCAGGACACATGTGCTGAAACTGGTGCTAAGATCTGATGGCCCAGCAGAAATGGTTCTGTGTTTACAGCCTTTAAAAATCTGTCATTAAAGTTGTCTTCTTATCCAGATTATGTGTCCTATAGTTGTTGTGGAGATAAACCTTTTAAAACAGTAACTTCTGTATTGTACTTAGTATAGAAAAGCAAAGCTCTATGGTAAAAAAAGGCATCTATGATTTGAAGTTTCCAGTATCACATCCTGCAGGAGCTTCAGGGTGCAGAGCTGCCCAATTGTCCCCACTCCCCACAGGGACATACAGACTTCAAACTGCAGTGAGGAAGGAAGCCCCGCAGGAAGAAAAAGAACAGTCTCTATCTTCCTCACTTGACTAATGTCTGAGGAAGCCTCCTGAAGGTCACCCAGGGACCTTCTTACAGATTTGTGAAAAGTGATTCAACAGGTAATTTTTTTTTTAAACAAACACTTGAGGGGGCCGAGGAGATGGCTCAGTAGAATAAGTGCTTCCCTAGCAAGTGCAAGGGGCTGAGTTCAATCCCTGCTTCCGCAAAAATAAGTAAATAAATAACAACAAACAAACACTTGAGTAAATGGCAGAACAAGCTCTAGAAAGGTGTGGTTTACAGACCTACATGTCCATGTGCTGCACCTTCCTGCACTATTGTAAAGAATGACCCTGATTCAGACTGGCAGCAATAATAGCCCACTGTCACAGCAGCGTGCTTGGTAAGTCAGTGAGTCCAAAGGACTCTACCTCTTGAGTACTACTGGCTTTAATAATTAGTTTCACACAAGTCCAAATTAAGGATCCTTTGTTTTTTCTCTTTCTTTCTTAAAACTGATTTGCAATATAATTTTGGCTTTTCTAAAAAATTAATTCACAGATTTTTCAAATCATTACTATCAGTCTAAGAAAGAGTCATGCTTATATCTTGTAATTCCCTTTAAATTTAGGCTAATTTTAAGCACAAGAGCACTAAAGAAGACTTCTTACATTAAACCTCTTTTGTTAAAAAATGATCTAATTAATTTTCTGCTATTAGAAAGAGACTTAGAATATTCCTTTAATAAAACAAAACAGGGCAGAATGTGGAATCCTTCTGCTCCATATAAGAGATCCGAACATGTAAATAACTCAAGAGAACAATAGCCTGTACCCCATCAAGTGTTTGAAGACAAAAGCAGTGAGTAATGAGGGGGCACGACCTGCACAGAAACAGCCTGGGGAAAGCTGAAGACCAGGACCTGCGTCTTCTCCATCACGATCCGCATACAGATGTCTGACCAGAAGTGATGTGTCCAGTCTCACTTGGTCACAAGACTGTCATTCACACTAGAAAGACGAGAGCTGGAACTCTTGGGCCAGAGTGACAGTGAAGGCCCCTGAGGCCCTTCAAACAGTTTTCTACCTTTATACTTCTAGACACAAAACAGTTGCAATATTATTACTGTTTAATTCACTGTTTTCAAACTGCATTCATATTTCACCTGAGTATCATTTGGGGTTTGCCATTGCTGACTTTCTGAGAAAGTAAATGGGGTTGGGAATACAGCTCAGCAGATAAGTACCTGCCTAGCAAGCTCAAGGTCCTGAGTTCGATCCCTGGTACCACAAAAACAAAAACAAAACCAAAAATCTTTCTGAGAAAGAAAAGGAAAACTTCACATGAGAAATTTTACAGGAAAAAGCTTTTAACCCTTCTGAAAACTACATTCTATACAAGTAACTGAGAAAAAATCAGCCCATCGGATTTACCTACTTCGAAATCTTTTGCTTCCTAAGACACACACTATAAAAATGAAGGTGTAAAACCAGGGCTATGTTAATGTATACAACCTGCATAGCTGTATGTGGTATCCCTGCAGACTCCCAAATGCTATTATACAAGTGAGTGACAACTGGTGACAGTCTAGACTAAGGATTATTGTTACTGACAAAAGGCAACACTGCTTATTTGTAGTAGAGCCAAGGCCAGCCTTACTTTTTACAATTAATAACAAATTAATTATAAAGTATTTGTGGATGGTCAATATGACAGATGCTTTCCGAGAGAACACAAAATCAAATAGGACAGAATTTTTTTTTTATAAAATAAAAAGATTTTAAATATGGAATGGACTTTAGCTCTTTTCCCCAAATTTATTTATTAATAGTTAGTGTTAATTACATATTTACTTTCTATTAAAGAGACTCACTATGGCCCTTTCACCTTGCAAACACTTTGCAAAGGTAGTTATTACATGTGTATTACTAAAGGTGGAAAACTACTACTTCATAAAATATACTGTAACTAAACATTTTTTTACAGTTAGGTTGGTGTTACCTTGCTTGTAAATTTAATAGCTCATATTTTATAACATATATTGATATCTGTATCTACATAGAAACATTTTCCCATTGTTTTGTAGAATTCTCTTAATTATGCTAGTGTTATGATTCATTTCAATGCTTATATTCCTAAAATGCTCCTTGAAGGCAAGCAGACAGCCTCTAGTTTCTGCTTTCCTAGTGGTTTGATAAAGGAACAAATAGCAAGAAAGGAGTATTCTTAAGCCCTTAAGAATGGCCAATCTGTGACTGAGGGGGCAGCTTCTGCGATCAGTGCCCCATGGGGTGAACCCTGGTCCCGCCACTTCTTGCCTGTGGGATCATGTAAAAATGACTTAAGCTTCTCAAGAACCAAGAGAATAGGCCCCTCAGCTTGCAGTAAATTGGGCTGGACATGGTCAGTCACTATGCCCTGGAGAAAGCATTTGCCAAAGTATTTGAAAGGTGAGAGGGCTGTTTTCCTGTACCTCAGTTTCTTCCTCTGTGAAGTGGAACAGTAATGGTATCTATCTCACAGCATATCATGAAGACAAAGGGAAAACACAAGAGGACTCCATAATGATGTATACAGTATATATATATATATATATATATATATATATATATATATATATATTGCTGCTTATTATTAATGACAATTTTGGAAAAGATGCTCTTAATGACAAAATGGTTACCAAAGGGGTTGTATAATACCATTCCCGAAGATGTCTTAAAACAAATTAATATATAACCCTCCAAGAACATCATCCAGCTGATAACAGAGACTTGCATACAAGTTCATCTTCCCAGAGATTTAAAATTTGTAATACAGGATGTGAGCTGATTGCTTCACTGAAAATTTTGTTGTCAAGAGGACTAATAAAGAGTTTGTGTAGCATGTGTCATTGGGGGTTTGCTGAGACCAGGTGGTTAGTTTTGATTTGAACATGAGAGACCAGACTATGGTACTAATACTAGTGTATAATGCCAGGAAGGGTCACGCCTCAGAATGGACTGTGGATTGGACCTGTTATGGAGAAGAGGTAAGGGAAAGGGCACATAAATGCAAGCCTTGGACTGTGGACCCTCCCAGGTATCAAACAACAGATAGTGCTGATTCAATTTCTATCAACCAATATCAATAGGTATATCTTTGTAAAAGCTACAACATACTTTCCTGACAATATAATCTCATTTATGTGGGGATCCACTGGCTGGACTGGTACTGCAAGCCCTGGTACTGAAGCAGGGATTTAGGCTAATTAAATAATGAAAATGGTATCAGCCTCTAGAGTAATATAATTCAGTTTTCTCACTTTGCAGAGGAAAAATAATTCACAGAGAGAGTAAGCAATTTTCCAAGGGGACAGTAATTTGGGTGAGAATTCTCCTAGGGTCAGTGCTCTTAAATGAAAAGTCTTCATATTCAATGAGCCAGAAAAGTGAGAGATTTATTAAAAAAAATACTACAGAAATTATCTTTCCAGGTACCAATTACTACAGACTGAACTAGAAGTTTACTCACAAAGGACTCAGTGATAGCTTAAGGCTCAGTTTTCACTTATCCTGAGCAGAAGAAGGATGACCAAATTATTCAGTAGGATAGAGGTCAATTCTGAGGATTATATGAGGCCTTTATGATTTATAGGTTAAGGCCTAAACCTCCTGAAGGAGCTCACATTCTTAGAAAAGAGCTCAAATCTTGTCTCCAACTACATTCTGAGCAAAGCCCACATTTTCTGTGCTAATCATTATTTATAATTTGCTTTGTCAATGTCCCTATAGTAATATCCTGGTTTTGACAAGGCCTGCCATGCCCAGTGGGGGTGGCAGGCACATGGGCTGCCACAAGGGAGTGACTCATAGTCTTGTTTCAGCTCAGCAAAAAACTGTTATGTATCACAATTACCTGCGGCCAACAGGTACATACAGACTATTACTGTCCACTGGGACTAAATTCCCAAGGGTTGCTTTGATTAATGATACAGAAAATTATTTACGATATGGAGTAATGAAAATCACATGAAATACAGAAGTCTATCCATTCTGACATACAGACAAAAGGGACCTGACAGGAAGGGTTATGTTTTGGACATCCCACCCCTGCTAGTCTTCTTTCTTTTTGCAGTATTGGAATTGAACTCAAGGGTATTCTACCTCTGGGTTACATCCTTAGTTCTTTTTATTTTTATACAAAGTCTCACAAAATTGCCCAGGTAAGAGATGAACTTTTGATCCTCCTGCCTCAGTCTACCTTACTGTGCTGAGTACAGGTGTGCACCACTGAACCCAGTTTTATTTTGGATATTTTAAGCATTTTCCTAAGTACGTCCATTGCTAATGCACTAATTACTCACTTTCCAAATTGTAAAGTACTATGAAAAAAAGAAAAGTTTCTGAGATGCTGAGGGAAAGCCAGAGAGGTTCTGGGGTGTTTCTAGAAACTTGCCAGGCTTCAAAGGTTCCTCATCACATGCTGGCCAGGCTCTAGGCCAAAGAAAAGCAAGCCCCTCTAGGAGGTGGAAGGCATTCGAGGGGCTGGCTTAGCTTAGGTACAGAGGTGGGATGCATTAAAGACATTTTCTTCTTGGCCACTCAATCTCCATTTGGAATGTTCCTGCGATTATGAGAAATAAAGACACTGCAGGAATTGTGCCAGGTTATTTCATTCTCTCCAAAGTATCCATTAATATCTAATTTAAGTAATTACAATTAAGTAAATGAAATATAAAGAAGGTGTTAAATTCAAATGACTTCCTGCTAAAAACAACTTCAAAAATACATTATCAGGTTAAAAGCCTTGCTGAAAAGATTCTATGACAAAACCTACAGTATCTTCTAGGAAGGCAGGACATAAACAGGATGTTTGGGTCATGGCTTAAGTCATTTTATCACTCTTCCTTCCTCTTCCTGTTGGAGAAACATATATCTGTGTCAGATTCTGTCCTATTTTTTTAAGAGTAGGACAATTGTGAGTGGGGCAGTAACAACTGTTGTTTATCTGATGTTTCACAGGGTAACACCCTGCTGAACCAGCAGCTCATGTCCTAATGGAGGTTACTGAGAAGGAGGGATAAAATTCAAACGCCACATAACAAATTCCAAGTTTTAACTTAGAAATCTTAGGGCAAGGCCTTTGTTTGTCCACAAATATCTGAACTACATTGCAGAAAAAAAAAAAGAACTACATTGCAGAGATGAGTTCAATCACACATAGAATACATCCCCTAGTATCTGATGCATAGTGCCTAGTATCTGATACACTATGTGTATCTAAAGAACTGTGGATTTGCATTGCTCTCCTACCCTTATTAACATATATGGGAAGCTTAGAATGCATCTCTTGTCAGATAGCCTCAAAGAACTAGCAAATAAGCAGTGTCCTCCACCCACTGCCAATGCATTTTGGAGAACATTCATTTTTACCTTGTGGTCCATACTGGCTCATCTGTGGACCGTAGGTTCCACTTGAGTTACTCTGCTGAAAGCTACTCATTCCAGGATGCATCTGGCCTCCAGGAGAAGGATGAGGCGACATGGATGGTCCTGTCTGCTGAGGCCCATATTGAGACATCTGAGGATTTCTTTGTGTGCCTGCCATAAAACCTAAGTGGAAGATAAATGAAAACATGTGAATATGGGTGTTTCATAACCTCTGTACACACAAGACAGGATTATCTAAGAGAGGGATCAGGAAAGGTTTGGCATTATAAGATTCCCCTAAGAAAATACCCAAAGTCATTTCAAACCCAGATGAGGAACTAGGATGGTACCACCGGGACATCCTAGTCCTTACCATGAACTCTCAAGAGTTCTTGGCTACCTAGTAGACAAATTTCACCTAGAAAAAGAAAAGGGGGCAGAAAGGCAAGTTACAATATTCATTCTTGTAGAAAAGGGCCCTATAAAAAAGCAACAGTAACAGGTAGGAAGCCTCTATTTTTGCCAGGTCTCTGGCTCCTAAGATATGCCAGCCAACCTTCCTACACCAATGGTTTTCAATTTCTGCAGTACGGAGCTGTCTCCTTTCCTTTGAGTTCCTAAGGCAAAATCATCTAGATTCCTGAATTATTTGTCAGCCTACCAGGAACTGATGCACACTCTCCCTCCCAGGTGCTTCAGGACCCACTGGAAGGTCCTATGTATACACTACTCCTCCATATTAGAGCCTGACTACCTCCTCCAACTTGCTTTGCCAGTCCGTGTCCTCACTTGGTATGTAGTACTGCTGGTCACCCCAGTTCTCCTGTCAAAAACTTTCCTTCCTTCCTCTGTGTGCCACTGACTGGTCTGCACATCCTGTAGACCCTACTCCTGTAATGCACCTTGAGTTGCTCCTCTCTTTATTTCTACTTCTGGGAAGCCTAATCTCAGCTATGTTCTCTTTTTGCCCACATTGCAGTTATTTAACATGTTCATGATGGGCTGTAACTCCTATGTCTCATTGCCAGGGGGCTTGAATCACCAGTAGTACATTCATGGCTGCCCCAACAAGTGGCTTTATATTTATTTTATTAAGAAAAAGACTAATAAAAGTGATTAAATCTGTTTGTACCACTAGTGGTACAAGCCACTGTATGGAACAGTTATGCACATAGTTGAAAGAGGCATGAACTTGTTAAGGGATCTCTCAGCACAGACCCTCTATCCCTGCTTCTGTCTTTTAGTTTATTTTGCAAAATCTGTCAGAATTCTCTTTCAGGAATAAAAAAGAAGAAACTAGAGCAAATCTCCCACTTACACAAAGCCCTTCAAAGCTTCCAACTGCACCAGGACTCAAACGCAAATGTATCCTAGTCTAGGAGATCTTCCCTGGTCTAGCAATTTTATTCTTTCTCCCTCCCCAAACCCTTCTTGTCTACTGCTTTCCTTCCCTCTGTTATTCCAAATGTTCACTGGCCTATGGTAGTTCCTAGAAGACAGCATTAAGCTCTTTCTCTTGAAAAAACTTTACTCTTCTCTGTTCCTCCTTTCCCAAGTACTCTTTATGTTGGTGTATCTTTTGAACTGAACACTCCACTGACATCTTGCCAACTCTTGCTGTTTCTCACTCCTCTTCCTATCACTCTTCATAACCTGTAAGCATTTTGCTATAACTAGTTTTTGATTCACTTATTATCTTTCTTCCCCACTGATCTGGGAGGGTAAGCATCACACCTGTGCTCTCTGTTGCATCCTACAGGTCTTTCAGCTGTGTGGGAAGCAGTAAATTCCAAAACCTTTTTTTTTTTTTTTTAAATGAATGGACATTAAATTGCTTATACACACAAATAAAATAATGTGCTTAGAACATATAGTAAGTGCTTGGTGAACTGGTATTTTTTTTTCCATAATTTTATTGAGAAACAAATAGCAATGACACAGTTTCAAAACGAAATTGGTAGGACAGTTTAAATAATTAACACACTATATACATTCTTCCTAGTGGCTAATTGCTGTACAAGATGCGGACATGATATCCTATTTACAAACACTATTAGAACAAATCCCTGTATTCATTAAGAGAATGTAACTATATATCTATCCTAACCATTTTGAATACACAGATACAAAATGGACATTCATCTGTATCCTTTTTTTGTTTAGTTCTGTCATTTGAATATTATAAGTGTGTTAACTCAGCAAAATATTCTAAAAGAGTCCAGTAGTCCATAATAGTATTGGGTCTTCTGCTTCACTGGCAATGTCAGAAACTGTTGACCTGAGTCCCCTACAGCTCAACATAACACCATGGCTTTACTTCTTATATTTCGTTTTTATACTTTTCTGCTGGATGGTTAAGAACAAGGTAAAGCAGGACCTATGCAACAAGAGTTGCAGCTTTTGGGTCTGATGAGGTCAGTGAAATTCCCTCAGGATTTATCCTGAAATCCTGTACCTCAGATTGTAGATGTCAGTGTCAGCCATGTGGATGAGTGATGGCCATTGCTTGGCAAGTGTGCTCTCTGTGAAAGCCTGACGGAATGTTTTCTCTCCATGTGACTCCTTAGGCACACTCTACATCATCGATCACTTTCCTCTTTGGCCCCATAATCTCCTTGATCAGAAAATTTGGGACACTACCGAGTTATGTGATGTTATAGTACAAGTTCTCATATGTCCTGAGTCTTAAGTGACCTTGGAAGGCTAGGGCCAAAATGTTGGCTTTCCTTGTGGCCCTCCTTTTTCTCTAATTTTGGTCTGCAAACTTAGGTTGTTAACCCTCCAGAAGAGAAGCTTATTCTTATTACCATACAACCTAGGCTGTTAAGCTTAACCTCACTATCTGTCTGAATATCAAAACATCTTAGGCATAACATGGAACAGGTATTTTTCATCAAGTATTGATATGTTGAACTTTAAGTCTCTACAGAATATGATGAAAAAAACATTTAAAAATTAGAATATACTTTAAAAAATAGGCATAAAGAATTGTATAAGAACTGTTATTTTAAATCAATAAAGAAATACATTTATATGTAGATCTATAATATCAGGTACACCTATTTATCGGTAGCTGAAGCCAATATGAATACTCAGAATGATAGAATGCCGAAATCAAGGCACAGATATAAGAACCTGGTGTTATCAAAATAGTACACCAACAGAGCACAGTTTGGGAAAAAAGAACAGAACCATGAGCTTATGCTACAGACAGTGCCCATGTCATTAAAGGAAGGCTGTGGCTGGCTTGTAAGAAGTAAACTGCTGCCTGTTCTTGAGAACCCAAGGCTGCAGTTTCTAAAGAAAAGTCCTATGTAGCAGCACAATGTGGGATAATACCTAGATCCAAGGTTCATATAAACTAGGGAGAGTAAATAGCATATTGTTTATGTACAAAGGTAAGGGCTTATATCTCAGCAAGAGGAGGTCTTTTAGGGCTGGCAAGATAGCTCAGTGGACTAAGTGCCTGCTTTGGCCAGAGCAGGGACAGGCGTTTGATCCCAGGTTCTGCAGGCCATGCTGGCCAAGCCCCTGGGGTGCAATGAGCCACAGATGGAATCCGGGCGTGGTTGCACAGGCCTGTAATCCCAGCACAGGGGAGGCTGAAAACAGGAGGATCAGCATGAGTCTGAGCTGCATGGTGAGAACCTGGAGCGAATACATACATGAAAAAAAAAAAAAAGTCTTTTTAATACTGCTTTTGCTTAAAAACACATAAAAGCAGTCATTCCTTGTTATGCTATTAAATTTATTTATAAAAACAAGCTTTACGAAGTTGAGCCCAATTGGCAGCTCCCAGATATAAATATCATAGAAAATATCTGCTTTTTTCTAATCTGAAAACAAATAGAAATCAGGGCACATAAAATTACTATAAATGACTGCATCTTTAAATGTTACATGAAAGCTTATTTATCTAAGCTTTACTACGAAAGTCTCACGAGTTTCAGATAGAGTTCTGTTTAGGAAGTGTTTCAATTCTGTACATATACGTGAATGTGTATCTTTCCCCTCTCCTGTAATTGTTTTTGTTCTCACTGATTACACAGGGATAGCACCACATGTCCTATTAGCATATGACTTCACTTCAACCAACAAGGTATCCATGTTAAAAACAAAAACAAAAACAAAACAAAACAAAAAACATGCACACTCAGAACTCCGATGATATCCTACCTCTTCTCCTTATTTCTGGAATGTCTTCTGTGGGCTCAAGGCTTAAGTGCACTGTGCCCTGGTGAGTTACTTCCTCATTTTATGATTATTCAGCCCTTTAAAAGTGTGATTTGACAATTTTATCACTGAAATTTTTCAGAAAATAGTTTGTGTAAAGTCTTTAAAAGGAGTTAGCATCTGAAAAACACTTCAAGCTGAGAGCTGGGGGATGTAGCTCAGAGGTAAAGTGTTTGCCTAGAGTGCATGAGGCCCTGAGTTCCATCCCCAGCACTGCAAAAAACAAATAAACTAGGAACAATGAAAACAGAATGTGTCAGAACATTAAATCTTAGGTATAAAGTCCTATGGGTTATGAAATCTGCCTTGTCACATGGAAATTAAAACTGAAAAACTAATTTTCTTTCTGTATATTTTCCAGTGACTCCACTTACAGATGACTCCACTAAAATTCTGTTTTCTATTTTCTTTAGGAGTCACCCTTTTCCTTATGTTCCCTAAAACTGCAAAAAGGGAAGGTGACAACATTCCCCTGATTTCTGACTCAGCTATCACCATCACTTCACATTATAGCCTAGTGTAAAGAGTTCAGAATTCAGTGGGGGAGAAGGATGTGTTGAATAAAAATTAAAAACACTGCGGTGCACATTGAGTCTAACGATGTGACTTTTGGCGGTTTTAATTTCTTATAGCTTTAGTTCCCTCATCTTAGAATGAAGATGAGCTCCTATAAAAGTCAACTGAAAGAACACACCAAAAAGTATTCTGTAATACAGAAGTTAAGAGATGATGATGCTAACTTTTTGCTTTTTGTTGTTGCTGTATTTTCATTTATTTATTTATTCATTTGATACTGGGCCTCACTATGCAGCTCACAGTTGTAGTGATCCTACTGTCTCAGCTTCTCCAGCACTGGAATTACAGGCATGCACCACCATGCCAGGTTCTGGGCCAACATGGCACACCCAGGTTCCAGGGCCAGCACAGCATGCAGGGCTGGGGATCCAAGTTAGGTCCATGCGCTTACCAGGCAGGTGCTTAAACTACCAAGCTATCTCCCCAGCCCTGCATTGGTTTTTTGAAATGCGGTCTTGCTGGTAGTTCAAGCTGCAGTTGAACACATTAGGTAGCCCACGTTGGCTTTAAACTATTGGCAATCCTCCTGCTTCAGACTCCAGAGTGCTGAGACTAGAGAAGTATACCAACAAGCCCAGCAATTTTCTCCTTAGTGAACTTCTAAGAGTATCTTTAAATGCCTACATATTCCACAAATGGAAATTCAACTTCCAGGTAGAATGAACGAGCTGGTTTTTATTTCTGTATTTTTTTGTTTTTAAAGATACATGGCATCCATGCTGTTATGTTGAGCTGTAGGAGACTCAGGTCAACAATTTCTGATACTGCCAGTGAAGCAGAAGACCCAATACTATTATGGACTACTGGACTCTTTTAGAATATTTTGCTGAGTTAACACACCTATAATATTCAAATAACGGAACTTAACAAAAAAAGGGGATACAGATGAATGTCCATTTTGTATCTGTGTATTCAAAATGGTTAGGATAGATATATAGTTACATTCTCTTAATGAATAGAGAGAGTTGTTCTAATAGTGTTTGTAAATAGGATATCATGTCCGCATCTTGTACAGCAATTAACCACTAGGAAGAATGTATGCAATGTGTTAATTATTTAAACTGTCCTACCAATTTTGTTTTGAAACTGTGTCATTGCTATTTGTTTCTCAATAAAATTATGAAAAAAATAAATTAAAAAAAGATACATGGCATCTGTATCACCCCAACAAGTGTGTAACTGTGTACATGTTCCAAAGGATTAAAAGGGTGCATTATGAGAAGTAGTTCTCCCTCCCCTATCTGCTATTGTAGGTCGCCAGCTAACAGCAAATGGCATTTCAATGAATTCTTTCAGAGGTATTTACATTTTTTTATTTTATGGAAAAAGAAAAAGAAAACAAAATTTGATAACCAAATGATAAGAGAATGGTAAGTTATTATACTGTGATTTTTTTTTTAATACTGTGTATTGTTATTTTCAAAATAGTTACTTAAGCAGGGGCCGGGGGTTTGATTCCTGGGCTTGCCAATGCTGGCCATGCCCCCAGGATGTGCTAAGAAGGTAAATGAGACTGGGCATGGTGGTGTGTGCCTATAATCCCAGAACTTGGGAGGCTGTAAACAGGAGAAGCACTACAAATCCAATCCAGTAGTCAGACCCTGAACACCCTGTAGCACCCTCCCCTAAAATATAAGAAAAAAAAAAAGTTACTAAGAATACAAAATATAAGCCAAAAGAATTCTTAAGAACAAACATGTGGTTGTATTTTACTCTGTATCTTTCTTATCAACAGTAAATATGAACATTGTTTAATGGCTCTTTGAGATCTTTTTCTGTAGCAGTTTGTTGTATTGCTTGTCTAGTTGATTTGCTTAATATTAACATCAGCCATAGAGTGTCACAAAAACAAAATAGTAGGACCTGATGTATTTTGAAGTTAACTATACTCCAACATGCAGGATGAAGAATGAAGTGAAGTAAAATTAAAAGTTTAAAGGCCAATTAGGAGTTAGATGAAGATACACAACATATAATAACAATTAAATGCCAATAGTAATCCCCACATAAAAATGTTTTTAAAAGGTATGAGGGCTGGCCAGATAGCTCAGTAGACTAAAGCACCTGCTTAGGCAGAGCATAATGGTCAAGGTTTGATTCCTGGCATGTGGTGCTGGCCCGGCCCTGGGACGTGCTGAGGCAGCTATTGAGATTGGGCATGGTGGCACATGCCTGTAATTCCAGCACTTGGGAGGCTGAAAATAGGAGGATCACTATGAGTCCGATCTGTGTTGTGAGACCCTGTACTAAATACAATAAAAAATAAATAACTAAAAAATAAAAGTCTTTAAAAGTTATGGAATTTTGCCATAATCTTCTAAACAGGTGATGAAAAATAAAAAGATACTAACTAAAAATTTCTACTTTTCAGCAGAACTATAGAAACTATTCATGTCTCTTGCTTATTTTATCATTTATAAAGTGGGGATAATCATATTTGCCTCACAGGGTTGTTGTGAGTGAAAAGCTTTTGCACCCTGTGAGCTCTCAATAAACATTAGTGATTGCTACTAATACATATTCTGAAAGGAGGACGCAGGAGGGAGAGTGGTGTTCCAGAGTTCAGGCTCGAATATCAGGCTGGCCTTTAGAAGAGCTATGGAAAACTTCAGCCTGTACTCACCTTCTAGCTTCTATTTGTAATCTGCTAGCATAGGGCTCTGTGCTTGATTGTAGTGGGAACTCTTCTAGCCCAAGTGCTGTAAGATACTGGTTGAAATATTTTTTTCCCTAGGAAAAAGCTAAATTAGGCCTGTAACTTCCATTTTTGGAGAAGACAGTGCTTTTGTCTCTAATTTAAATTTTTAAATTTTAAATTAAATATTTACATGTTTAAAAAAAAAGAAAATGGGGGAAAAATCAAATTTGAACCCAACCTTCTCTACTTACTTATGGTGGCATATTTGAGTTTATTTTGTATTTAAAATTTGAGACATAATTTGAAGATAAAAAACATAGCTGAGAGAACACAGCTATATGTTTTAAAAACAGCATGAAAATTTTCTAGGTATAAACCATTTGAATTTACAAAACCAAACTTTCTAGTAAGGAAAATTGAGCAAGTATAAATTAATTTTCTATAAATTATTAAAGTATACAGTATTAAGTTATTAAATGTATTAGAGAATTTTACATTCCAAGTTAGTACCTAATGAGAAAATTCAAACTTGGGCAATGAACTAAATTAGATAATTTTATTTACATTATATAAAACAATGTTTCCTAAAAAACAAAACAAAACAAAAAAGTGTTTCTTAGAAATTGTATATGAAAGTACAGTGTTACCATGGTTCAGAAACTCAATTTTCTTCATGATTCTGGTTGGAAATCAAACTGGACAAGAACCCAATAAAATTTCCCAGTTAGTTCAGCATTGAACTATTGAATTTGATATGGTTTCCATACAACTTGGTTTGCAACTAGAACTGTGGAAAGAATCAAGTTCACGAACCACAATACCACTGTATAACGTATATTTCATTAACATAAATGTACCCAAGGATTTTTAAAGTAAATTTATTATTTTTGAGTCCTACATTACATATGTATGCAACAGAAACACTTGTATTACCACAATGTAAATGAAGAGAGGCACATTTCTAACAAAAAAAACTCAGCTGCCCTTTAGGGAAAAAAAATTCAAAAAAAGTCGAGTTTCTCAGAGCAAAGATAGTATGTTGGAAGAAAAGCAACACACACATACTTATCTATTTGGAAGCAAAAGACATGGGTTAGATGCTGCATCTACCAACCCATGAGCTCTGCTGCATAAAACAGAGAACACATTTCTTGCCTGGGTTAACAAGAATATTCTGAGAGTCAAGTAAGAAAAGCGTATGCAAACATACTTTTCTACACTGGAAAACACGAGGAAAATGCTATACAATGGCAGTACTATTGCCTTTATAGTGATTCTATAGCCTTTTACTCATTGTGTGAGCTCCATCTAAGCTATCAAATTGGTAACTCAATCTACAATAATGTTATACAAATCTTCTACCTGCAGCCCCAGTTTTACTCTCTTATTCATACAATTGTGTCAAGAATAAGAGCATTTTTTTTTTTAAAGCAAAAGATATCACTGGAGGAACTTAAAATATAGTTGCACAATGACAGGCAGTAACATCTTAGCCACTGGAGTATCACTTCTCTTGCTTCTCATTTCCCAGTCATTTCAGGGCCAGGTGCTAACAAGGAGCAAACATTGAAAACAGAAACCAATAAATAACTCACAGAATGAAGGGCACACTTCCAAGCCCAGCCACATGTTTTCTCAACATTTGGTCCCACCCATCCTTCCTGAGTCCCCACTGGGCTCTCATCACACACGTACTATGACCTGCCTGGCGCACCAGGTTGCTTCCGATCACAAATGAGTGCACAAGTCATCACTAAACCAGTACCTATTTCATGTTCTATGGAGGGTGCTATTCCTAGCCTAATAAGAGTTGACACTTAATGAGCATGTAGTCTGTGGTAACAGCTTTGTTCACTATTAGCTTGTTTAATCTTTTTCTTCCCTCTTTTTGGTTCTGGGCACCAAATCCAGGGGCTCTTTAGGCCAAACACACACTCTACCACTAAGCTACATCCTCACACTTTTAAGAAATGTATTGTATTATACTGTATGGTGTTATAGTGTACTGCATTATATTTTGGAGAGAGGATCTTTCTGTATTGCTCAAGTTAATCTCCAAGTCCTAGTCTCAAATGATCCTCCTGCCTCTGTCTCCTAAGTAGCTGGAACTACAAGTGTATGCCACCAAGTCCAGCTAGTAAACATTTTTTGTTGTAATTTAATGTGCAAATGTGAGTACACCATTGTACACACTCAAGTTTTACTCTTACCATGCGTGGTGCACTCTGATATTTTACACGTCACTGGGGGAAAGATGTCCACTAATGGAAGACGCACACTGAGAACATGCTAGCAGTGCTGCTACTGAACATGCTATGTTCAGAAGGTCCTTCACCTCTCTTCACTGAGGCACTTCTATCTGTCTCAGCTCCAGCTCATGCTTCTATCAGCTACATGCCTAGAGGAAAGTGGATACTACCACATACTTGCAAAATGGCAGTATGTTACATGGTGGAGCAATTGCCACATTACTGTCATCATTTGTTCCTGTGGTTGGCTCTCCAGACTGTAAGCTCCTTGAGATCTAAAACACACCATCTTTTATGTACTCAAACAAGATATCTCAAGTATGGTATGAAGCTGGAATCAAACACAGGCTTTTAGTAAATAACAGAACCACTTCACTCAGAACCCACTAACTTTTACTGTATAAAAGTGGCCTGGTAAGACATGTTGCTGGTTCTTTGTTTTAGAGTACATTCAAAGAATCATCTTCAAAGGAAGGAAAACACCTAGTTGAGAGATGACTATTGTAAGCAGGGGCAGCTGACAGCTAACAGTAAGGAAAGGAAAGAAAAGAAAAGACTGCCTAACAGTTCAGAAAGCATGGCTAAGAGCTGCTGTAGCCAGGAGAAAGGTGGGCTCTGCTGAGGCCAGGATGCCTGGTTGCAATGTGGCTTCTTCATTTGTGGTGGGGGAATTTCCACTGAGCTAGTTTAAAAAAAAAAAGCGCTTCCCTGGCAAGCGCAAGGACCTGAGTTCAATCCCCAGTTCTGCAAAAAAAAACAAGCCTCAGGGAAATGCCATTTTAGGATTCATGATTAAAGATAAAGACAAGAGGTTGTCTTTCTCCCTTCTTCTTACTGAACCTAGGCCTTCAGACATGCTAGGCAGGTGATCTGACACTGAATTACAACGCCAGGCCTTTAAAAATTCTTATTTTAATATTTTATATTTTTTTTTATCACTTATTTATATTTATTTATTTGGTACAGGGTCTTACTACACAGCTCGGACTTGTAGTGATCCTCCTGTCTCAGCCTCCCCACCACTGAGATTACAGGCCCAGGCCACCACACCCAGTTTCGGTGGTCAGCATGGTGTGGTACTGGGGATAGAACTTGGGTCCTTCTGCTTGCCACGCAGGCACTTAGACCACTGAGCTATCTCTCAGAACCTAAAATTTTATTTTGAGACAGAGTCTTGACAACTTTCTCAGGCTAGAACTGAACTTGAAATCTTCCTGCCTCAGCCTTCCTGTAGCTGAGATTATAGGTGTGCACCACTGAGCCTGGCAAGATTAAGTCCAGATTAAGTCCATGTTTCTATATGGTTCATGGCCTTCAACTGTATATTCTTTTCCTTTTCATGTGATACAAAGAAAGTTGTCAAGACTCTGTCTCAAAATAAAATAATAAGTTTTAGAGACTACACAAGTCTTCTTGGAAAAGCCATGCTCAAGGTCTGGTTTGTCCTACACGAAACAAAACAGAGTGCTCAGGTTCACATAGGAAAGCACAACACTCATTTCTTTAACACTGAAATTAATCTAAGGTTTCTTCACTCAGCAGAGAATACAGCATTATCAGGATATTAGCTGGACATTCAGGGTTACACACACCATGAAAAGGAAAGCACAATTTTCCTTTGGCACATGGACAAATTATTTTCACGTTGGCATCTGTTAAAAATTCACAGAATCACTGCCTTGTTTTTGTAAGCCAGTTCAATAAAAGATGTCTCACCACATGTGCGAAATAATGGTCACACACAGCACCACCTCAGCGAGTGTCTCCAACTGTAAAGACAGACAGGGCCATTTCTCTTCACAAATAAGTGTCAGATTCCCATTTGGAGAGAAAAACAGATTTAAAAGAATATTCTTGCTACATTTTAATATTTGCAGTGCTTACTTCCTTGCCCTGCTTTCTTCATAAGGTGAATTGCTTTGAGGAAGACAGAAACTAATGGCCCATTTAAGGCTTTAACCCAGGGTCCCTGCATTCTACCAGCTGTGCTATTAGGTTAACTGAAAGCATCACTCCTCCTTTTCCTTGCTACTGTAGCACCCTATACGGGCCACACACAATAGCATCCATCCCCACTACTCTTTTATTTACTAACTAGTCTTAAAACTTATATAATCTATCATTGAGTAAATTAAAATCAAGGGAGGGAATCAGACTGATTACCCAGATGGTAGATAGGGACAAAATACCCTGCCTTCTCATACACAAATAGTTAAGGTTTCAGTTGTGTAAGTTAGGCTGCCCTCAGTGCTGAGGGCAAAAAGAGTGCATGTACGTGCCTGTGTACTGGAAGAAGCAAACAGGCTGATTTCTATGGTTTGCAACCCAGGTTGCACTTGAGTTCTTTGTACCTAATGCCTACATTTATTATTAGTATTTTAACAGTGATCTGCAATGTATCACTCAAGTAACAACTCTTATTTGATATTTGTAGAATGTCCACAGGAAATCTGATCCACATTTTATATATGAGAAAGCTGAGATTTAATTAACTATCCAAGGTGGAAAATAGCAAATTGCAAAGTTTGTACCTAAATACAGCATGCAAAATATGAAGTACTGCATTTTGAAAATGAGGTCACTGTCCTGGCCCTCATGGAATGTGAATGAATGAATACCTGAGAGTGGGCCCTGCGTACAGTGGCTCTCCTCAAGAGGGCCTCAAGAGGGTCAAAAATCCCCATATTCCATTCACCTGTTTTTGCAGCACCTGTCTCTGCAAAAACACTGACCCAAGAGCTAAGTGCCAGGCCATCAGGATTTGAAGGATCAGTAAGACAGGCATGATGACCAGAGGGTGGAAGTAGGACTAGGATAATGTAGGTGGTGAAAGTGTTCCAATTAGAGAGAGACTTACATGAAGGTCTTACAAGAGATTCAGTATGGCAGGTTTCTGTGAGATAGGTGTGTAATGAAAGAAGACTGGAAACGGAGGCCAGGAATGGACAGGGCAAGGCCATGAGCACATCAGTTTTCCTTTCTCTGAAGTAAAGGTACTGAAGATATTTATGAAGACAATCCAGTCTTCTGGAAAGACTACTCTAGATGTGGAATAGAAAAACGGACTGAGAATGAATAAGGCTGGTGATAGGAAGCAGAGCTGAAGGTACACTGGTGGGATGGACCAGGACAGTATCAGTTTATACTCAGAATGGGGGAGGTGTGGACACTATTACAAAAAAAGCTGGCAAAATTTGGAGACTCATTCATTTGAGGAAGACAGGGAAAGACAAGGCATAAAGGATGGGCTCCAGCTGTATGAACTGGGAAATTAAGACAGACACAAGGCAGACCACAGTTTTTCACTGAGGCAGGGAACATAAAAGGAACAGGAGAAAATGCTGGTATAAATCAGTGCCTGCAGTACACAATGCTGAATTACCTAAGACCCACATGTTCTAAAATACTTTTCACTGAAGCATAATGAGCCCATTACAAATGAATGTTAACTATTAAAAGCACACTTTAATTGGCAATTCAAAAATTATGGCATATAACAGAAGCAACAAAACTATCTTTCTTTTAAAACAATCTAAAAGACAGATGATTGCTCAATGAATATAAAATTGACTTATTGTATGTGATGTATGTTTTCCCAATCTTATGATAA
This sequence comes from Octodon degus, assembly GCF_000260255.1. NCBI lineage: Eukaryota > Metazoa > Chordata > Mammalia > Rodentia > Octodontidae > Octodon > Octodon degus. The sequence continues at coordinate 4,481,410 of NW_004524600.1, read as the reverse complement.
ACATAGTTCTGGACAGCAAACTTAAAAAGAACTTTATGATAAAACTAATAAAATCTATGCAATCATTTCTTCACTACTGAGGAGCTTTGGTTTGGCCCACAATGTAGGTCAGAGGCTCAAGAAATTAGAAACAGCTTTCTAGAGCAAAGTCTAGATATCCCGTCTTGTATAAAACCTCCACAGGAGTTCGTTTTCACTTTTCATGGATCATAAGAAAGGAATCCCCAATTAGGAGCACAAGTTGAATGAAGTGAATCTGATGAGAGCAGAATACCATTAGTAGTTTAACACACTAAGGGACCTGCCCATTAGCTCAGTTAAGTGCCTGCATAAGCAAAGCAGGCAGGCTCAGGGTTTTGTGGTTCGAGCCCCAGATCCTCATGCCTTACCAGACCTGCACTTAAGGCATTCCGAGCGGGCAAAAAAAAAAATCCTACTAGTTTAACACATTTGTTCTATTATACTTACATAACACACAATAAGAAAATGATATATCATCTCTCTAGAACTAGACAAGTAGATTATGAGAACATTTTCTAATAAACAGTATATCCTATGAAACATCTCAGAATCTGGAGATTTACTTAAAATATTTATTTAAAACTGAGAATCAAATAGAAAAAGGAACAAAATATTTTCTATATTTTTCAAATAGAACAAAATATCGAACCACACTTATAATTCCTAACATTTATCTTGATGGCCTCTTTCATTTCAGAACTGACTTGGTAATCTGCAGACCATTAAATGTCAGGTCATGTACTAAAAAATAATTTTTTAAAATTTTAATTTAATTGTTTTATTTAAAAAAGCAAAAAAAAAAAAGGCAAGAACAAAAAATTAGAAACAAAGACAAACAGGGCAACATACATGTTACAGATTTTCAAATCAAGAATAGCTGATTAACAATTATTGATATACTATTTTTATCATCAAATCTGTTGCTCAGATTAACAGAATTATGTAAGATAGGACATATGACTGCATACTGTCACTTGCTTTCAAGAAACTGAAATTTTTGTTGTCATTCATTTTTTTAAAAATTTTTTTGTAGACAGTATAGTAATAATTGATATGACATTAGAAATGGTACACATTTAGAAGACCAAGATGACAGGAATTCCAGCATGGTTTTTGTATTACACAGGGCTGTCTAGTTGCTTAGATCACAGATATCAGCATACAGAGCTAGTCAAGGTGAAAATTCTGCACATTAACTGCTATTTTCAATACACTGATGGAAATTTTTAGTACAATCACCTCAGCCATCCTGTATATATAAAAATAATTTTTATAATTTCAAAGCCAACTTGTTGTGTTACTAACACAAAAAAATAGTTGGTAACATTAAAAACTGTAAAATTCTCACTATTTTCAAGTAAATACCCACAGGTTATAAAGGACATGGCTAGAGTAGGTGGAGGTGACCACTTGATAATTTACTTAGTGCCCAGCTCCAGATACAGGGGCTCTAGCTAAGGAAACCAGTGGCTGTCCAGTGGGAAAATCACTGGGCATAATGGAGTGCAGAAAAGGGAAGTAGGGGATGGAAGTGTTTGCAGTGGTCTACACTAGTTAAAAGGTAAATTTTTATAATTTTAGAAAAAAAATAATTTAATCATTGGTTGTTTTGAGCCCTACACCTGAAAAGTATTGAAATCCTGGAATGGTATGAAAGCTGAATGACTTCTATCTGTCAAGCTTTGTTTGTTGAACATCTATCATAAGCCAAACTCTGTCACTATTGGAAAATAGAAACAAGATCCAATTATTCCCTAAAGAAGCTCCATCTAATCCACAGGAGGAGATTTAATTCATTATAAAAGATCTCTTCCCTGCAACAGTATTAAAAATTGAGAGAAAGACTTACTGTAAAATTGTATGTGGCTAAAAATTAAAGAGGAATTCTTTTCAGACTTTGAAAAGAAGCTAAAATGTACCATTAATTAGTAGGAACAATTATTCCAAGAAAGTTAACATTTGAGTTAATGAAAGAAAAATACAAGAAGAATGAAGATATATTCTATTTAATCATCTATATAAAACACAAAAGTCTGAAGTTTCAGTGCTGAAATACAGAAATCTGATTCACTTTTTGTGTGCACTTTTTGTAGTGGCACACAGATTTCCATCGATTACATACTTTCACTGGGTAACAGCACTATTTATTTTTATAAAAATGCAGTTATTGATAAACATCACTGTGAAGATTAGATTCTAAAGGTTTTGTGATTTTATTGACAAACAGCTATCAAAACCTTATTTCTTTGGACAAAATACCTGAAACTTACACAAATGAAAAATCCTGCTATTTCTTTCTTTTTTTTTTTTTTTTTTGGTGGAACAGGGATTGAACTCAGGCCCTTGCGCTTGCCAGGGAAGC
>NW_004524600.1:4406352-4478927 GCF_000260255.1 Octodon degus | reverse complement strand
CTTGTGCTTTCCAGGGAAGCGCTTATTCCACTGAGCCATCTCCCTGGCCCCTTAATAAGGATTTTTTTTTTTTTGGTTCCTCAAATGCCTTCAGGGCACTTTTGGCCAGCGGGAGAGTTGTGAGGTTTGAACTCCAGCAACCTGAGGCTGACAGCTTTGTGGAAGCAGCCACTTAAAGGACTGAGCTAGGGCCAGGCCCCTGCTATTTCTTTTCACCTGGTCTTTTCACAAATATATAGAAAAAATATGACTTGCCCAGCTTGTGTATTTTGGTACCACAGATAGTTAACTTCCAAGGAGCACAACCTGCTTATCATGAAGACAGGTCCCCACATAGTTGGCAAGGGGGACAGAAATCAAGGTTTTGTGTTATTATTCAACAGTTCTGGAAGACTTCACCTAGTAAGCCTCTGTAGATCTGATGGTCACAGAATGGTGCCAAAGAACTGCCTACAGCACAGAATGTATTTCCCAGCACATCAGAGTCCCGCAGCAGCATCAGTTCTGCTCACAATCCATGTCTGGGAAGAAAAGTTCTTATAGGTTCTGTTCCAGCTTATCTGAAGGACTAATTAAATCTTGATTACTATGTTCTAATTATTCAAATACTGTCAGACTAGCTCTGAAGTCCCTGCTGGTATGCTAGATGAAAAGGGTTAACCACCTGTGTTGATTTTGAGACTCTAGATCTAGTTAAACCTTTAGAAAGCTACCAGCATTAACATGAATATTTAACTAGACACCACTGTGAAAATGAAAAGGGAATTCAATTAAAAGGGTTTCAAAAAATTAATTCTGACCTCTCTACATCTGTCCAAATAAATAAGCTTTCTTTCAGCATTTTCAACTAATGACTAATCCAATAAACCAGAAGGGCATCTGCTAGTTTCATTAAGCTTAATACTTTATAGGGGTTAAAAATGTGATCACTTTAATGTTAATACTCATTACACTTACTTATCTACTCAGATGGATACTCTATATTCCCTCTAAGTCTTGGTGAAAAACAGAGCAGCACATTAATAAGTCATTTCCTATGGGGTGCTTTGAATTTAAAGAAATATATGTTAAAGATTAAGAAGTAAAACTAATGTAAACAAGTTCACTATAATTTTCTTTTAGCATTTTACAGTTATTATTACTCCTCTAGTCCTAGGTAACCAAATTTATATTACTTCATTTTTTTTAGTCAAGTGAATTAACAGCAATTTTTTATATTATATGAGGTATATAGAGGGATTTGATTTATAATAACAAAAAGGCAAGTGTGTTACTATAGACTATCAAATTGGAGTTTTGACTTTTCCTTTTTAAAATTTATGTCAGTAATGAAGACTAAATAATTTAATTCTCTTTATTTTTCTTTACTAGTAAAACATTATAGTAGAAAACATCAAGTTTTATATTGGAAAATAAATGAAAATGTAAAGGAGACAATACTACACAAAGAAATAAGCAGGTCAATAAACATCTGAAGTGTTTCCTTTCTGTAATCTGCAATGCCATATTTACTTATACAAATACTTTTTATGTATGAAAAATATAAAGTTGTAGAAACTTACAGTTGTTTTCTTCTATGTACAATGTGGAGAATGGATTAGTCAGTGATGACTTTTGATGAGACTCAATAGAATGACCAGGCAAAAAGTCTACTAAACCAGAGAAGAGATGGGTAGAGATGGCAGGGGGTAGAAAGCTACTTAGTAATCAGGGTATATGGGCACCAAACTGGTTGTAGATGTCAAGGAAGTTCAGATCCCAGGGTAGCATGAGGTTTGTGAAACTCAGAGTAAATCATTTATAATGTATGTTCTCACTAAGTAGGTACACAGGAACCAAGCAGAAGGGAATGACACCAAAGCATGAATGCAGCTGCTTGAGCCTGGAGCGATGTGGCTCCTGGGTGGCAAAATCAGTACCACCGGGCCCCATGAGGATATTGGGCAGAAATTCCACAGAGCAGCAGGAACACTCGCTCTTGCTCTGTGGGCTTGTGTCTAAGTGTGTTTCTTATCTTTGCCATTAAAGAAAATATATCTTCTGATACATTAAAGAATAAAAGTATACCATAGAATCTTACTGTTTTAGTTTATTTGTTAAAATAAATATAAAATAAACTGTTTGATTTTGGTTATTTTAGTGCTTAGTAATAGAGAAATGATATTTTCACCTGATCTATTAACTATGAGGCATAGCAGTTGGTTGGTACACAAATGATAGTAAAATAAAGGGTTTATATTCTATCAAATTATTAGGAAATAACATTTCTTCCTAAATTCTCACAAATTAAAAAACTTTGTTTCCACTTTTGCTACTCACTTTCAGAAGGCATTTAACTGAAGTATGACAATGCATGATTTAGCATTACAAACCATATTAAAATATGAAGTTTTGCTTGTTAGACAGTTAACTAACCAATAGAAGAACAGAAGACGTACACTATAGGCACAGCCTTTTCGAGGACGTTTGAGGAAATATTTGTAGAAATTCAGATTTAGCAGCTTGTTAAATTATTATGTGCCACTTGAAGAAAATGGTCATAATAACCATTCACATTATTATGTATCTGTCATGTCACCTAAATCATACTACAGGCAATAAAGCCTATAAGAGGAGGCAATTAACAAACATGGTAATTTCTATAGAGTCACATTAGTGCTAATGCCTAGGTTTTTGCCTTGAAAATGCATTAGTTTAAGTCAAAAGTTTAACTTATTTTATTCATTGTGACCCTGACCTTCACATTTGCTTGTCTATACTTTCAAGTCTTAACACTAATAATGTCAGGGGTCAAGAACCACTTGAATGTCAGTCACCAAGCTGGCATGTTCTGGCCTCCAAATCTGCATGGTGGAAAATGATATCTCTTGTGGAACATGGCAGGCAGGCCTGGAACTACAAGCCATGGAAAATGACTGCTACAGCACCAGATTGTGCAGAATCCTTGGTCTATACCAGTCCAGAATACAATCATCACCACCACCAGCTACACAACACCAACCAAACTTTGATAGTAGTAGGGGGTAGGGCAAAGGTGGCAAAGGCTAGCTTGTAGTTTCACCAAAGCAGCACACATATGCCCTGGGTATGACATAAATCACTGAATGAAGTATAGTAAATCTGCTAATGTGGGAAAACATCTATTCAAAAGTGGCAGGAAAATCCTAAATTTCTTTTTCTGGCTCAGGCACTAACTAGCTTCTGAGAATGAGGAAGTCAGGACAACTTCTTTGGTCCTCAGTTTCTTTATCTGCAAACTGAACTAGCTTTCAGGTGTATTTCAGTCCAAAGACCTTACAATTTTAAGTCATTATGTCTTGCAGTGAGTTTATAATTTTGCTATTAAATATGATGGAACAAGTAGCTGGTAAAAACAGCAAAAACATGCATATACACACATACATTTAAAAATTTATCAATATCCAAATTGAAATGCACAGAGTTACCAGTATATATGTAGATCAAATCAGATTATAATCATGTATAGACTATGTTTCATCATGCTATACAGACACATACTCTTCAGGCCTTGAACTATACTTTAGGAAAATGTCATCCAATCTATAAGAAGAATCTACCCTCTCCATGTTGTTACAGGGAGGTTCTTGTTTATCTCATACAGGAAACACAGGAACTTTTAAGGTAATCCTTTATAAGGAGATGAAATTATAAGAATCATATAAGCCTTACATACTCAAAACATGATAGGCAAGTATGATGTGAACTGAGGACTCACCTCTTTCTTGTGGCATTGGTGACTGGCTCAAGGCAGGATGGGAAGTGGATTCTGATTGGTTTCCAGGTGGCTGAGGGGGCATCTGACTCCCTATAAAACATGAAGGAAAGTGGGGATGAGAACATACTCCAACTGTGCAAAACCAGGACAGTTACATATAATTTTATGATCGCAAAAGGTATGGACCCATACAGTGAAAGCGCTAAAAAATGTGTAATATGTCTATTATTTTTTGTCTATCAAATGAAGGATAAATAAGATAAATGTACTTAACAAAACATCTGGAGAAATTTGGTATTGAGTTCCCAACTAACAGATGAAGCAACCAGATACATATTTTATATATACTTCAATACATTTATCAAAATCCCAGACTAATGAGGCAAACTCAATTTGTTGAGTTTTAACTAGCATGGAGGTAGACAAGTATGTAGAATGGCTGACAGCTATGCACTAGTAATATCCAATCAATATATTAATATCAACAGACTTTTAAAAAATCTTTTATAGAGTCAATCAGACTCAACATAAACTTACCGACGTCCAATGGAAAACATAAAGCATACTGGGTATACTAAGTAAACTGCAGTATGTATCATTAAAAAAAAAGGAAATATTATTAGCAAGAACATCCATTTAACTTCTAAGTATTTCATGTTTGTTTAGTTTATTCCATGTATCACGTGAATTTCTAGAGATAGTAATCATGCCTTTTACTCCTTTAATCCCTCACTTAATATGATGAACACATAGTAAATCATAATTTCAGAATAAGAATGAAAAGGCATTTTGTACTGTTTGATACACTGCGTCAACTTGAGAAGTTTAGAAGTTTAATTAAGTCACTCAGCACACAGCCAGGATTCTTAGTCTGTAAACATCTTCATCCTCTGCAAGAGGAGGTCATGGACATTGTGTGAGCTCTACACCCCCAGTCCTAGGGTAGCTTGTTTACAATATAAGGAGAAAAGAGAGGCTGGCTAGAAGCCATAGTTGCTGCCCTTCCCTTTGCTCTTCACTGTTTTCTGCTGCCATGAACTGCAACTCTCTGCCAAGTGCCACTCTGCCTGGGAGCCAGCTGAGTAGAGACAGAAACCTCCACAGAATGTGGGCTAAATATACCTTTCCTTCCTTAATTTTGAATGTTGGGTATTCTGTCCCAGCAATGAGTAAAAAGTAACTCAGAAACATTTTATTGATAAAAGACGATACATAAGACAAGAGATAGGATTTTGAAATGTAACAATCATCATAGGTAGCTGATGATCTCAACCCATGCTCTAATTCAGAGGTTTAAAAGCATTTCTAGAAGTGAAAATATAACAGAATTAAAGTGTTGAATTTAATCATGAATGCATGGCATGAAGACCATGCTATTTTATTTTCTATCCTTTCCTTCTATTACAATAAGGGAAGGTAAATATTCACAGATGTATACCTGTGTGACTGTGATATAGAAACATATATTTATCTATGACATAGACATATCTACAGTTTGCTGGTATGGTATTCAAATGATCATGCTATCTCAAGCTATATAGTATTTATTCTTGCATAGGTAATTATGGCTCTAAAAAAGAACCATAACAGTACAGAGGAAATGAACATCTTTAATATCACTACCAGTTGTACCACTGTAGGTATTAATACACACAGTCTTGTGTTGCTGTAACATGATATCTCTAGCCTGGCTTCTTTTGGGACTGCTACTCATGATTAACTAATAATGGCTGTATCTTTGACAGTCATAGACAGGAAGGTTTTTTAGTTTATGCAATAGGCATAAACAGCTATTAAAATACTGCTTTAAAACAATCATCAAGTTGTTTTTAGGGACTTTGGGTCCTGTACTTTTAGAGAAGGACATACAACTTACGAATATATTTCTGAATGTTTTGAGTATTCCACTGCCAGTCTTGTTCGCAGATAAAGCAAAAACCAAAGACCTGAACAGGCGCTGTGAAACCACAAGTTCCTACATGAGCATTATAACCAGTGGGATAAAAGTCTGACCAACAGCATAGAATCTACTTTGCCTAACACAGTTATAGCAAACTAGTACTAATGACAAATAACTAAATGTAAAAGTTTTTAACATTCTGGAGCAATATACTGGTTATCGAGTTGGCCACAGAGCTACATAAGAGGTTGTATGTCCGCTGTGGGGTCACCTGCTTCCTATGAAGTATCCAATGGCCCCAATCTATAATCATACTTCACAGTCAAATGCTGACTTTTAAAAGTGTCACTAGAGAATCAGCTGCTGTAAAACCATAAGTGCTTACATTATAATGATCACTACTGCATGACAGGATGGATTCATAGACTCATAATGTAACAAGACACAATTGTATGTTAACATGGGGCATCTCAGCTTATACTGAGCATGTCTGACACACTGTTCTTCTATATAATATTTCAAGAAAAAATAAAAAAGGCTACTAGAAACCTATCCCATGATTCATAAAATACTGCCACATCCAAGTACCAGTACAGGTTGTTTGGTGCACTTTTAAGCACGAAGTCTTATTGAAGCAATGAGAAATTCATGAATTAAATTAATCCTGTTAAAGAAACAAGTAACAGCTTTTTGTTGTTAAAGACAGGTATGTCCAAGCCAGTTTAAATTTCTCTTTTTATCTTCTACCATTTTACCTACTTCCATAATTATTAAGTAAATATATTTACTAGGAGATAACTTCATGTTCCATACACACAGGTTCAAGTAGTACCACAGCAGAACACAAAGCAGAGAATGTGCTTGTAAAATGTAGTTTATCCATGGTCCACATCAAGGAGAAAATTTAGAGCTCTTTGAATCAACTAAAATAAGTAAACAGCTTCAAAACTATGCACTTTTATACATGTTACTGTAAGTCATACCCTTTAAAGAACATTTTGGTATTTATGTTAAGAGAATATGGCATGTAAAATCACCAAATCAATTTTGTGGGGTCATTAGAGTCCAATGGTTTTGTAAGTCTTTGTTCTTCTTTTGTATATATCGATAATAAGCACAATTTAAAAAATACAAATAAAAAAAATAATACTTTCAGTTAGAATAAATATCATTTTATGCTTACGTTTATTCTTTAATGAATATGTACACATTATTGTGAAAAAATTTGGCAGAGCAAACTAAAATGAAGCATCAATAAGTTATCTCAGTTTGTACTGTTGTTGAGTTAAAGGATAGCCTAAATCTATATAATTATTTTTAAAAAAATCTTTCCATTTGAATTACTTTTAGACTTTGAAACATGCTATAAAATCAAGGATGCCTTATATATAGGCCTCCAGCCCTAAAGGACACATCCTACATAACCATGATATAATCAAGTTTACACTATAATTTAAGTTTACCATGATATAATTAAGTTTATTTGAATTTTGTCAATTTTCTAGTAAAAGTCCTTTTTCTGAGATCATTTAACCCCGTACTGTTATTCCTAGTTAATTTCTTCTTGTCTGTAAAAGCCCTTCCATATTTTCTTATGCATTATGATTGTGACAGTGTTGAAGATCAGTCCTTTTGTGGAATGTTCTCCAATATGGTTGAGTCTTATATACTTTCATCACTGAAATAAGTATATGCACTTTGGAGGGCATGCAATAGCACACTATGCTCTTCTTAGAGAACATAAGGAAGGAGACAGAGAAGAAAGAAGAAAGAAAGGGGACAAGGACAAGAATGTATCTTTGCAGGGCACACCCCAGTAACCTACCTCCTTCCAACCAGGTCTCATCTCCTAATAGCGCATTCAGCTATAAATGTATTACTGCCCCTCCATGATTCAAGCACCTCTGAAAGGTTTACTTCTGGATACATTAGATAACAGGGAGGAGATATTTTAGATCTAATCCATAACATTCTGCCACTGGCCCATATAAGGCTCATGTCCATCTCATAATTCAAAACACATTTAGTCCATCTTAAAGTTTAGTAACTTTAAAATCATTCTGTATGCATAATGGAATAAAGGAAGCAAAGAAATTTAAATAGTGACAGAATTCTCACAGTTGAAGTAGTTACAAATAACACTAAAATGCACTCTAGTTTTCCACTGGAAGTACAGATGTTTACATAAACTTGTTTATACACAAATATCAAAATAAACTTACATGTAGTTGTGTGAGTTAGTGTTCAGATATATAGTTCCTACCTCTGTATGAAGAGGGCTTAAAAGCACTAGTACCCCAGTAGCTATGAGACAAACAAGTATGCAGAGCTTAGCTGTAGAGTACCACTCTCCAATAAAAGAACTCAAGGCTTCTAGAAGGGCTGGGAAAAGATAAACACAAGATGAATCAGGCGTATGTGGTGCTTAAAACACAAAATAGAACACAGCTTGTCCACAGAACACAGAGAGCAAGTGGAAGACTTCTTTCTAGTGTCAAAGGTGAAACAATTTGAGCAACAAAATAACACAGGATTTTAACCCACAAAATGAAGTATTTTTGAGCTGATTAGTGTTTTGTTCCATTATAAAAAGATTGCCATAAATTTAAAAGCTTAAAATATTACATGTTTAAGGCCAAGAGTCCAGGATCAGCCAAACTTAGTTTCTCTGTTTAGGATTTCCCAAGGCAACACTTAAACTGTATATAGGTTATTGTTCTCACATACAAACTCAGGTAGGGAAGAATCTGCTTCTATCAGGCTTCCTTCAGATTACTGCAGAATTGACTCCTTTTTTTTGTTATAGAAGTGTATTAGTCAGCTTTCCATTAATATATCAAATACCTGAGCTTAATCAATTTCATAAGAAAAAAGATTTACTTTGGTTTATACTTTTGCAGGCCTGCATCTGTGGTCTGTTGGTCTAACAAGTTGCTTGCCTCATAGTACTCAGGAAACAAAATAAGAAACAGTAAGAAACTAGCATCTCACTGCCTCTTTTGTGAGCACACAACAATGACTTAATACATCCCACTCTTAAAGGTTCCTCTACCTCTCACTTGTGCCAAGCTGAGGATCAAGCCCTCAACACATAAGTCAGTGATGGCAGCCCTTTTGCAGCTTTCAAGGATACAAACAGGCTGCTACAGCATGCATACCATAAGTCTGTTTTCACTGACATAGGCCTTTGTAAGATCAAAACTATAGCAATGAGGCCTTCAGGTTTTGAAGAATTTCTTTCCCTTTCTCGTGTCTCAGTTCACATCACAGACACTTAAGTCCTCTTTTAAAGTCAGTCCCATACAGGTCATCTCCTTTTTGAGTCATTTCAAAATCAACTGTTTAGCAACTCTAATTGCATTTGCAGAATGAATTCACTTTTACCACACAAAATAACATAATTACTGCAGTCACTTTTTGTCATATTCCTTGGTTAGAAGCCAAGTCAAAAGGAGGAATTACATAGTGGTGTGACTCACTGGAGGTCACCATATGGTGTCTATCCCACGGTGAATCCATATGCCTATAAGTAAAAGAGAGTAGAGATAGCTCATCCTCAGAATAGAACTTCAAAATATGTAGAAGGAAAAGGGAAGTAGAGAATCACCATTAGGAAACACTACTGCAGTAACTGGTGTAAACAATATTTTATACAGATGCTAAAATCAGGTGTAAATTTGAGGCGACAAAGGATTTGCAGTCTCAAATGTCTCTCTTCATATATTTACAACTAGAAAAAGGAAATGAGTTAGGAGAGGAGATAATGGCCTGACCAAATGAAATGGTTAATGCTCACTGTCAACTTGACTGAATTACAAGATTCCTAGGAAACTAGTAAAGCACATTTCTAAGTATGTCTGTGGAATGGTTCCAGAGATGACTGATAGGCCAGCAGATGGGAGGGGAGGGGCAGATGGTGGTAGCACTATTAGCCTTGCAACCCAGGAAAAATGAAAAAGGAACGAGGAGGCAATCCTGCATTTGAAAAGCTCCAGCATGCTTAAGCAGGTGTATCTTTTGCTACTGACATTCCCTGTGAACATCAAATTCTAACTTCTCTAGCCTTTCGACATTGATCCACACCAGTGACTTCAGGAAAGTTCCAGTCCTTCAGTTTGGACTGGTACTATATCCTTGTTGCTGAGGTTTCTGGTTTCTTGGACTTCAGATATCAGATCGTCTGGTTCTTGGAAACCAGCTACTTAGTAGCAGCCCAGAAGGAAAGATACCTTGAGGTCATCTCAGAAATTTGCTGCACTCTACCAATCACTAGCTCAATGAGGTAAACCTTTGAAAGACTTTATTTTCAGAAAGGAGCTGCAGGGTACTCTGCTTATTTAGAGCTAAGAGAAGTGTTTCCCCAAATTTAAACATCCAAGACATCAGAGGCTGTTGTAGTTATAATTGAGGCACCCAGTTCCTGCTTGAGCTAGCCGCAGACCTTGGCATCATCCATACAGTGCTGGCTTTGTAGGCATGCAGAATATAAGAATTATAGGGTCATATAGGTTTCCACCCATATTTCAAAGAAAGGCCTGAGAAACCAAGCAAAATAGTTGACAGGATCTGATACCTGTTGAGAGGAAGGTGCATGAAGGTGTGAGAGTGAAAACAAAGGTGCAGTGGAGACCCTAAAAAATGGAGATGCCAAGAAGGTGAGTCATCAAGGAAAGATGCAGGGATTGGGCAGACCCAACCACATGGGCTACAACCAGGTAGACTAGAAAGGCAAGACTGCTCAAATGCTTTAGAGCTTTCTTCTTGCCTATTATAGGCTTTTATAGGCCTGATGTTCTTTGTCACAACTACTCAACTCAGCTACTGTATTTCAAAAGCAACTACAAAAAACACATAAAAGAAATATTATAAGTCTAACTTTATGAACACAAATAGGTCTGTCCAACAGGCTATAGTTTGCAGGCCCCTGTAATAAATGACACCACCCAGACATCCAAGGACATTTACTCAAAAGGCCAATAGAGACAAAATAATGTTAAATAATAATAAGAATGAAATATAAAAACATATATTTTCTCATACCTAACAAGAACATGAAAATATCAGAACTTGTATACTGTCATCCCCAAACTAGTAGTACATCCTGTCACACATTTTAGTTTGGTTTCTCAGTTCTTTGAAATCTGGGTAGAAGCCTCCAGGAGCCTATCAGTCTTATATCCTACATGCCTATAAAGCCAGCACTATAAGGATGATGCCAAGGTCTGCCAACTGCTCAAGCAGGAGTTAGGCCCCTCAATCATGACTGCCAGTACAAGTTTAAGACTTAACCATCATCTCACCTTTAGTTTTAGGTAAGTGGATATTTGCAACTTTATCTTCCCAACTCTTAGATCAGACCAAGACAAGCAAATCAATACTACTGAGTTGCTATCATGTACGTTCATGTAATACTACTGCTGCACTGGGATCATAGAGACTATACGTAAGATGAATGTTTAGTCTTTATTGAGGTTTAAAAAACTTCTTTAGGATGTTTCTTCTCGTCATTAGTACAGTGTGCAATTATCAAAACTCAAAAAATACAATACTAACTTGTGAACTATGAGAACTTGTGGCAAACAATCTACTTGTCTGTTCATTTTGGTCAATAGAGAAAATCTGGAGCCTAAATGACAGATAGTACCAGATTTCTACATTATTGCTAGAAATCTCCCTTTCACCCAATTTCCCTATGTTAGCTCACTTGAGACAAAAGTAAATAAAGGAGGGAATGAAAAGAAAGAAATATTCATTTGTTAGACAAGTTTTCAGGTTAAGTTGGAGATGGTAAAGCTGAAAGTCTAAAATGAATTTAAAGGGAAGTCTACTGTATTCATGTACAAGGCAAGTCCTAAATGATACTCTTCCATTAGTGATTCAAGAAGATTGTCTTATTATAATTAACATGAAATGACATATTAGAACTATGGAAATCTGGACACTTATGTTGGCCATTTTCCTTAATAAGGTCCTCAGGACACACAGAGAGCACCATGAAGAATTCACTGATAAAGAATTGGGTTCTATTCATAAATGCATTGAAACTGCCAGGAGCAAGACCAAATCTTAGAAAAGTAGGGTTTTTGAATTAATAGGACTTTTACAGATTGTGATGCTTTAAATTTCATGGAGAAATAAGGACTACTTCCAAAAGTTTTCAAATAACTCTATAATTTAGACCCAGTTCTTTCTCTGGAATTGTGCTACAAAATCAGTAGGCATTTCACTGCCTTCAATTAGCAAGTGATGTATTGTTCTACTCTTCAAGAATTCTCAATGCTGTCATTTACTGTAAAACCAAAATACTACAGAAATTACTGCTACCAAATACATACACAACATTACTAAGATCAATGTTCACCTTGCATTTCAACTATTCAATTCTGTTGCATCCAAAATGAAGGCATTAGATCACTTTATTCTACAATCACTTTATTGAAGTCAGCTCCTTTTCAAATCTTTTTTTGAAATGATAATCTTTAAAGTAGATTATGGTCTCAACTGCCACAGAGTGACTTTACAGATTTCCTGGAGGATGTATTTCTTATACTCTGCAAATACTACTGATGATAGCCAAGTAAATTCTTATTGTGAGCTCTATTTAGTTACTCCTTTGGTTTCTGAAACATGAAGTACTGGGTAAGAATGTTTCCTCTGCTGTGAGAAGTAACAAATGTGACTTTTTAAAACTAATGGTTCTGCCTGCTGTACTCTGCATCTATGGAAATCACTGAGCACCTTATCTACTTTAGTAGTTAACTGCAACACCACAGGATGAAGCAGATCCGCATCACAAGCAGCAACAATTCCATTAGTCAGTTTTTTAAACTGCCATATAATGCCTAATGATGTGGATAAGAAAAAAAAATTCATACTGTAGAAGGAAGCCAGGGCCTTTGTGCTGCACTGTATCCTTAAGACTTTTTTTTTTTTTTTTTTTTTGACATGGTTATGCTAAGTTGCTAAGCTACCCTGGCTGCTCTTAAAATTGTGATCATTCTGCCTCAGGCTCTTAGGAAAAAAAAAAACAAAAAACCCAAAAACTATGTAAAAAAAAAAAAAACAAAAACAAAAAACTATGTTTTTTATAATCCCTAAGTTCATCAATGGCTGTAGTCTTAGGCATTTACTTGAGTTAGAAAGTCAACAAATTCTTTTGATATAACATCCTTGTGTATAATGTCTTCTAACTCATTTGCTTCAAAACAAATTTCATTGTCACAATCAAAAAGGAGACTGACCGAATACAGCTTCAAACTGATCCAAAAGCAGACACCTAAAATACAGTCAGCTCACATTTTACAGAATGTGACGATTGTTCATGATTGTAATCTGCAGGGTTTATACACACATGTGTCTATGTGTTTTATATTGAATCTCACTGATGCTGGAAGGTATACTATTGGGATATAGGAAATGGGGGCAGTGACTATACATAACACTGTCAACATAGTTCTTTATTGTAAAATAGTCCTACCTTCAACTAAAACAACATAAAACACATAAGAAGCACAACAGTGCAGCAAGTCACATTTTCAATTTTAGAGTTAAACTGATTCTGTTTCACAGGTTTTCAAAAAATATTAATCTAAATTATTTATTGCAGGTTTTTCGCTATATCACAGGATTTTGCAGTACCATACAGGATACATATATTGTTAAAATTACATTGGATTATGAGTTTATAAAATGGTTGAACATCAGAAGTATTTTTAAAAGTGTGGGAAAGGATTGTAAGAGTGTGGGAAGGGTTTATAAAGTCTCTCTATAGATACAGATATAGATATAGATACAGATATATACTAAAATAATATAACACTGCTACTTTGCTGATTTTCACTTATTGTGGAGGTGTCTGGAACATAACCTCCACAATAAGTGAGGGACCACTGTACACGTTATGTATAGCTCAGTTCATATTTGTCCTAAAAATATTTACCAATCAGTATTCTAGAAGACTGATATGTATACATGAGATTTCTGATTTCATGAATCTGGCAGTTTTCCAACATATCTTAAGTCTACATAAATAAACAGTCAAACATTGGATTAAGATTTTTCAATTATTCTCCTTACTATTATGAATATTTTTATAAACCTCACTGCTACAATACAAGTTGGCTATCTATGAAAGCCTATCAGATAACAAGAAAAAAAATCAGAAAGGGGTATATAGTGCAGTTTCTTTAAGAACCAACCAGCCAAAAGAATTCTGTCAAAGCTTTGTGTTCTGGCCTGTGGTATTTGGGTACTTTTCCTCAACTAAAAGGCAAACTTGGAATAATACATTGTTGTTCATCTACTCCACTAGATTCAACCAGAAGTTTTGTTATTACCACCTTTTCTTTCATAATTTAAATATACTAAAATTATATATCATATACAAATCAGTGTAACAGTTTGATTATTTGATACTCATTATAGCATTTTGGAGTAAACACTTCTCTAAAGATGATTTGGGGTATGGAAACTGAAAATGCTCTCACAAGTCACATGACAATTTAAATCAGAGACTAGAAGGCTAACACAGACTTCCAGACTTTTATTGTTCAGTAAATGATCAGAAGCTTTCGCTAAAGAGAAACCACCCTCTAAAAACATTTACAGTCAGTAGACTCTGGGCATTAACCTGTAACATTTTTCATCTGGGCTATTTGGCTAACTGCTCTGTGGCATGGGATTGCAGCTTCTGGCCTGACCCCATGACAGGCATGCACAGTGACATGGAGCCTGGAGAATCCTCTGTGTGTCACCAATATTTAGTGTATCTGTCCCTTCCTCCTCATAACTATAGCAAAGAAATAAACTATTTTCTTTTATGCAAAAAATAGTCATTAAATAGAAGACAAAACTTTGAAGACTCTATCAGTTTACCTGAGCTAACTTTAGGTGTAAAGACAGAAATAAGAAATAGTATTAGGTGTAATGATGTGACTGGGCTAAAAAGGAGTCATTTTATTCTGGGGATGTGGAGGATCAGGTAAACTATCACACTGATAATGTTATTCTCACCAAAATACAAACTCTTTTATAACTTTAACACTCTGGTCTATAATTCAAACATCTTTTAGGCTTAGAAAAACCCAGTTGTGAGGAGGGAAGGATATGTGTTTGGATATAACATCACCAGGGCTGGGGAGATGGCTCAGTAGAATAAGCGCTTGCCTGGCAGGCGCAAGGGCCTGAGTTCAGTCCCCGGTTCCACAAAAAAAAAAAAAAAAAAAAAAAAATTAAGTTAATAAAGAAAACCAATACAATAAATAAATCCACAAAAAAAAAAAATGGATATAACATCACCAAGTCTAGACCCACGGTATTCTTTATCTATGGAAAAGTGATAGGTTCTGAACTGGACTCATGTAGAAGCAGACATAAAATGTGCATCAGCTACCCACTAAATCCATTTTAATCCTTGCTTTGATGTAAGAAGCAAGCGAGTGAAACCAAATAGAGCAGGCAGTTTATATTTCTCTCACCAGGACAAATTAGTAAAGACAAAATCTAATCACCCCCCACACCCATTCTTATTCCTCAATATTTTTCCTCTTCCTAAGATTCCTTTTTTGTTTGAGAAGCTTAATATTTGGTTGCCTTCTGAAGAAATGGGTATAGTGACAGATGAAAGACTCGTATTCATCATATAATTCAGAATAAGGGAAAAAAACTGACTGCTGTGCATTTAAGATTCTAACAACCTTGCAATTTTATATAGTCGTTTTCCCCACCCGTTCTTTTGAAGAAATCTGCTTTTATTCTGTTAATAACTAACCACAGTTGCAGCAGCATGGATCCGATTAGCAGTTCTTATGATACAAAGAGGAAAAGAAAAAAGCTGTGAACAGGGTTGCCAATTTGTCCACCTGGGCCCCCAGGAGAAAGATTAGCTGAGCGCCTGCCTACTTCCCTTCCTCCACTTGATCGCTGCTCTGTCCTGTTGGATGGAGACAGCCCTTTTGAAAGCCCAGGTACTTTCTTCCTTTAAGTTTTGTTCACTTCCACCTTTCCTTGTCACAAATTTCTCTCTGGGTTCCAACACTTTGTGACAACTCTGCCTGCAAACATAAGTAGCTATGAAAGTGCCACACACTGTGTCACTTCTTTGGAGTCATCTGCATCTCAGATAGTACAGTGTCAGAGTGTATGATATATCCTGCAGGTACAAAGAATCACATTTTCTAGGGCAAAGGTGGTACATATGGGCTGGTCAACAGGAATCTTGACACTGCTCCTGTAAGTGAGAGGAGGGAAAAAGGTATAGTATGGGAACTCTATAATTTGAGAAAAGCAGCACACAATAAATAGAATTGGGACCAACAGATTAAAAACACTGGTACATATTAAGCAATGTGAATTCTGTATACCTGGTACAATAAACAAATACACTGAATGAGCAAAATTTACAAAACTATTACAGTAAAAACAGCATTGTCATTAATCCCTCTCAAAATCTTCCCACTGCTTCAAATAACTTATCCCATTGTTCTTGCTACTTTCTGTGGTAACTCTGGAAGCTCTCTTTCATGAGTTTTAGTTTCACTGTCTTGGTTGCCTTGATGTCCTGAGAAGATTCAAAGTTTTTAATGTCATGGCCATTTTTGCTGGGAAACAGAAGTTGCATGGTGCCAGAATTAGTGAATAAGGTAGATAAGGACACCTGCTGATTTTTACCACTTTGACTTTCCACTGAATGGCACTTGGCAGCAGCATCTGGATTTTGGATGTATCTTAAAAAAGACATGAAAGAGGAATTCTAGAACTGCTTCAGAAAGTGACAAAATGACAGAACAAGTGAGTTTGAACTGTGCTTGAAGTGAGGAGGGCTAATGGGTGGGAAGGATATCTCTCGGAAAAGGAAAAGCCCATTATTCTTGAATTCAGCAACATAAGCTAAATTTCAAGAGGTTTAATGGGAATGTAATTTTTAGAGTAATATATTTTTAATTTAAAAACTCACTATATATTTTAATTACCTCTTGTACTTCCTAATTATGGAACTGCCAATTTTATACACAAAAGTATCATACTATTTTCTAATAGCTTTTAAAAATTCATTGTATTTGCATTATGCTGAAGAAATGAACGTAAACCCTTTTTATAAAACTACTTTTAGAAATAGAGACAGCTAAAGCATTGTGCTATTTTGAAAAATTGGGAGTTTTAAATAATAGTAACTATTTTTATATTTAAAGTTAATAAATATTTGCTAAACTTGCTGACATCACAGTTCACTGCATGACATACAACTTGGGTGTTTCAAGCAATGCTTTTTTAAGAGGTAAGAGATGCAGAATGAAACCTGGGCAAAGTAACAGCCAAACTCAGTGAAAGTATGAGTCTTGCAAAGCAACTCAAGAGCACTAACACCTCTAGCACTGGGGGCCCAGGTGGCAAGGCACTGGCCATCTTCTTGGGAATACAACATGGCCAGAAACAAGGCCTAGCCAAGCTGAGTCCTCCAGGCTACATCCAGGTCACCAGTGCCTCTAATTCCAGGAGCCATTGTGAAGGTGGCATGATAAAGACCATGAGGAATAGAGAGGAACATGTTTTGTATTCCATTAATAATTTTGTTTTAGAATTTAAATATTCAGCAAGTACATACACTCTTGAAATACCATATACCTTTTTTGTAATTGGCCATTCTGTTTTCTACTCACCACTCCCAAATATCTGGAGTATATTTTTATGTGTTACTGGAGCCTAAATGCTAGCCAGAGCTAGCATTTTACTACCCCCTATTCATTCAACCTGTGACTTTGGCTACTTGACAGTGGGAAGATAAGCTAAGCACTGATAAAACTCTCACATAAGCAACCTGTTCTTGACTGACCATTTTCTGCATGATAATTAATAGATGTTTATTTTTTTACAATTGAACAATGAAAAAATTGGATATTATGGAATTCCAATTCTATAATTGGAATTTACAGGCACAATTTCTCTATATATAATCTATCAGAATCAGGTAGAGTTGTAAATATGAAAAGGTCTGGTTTAGACTGACATATTTTGGAACACTATTTTATTGTTTTTGATTCTACTGGGGATTGAATCAAGCGCCTTCATGCTGAACTACACCCCCAGTAACTTTTATTTTTAATGTTTGAAATACGGTCTTGCTAAATTGCTTAAGGAGGACTTGAACTTGCTGACTTCTTGCCTCAGCCTTCTAGGGTGCTGGAATTATATGCAAACATCACCACACCAAGCTTAGCTTCAGTTTTTAAGAGGAAAGAAGGTAGAATAAGTGTCACAGTTAAGAGTCTTGCAGGAGAGGGAAAAGTGATCAGATAAAATCTGAAAACAAAAAGACAGAAAGATTGTTCTAAGCCATAGGAGGAACACTACGTAAGTAATCAATTTCAGAACTTTCTTTCCTTGTATCTGTACATTTTGCAACTGTGGTTTTCTTCAGTTTGGCCCTTGTCTACTGAGCATACCCCATTAGCCAGCCACTGTTCTAGGCACTGGAGATGAAAAGAAGGATGTTACAGCCGGCCAGAGAGCTCTGCAGATTAAAGCACCTGTTTAGGCAGACACAGGGGCCAATGGTTCAATCCCTGGCCTGTCTTGCCAACCCTGCCCCCAGGGCGTGCTGAGAAGGAGAATGAGACTGGGAGTGGTGGCCTGTGCCTGTAATCCCAGCACTTGGGAGGCTGAAAAACAAGAGAATCACTATGAGTCCAATCTGTGTAGTGAGACCCTGTAGACCCTGTACTAAATACATTATAAAAAAAAAAAAAAAAAAAAAAAAAAAAAAAAAAAAGTAAAGAAAAGAAGGATGCTGCTCTTTTCCTTAAGGCCAGCTGCAGTACCTTTGGAGAGGTGAATTCTCTCCAGTTGGAGGGGTTGGTAAGAACCTGGTAAAGAGCAACATTTCATTTTGGTTATGAAGGATGAGAAGGACAGTTTGCCAGACTAACAGGTGGGATAGTTAACAGGCAAAATGAGAAGTACATTAGTATTCTTTAATTCAGCCATCTGGGTCATGTATGCTTCTTAATTCTAGCACTTGGGAGGCTCTGTCATGGGCAATATTATGAGTTTGAGGTCAGCCTGAACTACATAGTGAGTTCAAGGTCAGCTTGAACTACACATTAGAACCCGTCTCAAAAACCAAAAAATGAAAAAAGAAAAAGCAATATGGGCAAAGATTTTCCCCCAGGTCATCATGGTCAATAGTATGCAATAGGAAATTCTAAGCTAGTTTCCTCACCTTCTTCTAAAGCAAAACCTAAAAGCCACACTCCTCAAAAAAACTCTCCAAACTAATAGCTATACACTGAGGTTCAATTCTCTACATATGTGCCTTTTCAAGTAGAATTTAAATTACAAGATCTTTGGATTTTGTGTGAAATGTACTCAAAGTAATAACTGAAAATAAAGGACTCTACTTCTAGCTGAATCAGGCCTGAGAACACGAGAGCATTTTATCATAAGAATGTTTTTCCTATGACAATATTTCCAACTGAATCCTAACTTAGGTCTAGATGCTCTTAAATATGCTGTACTTTCTGTTTCTGTTTCCTTTTTTTGTAAGTGAGGCATTTATCTGTTAAACTTTTCTGTGACCAGTAAACACATTATCTTAACTGAGACCACTGATTTTCTCCAAAGACACACCAAGGAACACTCCGAGAAGTTGGCTGTGCTAGGCACCACAGGTGTCTGCTACATTTCTTTGTCCTGCTCAGTTGATATTTTTGAGTACCCTGCAGGTAAATCTTCAGAATTCTGCTAATATGTCTCAACCTCAGCTGCCCCTAACATTTACTCAATGGGTTTTAAAAGAATACTGCTCCAAGGCCCCACAGGGAGCCAGTGAGGCCAATACCTACACGGCCGAGCACGGCCTGGGTCCTTTCTCAGAAGTTCTGGGTAGCTACAGGCCTCCACTCATTCCCTAGAGGTCAGCAGTTTCAAAAAAGCAGCTTTAGCATAAACTGAGCATGTGCTGAAATGCCAGTTTTTGTGATCCACCTCAAAACCACTGAACCACAAAATTGGTGGAAGGACTCAGTGATCTGCTTTCACAAGCCTGCCTGGGGATTCTGATGAAGGATAGATATCTATTGCATCTCTCCTAGAACCTTCATGACTCTCAGTTTATAACTCCACTGAAATATTGCCCCTGAATCCATATGCTTATATCTGTTTATTCAAAATGTCCCTTTGAATGGTTAATAAGAAACTCAAACTCTCTTGACTTCCCCTTAAAACACCTGTTTCTTTGTCTTTCATGGTACAGAACTACCATTTACCCATTTCTTCAACCAAAACCTTACTACTGCTATGTGCATGTCCATCCTTGACCAACATTCCCTAGGATCCTGCAGAGGCCTCCAGGTTTCCTTCTTCTGCCCTCACCCTTTTTGGGGTATTTATACAGTACCCCAAAAGGTCCTTTAAACCTAAATTAGATCATACCATTCCCCACCTGCTCAACTTTCCAGTGCTTTCCCATCATACTTAAAGGAAACTCCAAAGTCCTAATCATAATCTACAAAGTCTTACACTGCATTTTCCCCTTACCCATGGGGAACATGTTCCAAGTTCCCTAATGGATGATCAAAACTGGCTAATATTGAACTCTACATATATTCTACTATTTCCATATATAAATACCTATGATAAAGTTTCACATACAAATTAGGCACAATAAGAAATTGGTAACCGTAACTACTAGTAATATAGAGTGACAGCAATATACTCTAATAAAGTTATGTGAATGTGGTCTTTCTCAAAATACAAATTTTATTTTATTTCTGAGAGTACATGGATCCTTCTCTTTATACTATACTCTGCTTTCTCTCTGTACGTGCTTCCAGTTGCAGTGCCAGACAAGATCATATTTTGACTATCCTTCCACATCTTAGGTCCTGGTGATTCCCTTGCCCTTTTATGAATGGAGGTTCCATTAGCATCATCTTCTAGAAAAGACCAGTTTCAGCTGAAGATTTGCTTTTTATGAAATCTTTCTTCTCAGTTAACTTTTTCAGACCTTCTAGAAATGCAACTGTAACTTTTTCACAGACACATGCAGCTTCTCCATAAATATTATTTCTCAGTACAAACCCACTGCTGAATGTCATAATTCCTTCTTGCAGTTGGTGGCTTGGTGTCCCTTGTTCCATGTTTCAAGTGATCGCTTTTCTTACTATTTCACAACAGAAAATTGATTTCTCCCATACATCTTAGCAATCTGACATTTTTTTCCCTTTTCTTCTGTATTAAGTTGAGAACTTTCACATTTTAAGTTAAAGGTAGCACTTAGAGCTTTTCTTTGGCATGTATGAATAGTCAGCATCATTATTCTTGCATCTCAAGGCCATCAGCAAATAAAATAAGGGTTAACTAAATACAGGCACCAAGATAGCAGGAAAATCAATCTGATGACCAAGATGGCTATTAAGAACTGAGTAGCACAGTCAGTGGAGATACAACTGAAAAAAAATAAAATAAAATGATTCACAGGATAGAGCAAGTCAGTGAGAGACTTCATTATGCTATTCTGAAGACTATCCAATTTAATATTATGAATTATTTGTTTTTGTAATTTTCTACTCAATGGTTTTGGACTGTGGGTAAATGAAACCTCAGAAGGCACAACTGGGGGTAAGACCAAAGTACAGTTTAAACTCACCCTCAGCTATGCTCTGGACTAACTGGCCAGCGGTTCTGCCCTTATTACCCTTTCCCCTCTACTCCAGGCCCCCACCTTCCTTGCGTGTCTCTACGATGCACACACAGGTCAAGTCTAAGCCGGGGGCCTTGGTAATGGTCTCTTCTCTGCCTGTCACTTCTTTCTGAGACAGTGGTTGCTTGGCATGGGTTGCTCTTACCCTTTCTTCATTTCTCTTCTTTAAACATCAATTTCCAGGAGATATAATCCCTAACTACTGCAGTCTAAGGAAGCAAGCTGATTCTTTTCCAACCATTTATAAGAGCAAAATATATACTTAACTGTGCATTTTCTGTATTTCCCATTGGAACTTAAACTCTATCAGGACATTTATGTTCAGAGCATCTTTCCTAGTTCCTAGAAATGTTCCTGTAGGCTACTATACACTCAGCACTTTGTTAAATTAATGAGTGAAACAAAAGAATGATAAATTAAGAATAGGCAGTTGGATTAATCGGCCTTAGCAAGATACTACCTGAATGTATTCACTAGCAAAAGTGCAACATGTTGCTTTCCTAAAATCATTTAATGAAGTAGTTACATATGTCATCCTCAGCAAGGTCATACTGTTGGCATTTAACTATATGCACCTAATGTGGTATGCATTTACAGATTTCTATGTCACTTTCTGTTTAGAAGAAAGACTATCAGCATTAACAAGCACTGCTTATATCATTTATAAACTTGCAAATGTAGATTATTAAAGATTAATACATCTAGGACTGGTGATGGCATTCCGCTTGCCTCATGCCGAAACCAATTCTGCTCCTTATTAGTCAATGACAACCTATATCACCCTCTCATGGAAGAGAAATCAAAGATGCAAGTGTATAAATTGAGAAAAAGTGATAAAACTGATTAGTATGAGACTTAATGGCTATAATCAATCAACACTCATAATAATCCTGGTCCTGAACTATCAGAAGGTAATTTTATTCCTTTTGTAAAAGTCATATTTCTTTTTAGAAAACATAGTAATAATACATCAGAAGTTTAGGAACATTTTGGTTACTCAACACTACTCCTATTATTACCATTCCCAGAAGGTAGTCAAATGGTTTTTACAACTTTTTCTTTCTTGGCTAAAATTAATTCTTAACAGCTCTGTACCTCTCCATTCTGACTCCTCAATGCAGCAGATCAACATCAATAGCCTTTGGCAGAGGCAGCACACTGTTCACTCAGGCAGCAGCCAGACCTGGCTGCGCACAGGCCTGGAGCAGTGATCATCTACTCTGCGCTACAGATGAAAACCAGTAATAAGCAAGGAGGCACGGTGCCTCCTCAGTGGACGGCACAGGGAACACTGGAGAGGGACACATGGGCGTGGACTGCTGGGGCAGCCACACACACACACGCTGCTGGAACAGCAGCAAGACCAAGGCACACAGAACGAGCTGCTTGGCAACAGAGGCACTGATGGAGCTTCACACAGATGCCAGAGAACGGGAATAGAAAGTGACAAAACACAGGGGTAGTGAGGCCAAGTGGCCATTTTGAGAAATTCCTCATTCTAATTTCTCAGTGTAGGAGAAAGAATAGGCGAAAGGCTTAATTTGAAATATGTTAAAATAGAAGGACTGAAAAGACATGTGTTTCTGGAAAACAAAAGCCATCTTCTCATCCCACATCTAACAATGCTGGGGCTGGACTGGAGCGCTACCTCAAGCACAGGCTATGCGCAGGACTGTTGGTGGCAGCTTCCACTGCAGGCTCTCACATGCAGCAGCAGGCGCCTACCCTCTAAACTCTGCTGAGAGTTCACGTGGGGGTGGAGCTCCACAATCAGGATCTTGTCTAAATTTTAGGACAGGTCACTGAAGGGGGATGCTCTGCACCACACTACCAAAACCAAGCTCTTCAGAATGGCTCAAGTTCTCAAACACAGGATGCATGGCTGCTTTTTAAACTGCTGCTAAGCATCACTTGGAAAGGATGGGAAACGATTGTTTTGTATAACACACAAATATTTTACTTTGTAAGGAGAAAAAAACACTGGCTAAGTTCTATTTGGTTTGTAGAACTGCTGAATCGATGTTTTCTGTACTGCCACACATTAAAAACATGGATATATCAATGGGATTTTGTGTTTAATTTTTTTCTTGCCCAGTTTGCCAATAAGCAGCATGCATCTCCTTTGCAACAAGCTGTTGCAGGAATTTTACCTCCAGAGAAGCCAAAAAATGAAACATGTGATTAAATATGTTGAAATAAGATAATCAGTATAACTATGCAGATTCAAATGAAAAATTTCTGTCATCACAGCAATGCCATTTTAGAGTGTACTAATGCTATCTTGAAAGAAAACCATTTAGAATTATACAGAAATAAATATGTAATTCTAATCTGAGTTTTATTAAGCGAGGATAAATTTTTAAATGGAAACTTCATTTAGGATGGGTTAGGCTTGGACCCTTAAAAATTTCAAAATCTATGCAGAATGAATTAAATAAAAGACACCAATTTGTATCCTCTGTTGTTCATTTTATAAGTACTAATCTTGACAAATTATATCAGAAACTATAATTTCCTCTCAGTAAAATTCTTCCTGTGCAGTCTGGCCTATGACTGACTACTCACTGAAGTTCATTTTTCTCTTTATTATAGCATCTTTCTAGAATTTGCTTGTCTAAATGTCAAACTAAGCAAGAAAATTAATTTTTTGACCAGAATATTCTCTTGTTTGTATCTGCAGCTATATTAGTTCATAAAGACATCCATTTAGCTCTCACTTGCTACAGAGGATGGGGCTGGGGGAAGTACTCTAAAAACACCACAGTGCTTCCCAAAAAGTTATTCCCAGATTTAGTTGAATGCATACCACCACTTCTGGAACTCATGCTGTTAGTATCAAAGCTTTTTCTGAGGGGCACAAATTTATCATGCCAAGTTAGTATGCAGGATGCACCTCTTACCATCTAGAAACTGACATGACATACCTTCAGGACCTGGGCTGGACCAGTGAAACTCCATGGCAATCCCTCCTGAACCTTCTCTACGGGCTCCTACCACGTGTCACTTTCTCAAAGGACAGCATCTAGCAGAAGTCTGTATTAGTGAAGGGCAAAGCCCCTACTCAGGGAGCCAGTTGGACAGGGAGGGAAAGGAGAGCAATCGAAGAGAGGCATGCACAGGAAGGAGTGAGGAGGGAAGCAAGAGAGAGAAGAATGGAAAAATTTTTTTCAGCCTAGATCTTCTTCAAGGTCACTGAATTCTTAAACCATCCTGGCACATCCTTCACTTCATCCATGTGGCAGAAAGTGGGTAGATGGGGGTTGAACCACCTCAAATAGCAACATATACAGCAAAACTTGTGAAACTTAAAAAAGGACTTTAAAAAAACTTGCACATTTTGATGCAACTTTTCATTTCTGTTTCTAACTGCTAGGAAGACAAGGCCTTCAGCTGGTCTTATACAAACACCTAGTCCTAAAGAGGAGAAGTGCCTGTTAAATCAGCATCCATGTGGTGTGGTGCTAATATATTATACCTGATTTTGTATTCTGGGCTCTGATTCCTTGTAATCAGTAGCCTTCTGAGGGCAAATGGAAGTGATTTAATTTCACCTAAAACTGGACTTTGTACACACACCAAATGAAAAAAAAAAAAAAATCTATTTGGAAACTAGTAGCATTTTAATACACATAATCTTCATTAGCAGATCAGCAAATTATTATCAACAGCCTAAACAGTTAAAGTTTCATAAATAAAAGTGTTTATGAGGAAATGAACAGCTAATATATGTCTGCCCATCCCCACTCCCCAGTGTTTACTCACTTTTTAATATTTAAACGACTGCTGCTTACAGTACATGCAGGAAAAAGCTGACAAAAGCCTTTAGCCAACAAAATAAAACTAAAAGAAAGTTCAGCCTATTTACATTTTTGCTTTGTTAGTAAACTGTAATAGCTGGCTCTGGAGCCAGGAAGGGTGACATTAATTTTCACGGATTCATCTGGCAACAACTATTCCTTCTAAGTCAGCTTTCACTGTGCGCTGGGGGAATGTGGCCCACTGCAAGACCTCTCCAAAATGTGCAGAAACCCAGCAATGTACAAGGATCCACCACCTGAGATCTCATTCATAAAACAGCCATTTATTAGAGAAGACATATAATAATTATTTACTGCAGAGCTGCACCTGACATTAGATTCATTAAGTGTGTATATACTCACATTACCAACAAGAAGGAAATGCTTTCAGTTATCTCTAAATACAAATAAATTGCTAAAAAGGGAAGAAAAGTGAAGAAAGAACGAGTAGAAAACAAAGTTTATAATGGTACTAGGGGAAAGACAATAGGCTGGATTCTTTTTTTCTTTTTCTTTTTTTTGGCAGAACCAGGGATTGAACTCAGACCCTTGCACTTGCCAAGGAAGCACTTATTCCACTGAGCCATCTCCCCGCCCCCCCCCTTTCTTTTGATTCTGTTCACCAACACCTGTCCACATTAAATAACCAGGGCTGAATTCTTTATCTTCGAACTGTAGATGTCTGCAATGTTGAAGCTCAGTAACATGCAAATAAAGAGACAGAATCCATGTGGCTTCTACCTACAACAAATCTCTATCCTGCTTTTGAAATAATGTAGGGATGAAAAGGCCCACAGCCTGCGAGATGTGGCAGGGCCAAAGCCTTGCCCGTGTCTCACAGAGTTGTTCCCAGCACACTCACATGATTTCTGTGGCAGCATAATGGAAATGGAAATAGCAGTGGGTGGAGGAAGGTTTCACAGGCAAGAATCAGAATCTGCCATTCAGGCTGCTTTGCTGTGCTTTGTTCATCTACCTTTGTGATACTTCTAATTAGCTGACAACTTCATTTACCAAAGCAGAGATGGGAAAAAATGATTGGTCTTTTCTAACTAATTCTGAAAAAACACCAGGAAGGACCCCCCCCCCCACCAATACTTTGGCTTTACCTCATCCCAGCTATCAGCTACATACCAGCTGTGTGTTTTACAATGTCTTGCTGGAAAGACACGGCTGGAAGAACCAATCTGTGACATGGAGAGGCAGCAGCAAGACAGAGCAGAAGGTAACAGAACAGAAGCAAGGTCAGATGGGAGAGAAGTGAGGTCAGAAAATAAATTAGAGCTGAGAATGAGAACAAGGAGGGGACAGGAAGTAAGCAAAAGACTACATGTAGTAAATAAAAGAAAATTCTAAATGGACTTTCTCAAGGTAGTACCTTGAGAATTATGTCCTGGTAAACCATGTAATTTCTACATTTTACGAGTATAGATTCAGAAATAAAAGAAGGAAGATTATACATTACCTTACCATACAATACAGAGATAAAAAACTTAAACGTAAGGAAGTCAGATAGAAAAAGGAGCTAAAAGGGCCTAATTATTCTCTGTAAGAACATATCCACATTTAATTAAAAGTTGTTTTCATCAAAAAGAAAAACATTATCAACTTTTTGATCAATTCCAAAGGATGGTTTATTACCTAGGACTAACTTTACACAAAAGTAATATATAATCAGGAAAACTCAATATATTTAATATTGCAGAGAATAAGGATATGAATTTTAAGGAAATGTTTTTGTTAAAAAGAGGGCAAATATAAGCCAGGTGGAAAGGGAAATAGAAGTTGAAATTTTTTTCAATCAAATATGCACTGATTTTTTAACACAGCCTATTACAATAAAATCATGTAAAATTTTTGGACATTTATCAAAAATCCATGTTTTTAGTGTTGCTAGGCTTAGCTGTAGAATAAAGAAGAGAAATAGGGAATGCCTGCGCCTAAGCCATGGACTACTTTTCAGGCTCTGAGATAAGGGTGTTAAGAGCCAGTTCCTTTGGATAAATGAGAAAGGTGGCCTCTCCACAAGAAAGCAAGATGACTATCAACAACACCACCCCCTGGAAGACAAAGTCACACAAGGAGCAGCACACTGGAATATGCTAAAACTCTGGCAAGGGTAAGGCTGGGAGGGGAAGACTACTTGAAGTTAAACTGAGGATGTCATTATTACAGAGCAAAAAGAGTAAGATTCTGAACTGTCTTTATTGCTCATTTTTATGCTCTCCTGCCTGCCTAGCACATGGAAATCAATTTGAATGTGATATGAGTGAAACAAGGATTAATTTTCTAGCTAAAAGTTGTATGTGCAGGAAAAATTCAAATTTTTGATTAGCAAAAATGGGGTTAGTTCTTGAGATACAGTTTTATCTTCTGGCTTTTTCTTCATTTTCTCAGCCCTGATCCTTAAGAACATCAAGGGAAAACTATGTTCACTTTCTTTTTGTTTTACTTAGAAGAAAAACGGATTCAACTATGTGAAAATACATTACACTTTTATAACTAGTTCTAGTCGTCCTGAAAAACCACAGTAGACATACTGTCTTACTTATCTCTGTGCTGAGACAAAAGAACTGATGCCAAAGTTAAAAGAAGGAAATACCTGTTCCGTGTTATGTCTAAGATGTTTGATATTCAGACAGTGAGGTTCAACTCAACTGCCTATGTTATAGGGTAATAATATCATTAAGCTTCTCTTCTGGAGGGTTAACAACTTAAGTTTGCAGACCAAAAATTAGAGAAAAAGAAAGGCTGCAAGGACAGGCAACATTTTGGCCCTAGCCTTTCAAAGTCAGTGAGGACTCAGGACGTTGGAGAACCTGTACTCTAACATCCTGTAACTCAGTTGTGTCCCAAATTTACCGATCAAGAAGATTATGGGGACAAAGAGGAAAGTGATCAATGATGTAGAGTGTGCCTAAGAGAGTCACATGGAGAGAAAACTTTCTCTCAGGCTTTCACAGAGAGCAAATTGGTCAAGCAATGGCCATGACTCATCCACATGGCTGATACTCACAAAGGATCTAAAAACTGCAGTATAGGGTTTCAGGGTAAATCCTCAGGGGATTTGACTAAACTTGGCAGATACAAAACTTACATTTGTTGTATAAGTCTTGATTTATCTTGGTCTTAACCATCCAGCAGGAAAGTATAAAAACGAGGCATAAAAAATAAAGCCATATTAATATGCTTAACTGTAAAAGGCTCAAGTCAACAACTTCTGACATTGCCAGTCCTATGGATAACCCACTACTGTTATGGACTACTGGACTATATTGGATTATTTTGCTGAATTTATGCACCTACAATATTTAAATGGCAATGGAATACCCATCTCTGACAAAACTAAACAAAAAAAGGGGATACAAATGAAGGCCCATTTTGTATCTGCATATACAAAATAGGATAAATATACAGCTACTTTCTCTTAATTCAATGAGAAGAAAGATTTGTACTAATAGTATTTGGACAGGATATCATGTCTGATCTTGTACTATGAATAACCATTACGTAGACAACAACATGCAATGTATTAGTTATTGTAAGTGTCCTACTGACCTGTTTTGAAACTGTCTCATTGCTATTTGTTTCTCAATAAAACTAATTAAAAAATACTTGATGGAAAAAAAACAAATATAAAATAAAATATAGTAGAAGGAAAGAAATTATAAATTCAGAACAGAAAAAAAAACAATGTTTAAAATAAAGGAAAAATTGGCTGGGGAGATGGCTCAGTAGAATAAGCACTTCCCTGGCAAGTGCAAGGGCCTGAGTTCAATCCCCAGTTCCACCAAAAAAAAAAAAAAAAAAAAAAAGAAATTTATTTTGGCTTAGTTTCTAGAGGTTTCAGTTCATATTTAGCTGGCTCCAAGAAAGGGTGGCATGGCAGAACAGCATTATGCCAGAGAGGAGAAGCAGTTCATGGTGGGCAGAAGGCAGAAAGGCAGCAAAGCAGCAAGCAAGAAGCAGCAAATGCCACAAGTAGTCCGTTTTCTATCCCTTATAGTCTATCCAGAGTGGGCTTGTTCATCATTATACACATTCAGAATTATGGCAAACCAATCAAAAGACTGATTTATTAATCAAACACCCTTAATCCAAATACCATATACTCTAGATCCAACCACTTCTGAAAAATCTCCACCTATGAACATACGACACTGTGGGGAGATATCTAGACATAGCCATAACACAAATCAAAACATCCCTTTAAACTGTATACACATAAATTCTGAACTGTATAAGAATACCAATGGATTAAGAATCAGAAGATGTGCTGTCAAAACCAAATGAACTACTATGTATGACAATGACCATGGGCACATCTCTAGGTGCCCTCAGTTTAAGTCATAACAGTAACTGATGGTAGTGACAACAATTAACATGTACTGAATGCTTACCATTACTTCCCTTACATGTAAGACATATCTAATTCTTGCAAAACCCTCATGAGCTGTGATCATCATCTTTACAGATGCAGAAACAGGCACAGAGAAGCTTAGTGTATTGCTTAAGACTAGATAGTGAACGTTCTAAAATGAAATGAGATCAGATGTTATGAAGGTTCATCAATTCAGCTGGAAAGTTCACTGCACTTGTGAGAACGATGAACACATGCCAAAACTAATCATCAGATTTTCTAAGAGGTTATTCTCCTTAGAGTAACACTAACATTAAGCAATGTTCTCTTTGTTGTTTTATATCATTGATATTATACTATATACCATCACTCTTGCCAAGGATAGTTGCGAAATCATTTTAAGAGTATATTACCTAAAAAGGTAAAACTTTTATTGCCTAACTTCTTCTTTCTGCTAATGGTCACTGAACAGTACGATTAAGCACCATACAGAAGTGCCTGTAGTAGAGATAACGTGGCATAGCACGGTGAAATAAAATTCAGATCCTGAGCTGACATGAGTTAAAAACAAGCTACACACTTTAGATAACATCCCTAAAGAGAGTAGACAGTTTTCTATTACAAAAAGTATGCACAGAAAATGACACAAAAGCACCTATCTTTCTCTTTCCGTGTTCAAACCTGTCATTAGGTACCAGGGAGGAAGAGTAGTGTCTGTATCAATATAGAACTCACCATCCACCGTTCCTCCCAAAGACACAGCTGAAATGGACTTTGCCACCAATTACAACTGCCACACAAAAACTCCTGCTTAAGATCACAGGTCCAAAGTGAGCTCTTCTGTTAAGTTATATGTTGCACATTACATTCCAATCCAATCAAGGAAAAAAAAAAACTTTAAAAATCTCCGTTTAAAGTCATAAACACATGGACTCTCAAGAATCTTCAGATTGTTAACTACCCATGTTAGGGCTTTCAAATGTAAAACTACACTTCTACCTCAGCAAAGTTTGTGTTAAGGTTATTAAAGTAATTGTGGCCCAATTTGAAATAAAAGAGAGTAAGCATTTCTTCAGGAGATATAATATTTTATATACAACTTTTTATCCCTTAGGTACATGACATCTTAAAAACCAGCTGCATACCAAAATTGCCTTTGCAATTCTAGAGTGAGACATCTTCATAGTTTTCATACTGTTAGAAATATGTCAATCTGTACTTTACTGCAACCAATATAAGAACAAATATTACTGACAGGTAAATCAAAATGCCTTAACCAAAATACATCTAACAATAGCTATATCCAAGTTATGCATGAACCTTAGGAACAACCATTAAAGAAGCAAAATGTAGTGCCTGTGTGTATAGAATGACTGCAGGGCAGTACTTTCTGATTTGCTAAGGATTTTCATACTTTTTGCTTGTTGTTCTACTGTAATTATCAACAGCACCCTTTTACAAATTTCAAAGTTTTTCAGCTTGGATGCAAACTTTTAGTCATTAAAAAGGATACATCTCTGTAGAGAAATTTACTAAATAAAATTAATAACCTACATTATATGAATGTTTATAGCAAAATTCTAAAAAAACAAAAACAAAGAATGATTACAAAGTATAGAGAATATTCGAGATGGGGAGAGAAATATAACTACAGCACCAGTGGTACTGAATTTTGAACATTATGGTAGACCCTTCAATATTCATTTGATAGTTCTGATTCATAATTAACATTATATATAATATCCCATAATACATGTAAATAAAATTACCAAAGTATTTATTAGGGATTCAATATCCATCCAAGTAGGGTATTTCTGGCAGTCACCTATATTGTGTTAGTAAAAACTGCACAGAAAAAGCTATATAAATTTTGGTGATAAAGAAAAGCTAGTTGTTTGTTGGGTTTGAATGGTTAATGTAAGAAAGGTAGAAGATGACTCAATTTGCAACAAAATGAACATTCCAGTAACATAACAGATGATGTAGAAGATACAGAAGGATGTATGACAACTGAAAAAATTGAACAGCTTACATAAGAAAGAAGGAACAAGTTTGTACCTTCAGATGTATATTATACAAAACAATGATGCTCTGCATGTATTTTGACACTTATCAGTATGTAAATATGATCAGACAAGATAAATATAAATTCAAAAATAATTTAGGTAAAAAACTGCTGTGATTATATATTGGAAAAAGGTGAATACTAGTTAACAATCTCACTTTAGTGCACATAGAGGATTTCATTTAACAGAATCATTACAAAAGATATATTAAGAGAGTTTATGTTTTTGAAAAACTGAAGATATCAAAGTAGTTGGTCATTTTACTTTATTTTATTTCAGTTTTATTTATTTGGTATAGGGTCTCACTACACAGCTCAGAATTGTGATGATCCTCCCGCCTCAGTCTTCCTAGGACTTGGATTACAGGCGTGCACCACCATGCACAGCTTCAGTGGCTGGCTTGGTATGGGGCCAGCACAGTATGTGGTACATGGGATTGAGCCCGGGGCCTTGAGCTTGCCAGGCAGGTATGTAGACTGCTGAGCTATCTCCCAGGCCTGGTCATTTCATTAAATGAGTGGTTATATCCATTTGTTAAATGGTTTTAGGAACTGGCATCCTTCGGTGAGAATTCAGTTATATGCATGGTATACAATTCCAGCACTACCTTTTTAAACAGCATGATAAGGTAAGGGAATTGGAGCACCACTGCTGAACACTGTTACTGTCTTTATTAACAAGAATGTCAAAATGAATAAAAAAAGTGAATACCTGGAATACTTGCAGGAGAAATTGGGCCAGATCGTGACTGATTGCTTCCTACAGGAGAACCAACTGGAGAAGGTGAGGGGCCTCCTGGGATACTGGAGAGATGGGGCGATGCATGTGGAGAGAAAGGTGACTGAGCTGGGTTGCTCTGATCCCCTTGGCTGCTTGTAGACCCAGATGCACTTACTGCTGAGCTCAAGGTTGCTTCTGTTCCTGTGGGGAGGTCATCAATGGAGCCAGACAGGTCCTGAGAAGAAAATAAGCACATATTTATATAGTAGTACATATTGGAATCAATACCCAATCAAAATCAAAATTTATTTAAAAATCATAATTTCACTCCCTTCTGAGAAAAGATTTTTGGGATAACTCCCACAATTCAGAGTATGGCCGCTTGTTATCAGAAGACTTTTATAAGCTCACTCATAGAAAAAAAATCAATAAGCTTTGGCATGTAGTAAAAAATGAAAGTTGTGCCTCTTTCATAAAACCATGCTTGAAACTTTTTTCTTTACTACCAGCATGGAGCCTGTTAAGACTATTCCAAGTGCAACACAGAATAGCCCTCTGTGGGATGAATTAACATAGGCATGGTATGCCTGGTTTGTAAATGAGGACTTCAATAAGCAGCATTACTACAGGCTCTGGGGCCCTTAATTTAGAATTTGATATTGGCAAACTGGGCTTCAAACTAGAACACTGTAATGTACTAAGGGTCAAAATCTTTATCAAACTTTGTCAAAAGTTTTAATCAAATCTTGTATTTTAAATGACTGCAAAATATCATGATAATAAAACAATGATATTTGTGCCTTTTTATGTATTGTGAGAATAAGTTTCTCTGAAGTTATATTGGCATAAATACATTGCAATGTTTTATCCTTATTCTTGATATGCCAAATTTATGGTGTTAATGTCATTTAATTTAACCATAACAGTTTCTGGGGGGGGGCAGTTATCAAAATCTTCTTTTGACAGGTTGAAAAACTGAAGCTTACAAAGCTATTGGTGACCAAGGAAATAATGCAGTTGTTACAGAAAATAAAGAAAAGAAGATGGTTTTCTGTACCTTTACCAGAATGTGAGCAGGACAAAGACTTTATTGTGGTCCATTTCCTGCTGTGCCCTAATGGCTTAGAGTGCTCAGCAACTAGTCTCTGGCCAGCTGGACCCACTAGACTTTTCTGCAAACACCATCAAGCATGGGGGCTGAATGCAGAGTACATTATAAAAGCTGAGTTGTAGCATAAAACACTTTGTCCTGCTAATTTGCGGAGTGGAATCAGAGATACCTAGTTATGTTACTGCATGCAAGTCATGTTCAATTTTAAGAGATACTCTTTATTATCTCTTTCAATTTTGCTTACAAAGGAGACTTTTAAAACCAAAGCTTTGAAAACTAGTGGAAGTAAAATGCTTCCAGTTTTACGAATAAATGTAGTCCAGAAGGTATGAAAGGAGCAAGGTCTCTCACAAAGATACAGTAAAATATCACAAAGCAAACTCAGAATTGAGATCCTAGTTCCCTGGACAGCTATTTGTTGAGATGTTATAGTATGTAATTAACTTCTCAAGTTTACCAACAAAACTGTCAATGATTTAAAAATATATCCTAAAGTACAGCTGAAGAGCACTTCACAAAAAGCTGAATGTAAAATCTTTTACTAAGATGAACAAATAAGTAAAATAGAATGACCTTTAGTTAGGGAATAGTGGCACACTCCTGTAATCCTAGCTACTCAAAAGGCTGAGATAGCAGGATCTCAAGTTTGATGATGGGCTGAGTATCTTAGTCTTAGTGTTAGTGTTAGACCTTGTCTCAAATTAAATACAAAGGTTAGAGGCAGATAGAAAAATGGCTGGCTAGCATGCAAGAGGCCCTGGGTTCTACACGTCTTTGGAAAAAAAAAAAAAAAAAAAAAAAGAGTACTAGTACTTCACTGTCTAACAATTATTAATTATGAAAAACAAAATGATGGTAACAGCAGATTGAAAAAAACCATGTCTGGATGAAATACTATCAATTATGCTTCTTATTTTTTGTACCAGGAATCAAACTCATGACCTTGTGCTTTCCAGGCAGGCACTTAAGCCACCAAGCTATTTCTCCAGCCTCTTTCACAAGTTTAGCATAGACTGATATACACTGAATCAGATTTTCAGAATTCAGAAAAAAAAAATTCTGCTCAGGGCACACTAGATACACAAGTTTGCCCATATTCAGCTGGGAGAACTATTTGATTTTACTGTTGGATTCAACGATATTTCCGTGAACACCTTCCAAAATGAATAAAACTTTTGCAAAGCCAAGTAGAGACAGAGGAAGGTTATAAAGCCAGTAACATGCTACATACAAGCAATTACACCTCAGTAATCAAGGTAATTATAAAAATATGGTTACCAGACAATCTCATAAACTAATACGCTCAAAGACAAAAAGTAGGACCTGACTCTCGGCTTTCCTCTAGCCCCAGGCTGCCTGCTGATTTATAACTGAGCACAACCTTCATGTTGTAGTGATGCTGGGATGGGAAAGAGTGGTCAGAGTATCAGATAATTCTTGCAGTTTTGGAATTCTCTTCCTCACTTATGTAACCAACTGTAACAGTCCTTCTTAAAATCAAGAGAGGGCAAAATAGGGCCTGTTGTCTGAATGTAGGGTGTTTTTGCTCTTCTCAAAGGTATACATTGTTAAATATTTGAAAAGGCTTTAAAAATATTATTTTGTGACATGCAAAAAACATGAAATTAAAAGTATGTGCTTATAGCATTTCACTGGATGCACCATATGCATGCCTTTCTGTATTGCCTATGACTGCTCCAGGTCAGACCAGAGACAGACCTTGTGGCCTGCAAAGCCCACAGTATTTACCATGTGGCCCTGACAGGACCAGACTGCTGACCTTTGACTAGAAGATACACATACACCAGTATTGCTTCTACTGTCTTTGCCTCTTCCTTTGGGGAAGTCTGAATTAAGAGAAGCCTCAGATGAACTGTACAAAGGCCTCATTATGCATTATGATTTGTACAGTCTTTAACAAGACCAGCAACTTACTTCATTATCACAACCATCTGAGCCTCCCAGTAGAATGGAAGGCAACCTCCACAGGCTTGGAGCTTTCTTAACATGTTACCACTGAGAAACACTAGTAAGCAAAGGCCAGTTAGACAGAACTCAGCATAAGGAAACATGCTTCTCTGGAGAAAAGGTATTATGGAAAAACAACTAGATACACAAATATTTTCTATTACATTCCATATGGAGTTAAACATAGAAAGGAAAATGCAGATTTCATTTTTTAAAAACCACCAATTGTAGTTAAATAAATCTTCATGAAAACTAAACAGTACATGGAAATTTTTGTACTTTTCCACATAGCCTACACATTCCTTCCCTGTCCTCCTTTAAAATTCCACATTACGGTTGAAAAAGTAACATCAATGGGTACTAAGAGAATTTCATTTAAGCTACAAAGGCATCAAAAACATATCTGTTATTCAACAAGCTGATCAAGGAACTATCAAGAGGAATATATAAAAATGGTGGCTTTCTTTGTGTTCACCTGTCATCAGAATTTCAGTGCTGACTAGACATTGGTGCAACAGAAGAGTAATAAAAAGATATAATTTTATATTGCTGCTATAAATATACAACTTTTATATGTAAATTATATGAAAATATTCCCATCCTGCAGATACTTAATGTATACATATGTAGAGCTATCTTAAAACACACTAATAAAATAAGTTTAAAGTGGTTTAAGCATTCAGCCTAGTTAACAAAGAAGCTCTGTAACTAATACTCCCCTAGAGAACAATTTAGTCAGTAGGGCACAACTCCCTTCTTTTATAAGTACTATTAGATCTATGATGCCTGTAAAGAACAGAGAGGCCTCTCTGCATCTCATTCCAGCAGAGACACCTTCAAGCTACAGTGCTTCCATTTATCTTGCTGTAGTAGGAGGTAGAAGAGCTTGTAGGGAGAACTCCTCAGGTACAGAAGTCCCCTGCCCCACAGCAACGCTCTAGGCTACTTGATAGAGTGACAGATAAGGCAATCATTTCATAGGCTCATGCACAGTAAAGTCACTATTTTTCCATCATAATTTGATTTGGGAAATACTGTTGTCAAGATGGGTTTTCAACATCTCACATCACTCAGAACACTTTCTACTTCCCCAATCACCAAAAATCTTATGACTCCCACTACTGATATATTTTTTTAAAAAATAAATCATTGTCTAAAATCCCAACCAAAAAAACTCCAAACCCAAAACAATAAAGAACCATAAAACTTGTTTTACTTTAAAATATAACTAACTGAAAGTCCTCTGTAAAGATTTTTTTTTATGAACATCACTCTTTCACCTTATCTTTGTCCTGCTAAAATTTTAGTTCTAACCCAAGTGAAAAATAGGTATAAAATGACATGCCACCAGAGAGCAGTAACAATCTTATTTGACAAAAGTCTCTGACAAAAGAAACATTTATAAATTAATATACAGAATACTGGTGTATTTTAATTCAATACACTTGGTTAGGGATGGAGAGGGCAATAATTGAATGTATATGGGGACATTCCACAAAGAAGGCACATAGAATTTTTATAGATCTACATGTACATTAAACAGATATATGACATCAAGTATGAATATTTTCTTATGTCTATGTATTTTGTAGATTGCATAACCTCCCTGAGAATTTTATATTAATAATTATGACTCACTATCTTCTCACTATCTCATTATGACTTGGATGGTAGTCACTGTACCATAAATTAGCCTTATAAAGAGCAAATTCAGTCAGTGTTGGTGATGTTTTACTGTCTTAAAAAACTGGGAATTAATTTATAAAATAAATTTATTCCCTTGCTTAAATAAATAAATAAATGGATTTTTAAAAAAGGAAAGGAACTTCCAAATACACTAAGCTCTGGTTCTCAGCACAATGGTTATGGTATGGGGTAAGTGCTGTTAGCTAGCTGCCCCTAATACTGTACACATTTATATACTGCATTCTCAGAAGTCTCCCAGAGAGCACCAGGATAAACAATAACCTAAAAATAGAGAAGATATTTCAATCAATGCAACTAGCTTAGGTCTTGTTTCAAGATTTTAATACAGTTCATAATTTTTTCCCATGATTTCCCATGGGTTTCAAGCAGAGGTTAAAACACCATTTCAACAGTCTTAACAAAAAAAGAAGACCTGGCATCTTCAAAGGCAGAAAGAACATATCTTCCTTCTTAGAATAAGTATGGAATAGCTCTTTGCAACTAGATCCGAACTTTCTTAAGGTTAGTAATTCTGTGCCAGATGTGAGGCAAGAAAAGGAAACATTTGACTGTTCAGGGGGCGAAAGTCACTAAATCCACATGCTCTCCAAGAAATACAGCTACAAACATTACAGGCCATAATCTAGTATGTACACTCAAGTACTGTACTTCTAAATATTTACCACAGTCACTCTAGTGAAAACTACTGACCCAGCTATTAAGGTTTAGCAATGAATTCTGAGCCCTCTATTTGCAATCAACATTTCAGGAGTCAAGTACCCAGCCCCATTAGGTACTTAGTTCTTTTAAAATGTACTGCAAAATGATTTCATACTTTCCTACCTTATTTTGGAAATACCATTTTAGATAGGAGATACAAATATACCTTGAAATTGATACTGGAACTGAGCTAGTAATTTGACTGACAAACAAAAGAAAAACCTCACTGTGACTCTGATTCATTTCCATGATGCTTCTTAGCACAAACCCCTATTGTAATAGTGTATTTCAAGATATTTACCTAAGGCAAGGTTGCTTTCATTCTAAGAGACAGTAAATGAGTGAGAAGCTTAGACTCCTGTCTAAATGAGAAAAATGAAAAGATACCAGAAGGACAGAATCCACAGTGCTTTGAAGCAGTAATTTCTAGGATTACATTAAAACCACCCTCTTTCCAAATGATGTATGTCTTACTTTTTATTTTAAAATGTCCATTTATTTATCTTTTATTATATATAATGCATACAATGCATACCCTTAAGATGTTTGAAGTCAACTGGAAAAAAAAAGTTTGATATGCACTTAAAAATAGAAGCTCTACAGCAATGGATAATATGTGAATTTTTTTTTTTTGAGTAAAATTTCATTGTAAGATGGTTAGCCAAAAATCACTTTTTTGATAAATGACTTTCACCTGATTTATTTGCATTCCATCTCAGGCAGATTCCATTATAGAAAATTATTATTTTAAAGGAAATGTTTATAGAATAATCAGCTAAAATGACACTACACAAAGCATGGTTATATTTCCTTTATTAAAAAAATAGCACGCAAAATAAAAACTAACCTCAAAGGTACCTGGGTTGAAACCCTCAATATGAAATATGTTGCCATTCTAAATTGTATGCATCATGTAAGAGCCTTGCCCATTTCACTGGCCTAGGAGATTCCTAAAATACAGTCAGTTTTTGAACACCACCCAAGAGATTTTCTGCTCTTCTACAATTAACAATACTCTAGTCACAAGTTGTATAGACTCAATAGAAAAACAAATGGATCTTTCAAATACAGCACAAGCAGCCTTGAATATAACTGGTGAGAAAGTTTATGAATTTGTTTTGCTTGTATGGAGTTTGGAATTAATATTCCACTAGAAATATGCCTTTTGGTTAGACTCCCAGTATTACTCTCACAAATGAGAGGTCACAGATGACTATGACAATGTATTTCTAGCAACCACTGCTAAATGTTTAGCAATTCTAGGTCCCTAAGATATATACATTTCAGTATGC
This sequence comes from Octodon degus, assembly GCF_000260255.1. Lineage (NCBI taxonomy): Eukaryota > Metazoa > Chordata > Mammalia > Rodentia > Octodontidae > Octodon > Octodon degus. The sequence continues at coordinate 4,439,874 of NW_004524600.1, read as the reverse complement.
AAAGAAACAACACTGACTTATTAGTTCACTGTTCATACCAGTGAAAGAATTTTTCAGGGCTGGTGAGACGGCTCAGTGGTCTAAAGCACCTACTTAGAACAAGCTTAGCAAAGCACAGGGACCGCGGTTCAAACCCCCAGCACCACATGCCAGCCAGCCCCGCCCCCTGGTGGGCTGAGCTGGCCACACACACACACACACACACACACACACACACACACACACAAATAAATAAATAATAAAACAAATTTTTAAAAAAAGAATTTTTCAGTTAATTTCATTATTCAACTAGTGAAAACCCTTGTCAAGGTTTAACCCAGTGTCGATAAACTAAGAATCATATGTGAAAGCTGCTGCCTTTTATTCAAGGAGCCATGACAACTTTAATACAAATTACAAGGGGTAATCAACATATATGGTGAATTTTAAAACTTTACTACAGTAAAAGACACATTGCTGTAAATCCTCTTCAAAATATTCTCCCTCATTTTGTTCCTTCAAAGAACCAATTCATTGATTAATTAATTCATTGTATTGTTTTCTTCATCTCTGTTGCATTAATTTCTGCTCTAATCTTTACAATTTCTTGCCTTCTTTGGGCTTTAAGCTTGACTTGCTCTTCTTTTTCTAGGAGGTTGCAGTGCAGCCTAAGATCACTTATTTGGGTGGGGGAGATAGCTCAGCATTCTAAGCACTTGCTTGGCAAGTGCAAGGACCTGGGTTTGATCCCTGGTACCACATGCTCTCCCCCCCCCCAAACTGGGCATGGTGGTGAATGCCTATAATTCCACTGCTGGGGATGCTGAGACAGGATCACTAGGAGTCCAAGCTGCAGAGCGAGACTGTACCAAATAAAAAAGAACATTTATTTGGGCTTGTTCTATTTTCCTAATATATAAATTTACTGCTATAAATTTCCTATGTAAGACAGCTTTCATTCTACCCCACATGTTCTGGTAAGTTGTATCTGCATTTACATTTGATTGTAAAACTGTTTAATTTTATCTGTAACCCACTGTTTAGGAGGTTGTTATTTAATTTCCATGTGTTTATGGTGTTTTTGTGTTTTGTTTTGTCAATATTTTCCAGTTTCATTGCACTATGGTCAGACGGTATGTATGGGATAATTTGAGTTCCTTTCCATGTACTTAACCATTTTCTGTGTGCTACTTTGGAGAATGGCCCATGTACAACTGAGAAGAATGCGTATTCTGATGCTGCTGGGTGAAACACTCTGTAAAGGTCTGCTAAGTCCATTTCTTCACAAGTTTGGTTTATCTCCACTATTTCTTTTCTGACTTTTTTTCCTAGTTGATCTGTTTCTTTGTGACAATAGGGTGTTAAAGTCCATTACAATCGTTACTGCTCATTTGATTTTTCACATCACTTAACATTTGTCTTATGTAATGTTGGGTGCTCCTACATTGGGTGTGTTTAAGTTTATGACTGTTATCTCTTCCTCTTGCAGTTTTCCCCTAACAAGTAAGAGAAAACATGTAGTGACCTTCTTTCTCTATTTTAACTATACTTGGTTTGAAGCTGGTATTATCAGAAAGCAGAATAGCTACTCCTGCTTTTTTCTGAGTTCCCATCTCATGGAGTATCGTTTCTCCCATCTTTTGACTTTTAGTCTGTGAACTGAATTTCCTTTTGAATTAAATGTGTTTCTTGTATACAGCATATTGTTTGATTTTGATTCTTCATCCACTATGCCAGTCTCTTTTGACTGGTGAATTGGGGATCTTTACATTGATGGTTATAACTAATATGTATTGGCTTTGCCATGTTATTTTGCTACTACAGGTTCTGTACTTTTCCCCTCTTAAATTACTTGTTGTTTGGTGGTTCCTTTCTGTTGTTCTTTTTTTTTTTTTTTTTTTTCTCAGAACTGGGGATTGAACTCAGGCCCTTGCGCTTGCCAGGGAAGCGCTTTTTATACTGAGCCATCTCCCCGGCCCCCACTGTTGTTCTTGAAGTAGTGGTTGTTTCTGTTTCTTTCTAGAATATCTGTCTGGTTGGTTTGGTAGTCATAAATTTCTTCAGTTCTTTGTCATGGAAGAATCTTATCTCACCATTGAATTTGATAAGATAGTTTTGCAGGGTACATCAATCTGGCTTGGAGGTTTTCTTTCAATACCTGAAATACTTCACTCCAAGCTCCTCTTGTTTTCATGGTTTGTGCTGAGAAATCTTTTGACGGGTATTCCAGTGTTTTTTTCTTTTTAACAGTTTTAAATATTCTGTTCTTTCACTGAATTTTTGGGATCTTGATTATTGTGTCTAGGTATAGATTCATTTTGACTATGGCTATTTGGAGTTTTGTATGCCTCAAGTTATGCCAGATTCTTTCCTCATGTTCGTGAAATGTTCTGCTACTACTTCTGCAAATAATCTTTTTATGTCATTTGTGCTGACTCCTGGTATTTTTTGTCTTGATACCTGTTAACGTTATATTATTTTTCTTTGCATCATCTTATAGCTACTGAATTGTCATTTCTTGGATCCTTGTTGGTTTTAAGAGATCTTTCCCTTCACCTGGCTTCTGCCTAAGTTCTCAGATTGTGTGACCAGATACCAGCATAACCACTGTGCTTCTGCACCACTGTCTTCAAGGTCTGAAAGTCTGTCTTCAGTGTCTTTCGAGAGGTTTTGTCAGCTTTCAATGAAATTCTTAATTTCTGGGATATCTGTTTGAATGTTTCATGCATTCTAGCTCTTTCTTATATTGTTCATTTAATGTTTCCATCATTTTTTTATTCTCTATTTTTTAATCTATGGCTTCTTTAGATGTGCTGAGCAATTCTTCTAAGACATTTTTTTTGACTTGAGAAATTATTTCTGATCTTATTTCTTCTATAGTCTGATGGAGTTGTTCTGTTATTTCAGATGCTATCATCTCAGAAATTTCAGGTGTGTGACTTCCAAGTTCTTCTATGACACTGTCTCTTGGACTTGTTCTGGGTGGGCTGGAGGACTGAGAATGCCTTTTGCTCCTTCATTTTGACATTTCTGAAGCTCCCAATAATCACCCAGACTCAGTAGTGGTGGGAAAGTGGGAGGGCATGGGTCAGTAAGGTTCCTGCTACATTGTGGACAGCACAGAGCTGACCAAGGCTCTTGCTATTAGTGGGGGAGACTAGCCAATGCTCAGCAAAGCTGCATAGGGGGTAGGAATGGGCTGGACTCACCAAGACCACAAAACCACCTGGCTTCTGCCTAAGTTCTCAGATTGTTTGACCAGATACCAGCATAACCACTGTGCTTCTGTGCTGGTGGCCCATGTTGTGGACCTCACCAGAACACCACAGCTGCCCAGTGTCCAACTAAGTTCTCAAATGGTAAGACTGGTCCAGCACAACTGCCACGCCTCCACCTTCTCCCTCACTCTGAGCATACATATTTCATCATTCTTGCCACCTTTTACTCAGAAGTCATTTTTGAATGAATGTCATAAACTATGTTAAAAAATGTGGTGAATGGCACTATTGAGTTCATTTAACAGAATGGCAGGCTTATAAAATCATTACAGTGTTCCCACATTTACCTTACTCACTGGATCTAGAAATAGGTGACATCTGGGCCTTCCCTAACATCAAAATGATCACGAAAAGTAAACATTTCGAATAAATTGAGAACATCAAGATAGTCATGACAGTGCAAGTAAAGACACTCCATGAAATAAGACTTCTAGAACGGCTTCAGAAAGTGACAAAAATATGCTTTTTAAAAAAACGGGTTTGATGTAAGGAAGAGTGTTTTGAAGATCTGACTTAGAAAAACAACAACAACAACAACAACAACAAGAACAACACTAGTCACCATTTTTTAAAACCATTCTTCCTAGTATAGTGTTCTGGTGAAACTGAGGTGCTTAATAAAGTAAAAATCTATAATAACTTGAAAGAAAGAAACACCTTTAGGCAAACAGATTCCATTTAAGCATTATAGTTAGGGGCTGTGGGACGGGAGATGGGGACAAGTTAGTCTGCACACATGCCATACTTCAGTTGGCCAATCCTTTCTGGGTTTCTATGTTTCAGTTTCCTTCTGTCAGGGGTATCTATAAAGAGAGACACTGACCATTAGATAAATTACATAAAAAACCTAAAAGTTCTAGATGGTAAGGGTGTTGGTAAATGCTATAGCATACAGAATGTTGTACTTTGAGTAGGGGCCACTTCCCGCATGCTGTTATCAGAGGCAGACCAATACAAAAATGAAGGATTTTGGGTAGCAATGGGGAAGGTGACACCGGAGGATGGGCAGGAGCCAAGATAGGAAAGCAAAAGTTCTGGGTGGCATGCTCATTGAGGGGAAGTGAGGCTCAAGTGCCAAGAAGCAGGTTGCTTGTGACAGGTGAGGCTCACACAGCTCAGGGGCATCTGGGAATAGCCTCACATATGCCTATGCTAGGAAGTACTGTTTCACGTTTTTAAGAATCGAGGAGCTAATAGAGGTCTAAAGTTTTAATATTCTTAAGGGGTTGTGGGAGATTGCAGTAAGGTGTCAAGAAATGAACTTGAAAAACAAAAAATCATCCTTCTCAAGTTTTATGAATAAAGATCACTTTTAAAAAAATTTTTATTCATTTATTTATGTGTGTGTGTGTGTGTGGCCAGCTCAGCCCACCAGGGGGCGGGGCTGGCTGGCATGTGGTGCTGGGGGATTGAACCGCGGTCCCTGTGCTTTGCTGAGCTTGTTCTAAGTAGGTGCTCCAGACCACTGAGCCATCTCACCAGCCCCAATAAAGATTACTTTAAACATGATTAAAATTGCAGGTAGTATTCAAGAATAAATTTGTAAAATACCATTTTGAAATATGTATTTTTAGCACTGTATGAAATTACACAAACAATGAGAATAAGTGACCATAGCCAACTGAATGTGAACACTGTGCTGTAATAACTCTGTGAATCTGTAGTCATCCTTCTCATTTCAGTTCTACGTAAGACTCAATGGGAAGAAATGATCTGAAAACCTCAAAATAGCACAACAGTCTCTAAAAGCTAGTTACAAACCTGTAATAGTTATATTGTTTTCATTCTACATTGTACTCCAAAACTGTTGGTGATAGCTCTGTATGCCTTTAGTTATAAAGAATTACTTAATAATACTGAGAAGCAGGGATAAGGTGTTATTATTGGGTTTTACTTCACAAATACCATTGCCAAGTACCGGTCTATAAATATTAATTACCTATGTGCTCCAGAAGGAAACTGACAAACTAACAAGAGCTGTAAATATCTAAGATTTAGCCTTTGTCTGCTGATTCTAGATTTTATCACTGAAAGCATACCACAAATCTTCAGAACAGGAAAGATAGCAATATCACCTTTTGCATCTCTCATGGTAAAACTTCACTGTTTATCTTAGAGGTGCAATGCTGCGCACGTAAAAACTCTGGAAATAAAACTTAAAAAGAAGAAGGCACGAACCCTCAGGAGACATTTGTTTCTTCATCAGTACAACTGCGAAATTCTTTAAAATGGTAAAAACCTATAGAAACTGCAAATAAATTAGCAACTTAAGAAAATACTAACAGAAAAACATATAATCCACAAATTATACTGGGTCCATAAGGAATAAAGGGATGTTTTGTTTACAGCAAAACAGTAAAACTTGGTTATTTTGGTATTTTCTTCATACATTCGAACCATATAAACATAAATATTAGTTCTATATTTTTCATTAGATTCTAGAAATCTTATTTTGAAATGAGTTTAGATCTACACAAAGGTAGCAAAGACAGTAGTCAGAGTTCTTGTGCACATTTATCCATGGATATATCACTGGCACGTTTGTCTGAGGTACAAAGTCAACACTGGCATTGCACTATTAACTAAATGACGGACTTAACTCATATTTTCCCTGCTTTTTCCATTACTGCTGTCTTTCTGTTTTAAGAGCCAATCCAAGTAACTAGATAACAATGACTTGCCATGTTTCCGCACTGTCCTGCCCTCTGTGATAGGTTCTCAATCTTTCCTGTTTTTCAAGACCTTGACAAATCTGAAGAGTACTCATCAAGTTCTCTACCTGCCATCAGCTGGTGTCTTCATATGATCAGACTGTGATTACAAACTCTCAGGAAAAACATGACAGCAGTAAGAACCTTCACATCTCATCTCATCAGAGTATGAAATCAACACTGACTCATCATTGCGAGTGAACTGAACCTCCTGGGCCAGGGGTGGCTGTCCAGGTAGTTCCAGAGTTAAGGGAATATTTTCTCTACCATTCTGCTCTAGCAGGAAGTCACTCAGTATAGCCCACTTACAAGGGAGGGGAGTGAATTCTGCCTCCTGAGAAAGAGTGTCAACAACTTGTGCCTGAAGAAACACACAAATAAACATTTGGTGAGATAAATTTGAAACTAGGCAGATGTCTTGCTTTTCCTCAATACTTCTCTCCAATAGTTTTTTCACTTACCAGTAGATTTTGACTGCAGTGATTATTCCTATGGTATAATAATGTGGATTTACTATTTCCTTTAATCCTTCTATAGATTCATTTGGAATTTTTAAGGCAGAGCTGCCTTTTGCTCATCGATTTTTACATGTAAGGACAATTTGTGTGTGTGTGTGTGTGTGTGTGTGTGATTTCATTGGATGCAAAATGACTTACTTTATATTGAGTGAAACTCATCAATACTGAATAGTAGCAACACTTCAAAGTGAGATGTCATGATTAGTTTAGAGATAAAAACATGTTTTGTAATACTGGATAAAAAAGAATAAGAATAAACATTTGCTTGTGATATGTACATGTAACCACTCCCAAGACGATTATAAATTGCCTGAATTGTAAATATGCATTAATAAAACTAAAAGAAAAAAAGTATACACAACTGACTTTGGGGAAAAAATTGTCAGCACCTTGTAAAGCTAAAAATGCATTTACTATATGATCAAGAAATTCCACTCTGGTTGACAATATGGTACCTGTAGGTAAGATGTATGCAAACACAGGAGGTCCTTTCCACATTGTAATAGCAAAAATTGGAACAAACTAATTTTTCAACAATATAAAATAAATTAGGATGTATTAATAAATTGGAATATAATCCTTTAGTAATATATTCTTAATTTTTAAAAATATTTATTTATTTGGTACAGGGTCTTTCTATGAAGCTCAGACCACAGCATGTGGTACTGGGGATTGAATCTAGGACCTTGTGCTTGCCAGGCAGGTGCTTAGACCCCCAAGCTATCTATCTCCCCAGTCCTCATTAGTGATATTAAATAAGGTAAACCTACAACACAACATTAATTGAAAACAAAACAAAATATAACAAATAGGTCACTAAAATAGGAGAGAGGGTAAAGAGAACAGGGTTCATAAACATGACGGTAGAAATCAAGAGTCTACAGCAGTGGCAGCAAGCAAAGAACCAAAGAATTGACGGTGTCTAGAGCAGCGCCAAAGGCACGATAACTTCACGGCACTCAGTATCCTCACAGAAGTAGCCTGACGTGTTAGCAGGCATCTAAAGCCTTTAACCATCTGCTCATTTGTTGAAGCCCCATTTCTTTCTAGAGCCATTCATAATGTGGTAATGTTGTCCGTGACCTTCTTTCATGATTCAAGTAATTTATCTATTACAAAATTCCTATGGCGTATTAATTAACTGTTAGCACCAGTCACAGGGCATACTCTGGGGTAAGACTACTTAAATTCAACTCAATCTGCCAATTAATAATTAGTTGGTCATGGGCAAATTTACCTTCCCATACTTTACTCCTTAACCATATAATATGGAAATTAGCAGCACTTGCCAAAGAGTTATATTAAGTGAGAAATGCAAAAAGTAAAGGATGAGTACAGCAAGATTTCAATGTTAGCTCTTGTTATTAACAGCAAGATCAAGGCTGTTGGAATAGAGACAGTCAGGCTACCATTAGAGGGAAATTCTATTGCAAAGAGGCAGTTTGCTTAATTTGTGAAATGACCTAGCTATATCAGTCATTCACATATACCTTATGACTAAAACAAGAACTGCTTGCACTCTTATTTATGAATAATTTTTTATATATTTCTATCAATTCAGGGCATAACAAATAGTCTAGTACTCAAGTAGATAACAGTACAACAATAACAACAAGTGAAATGTTACTGTAAAATAAAATAGCTAAAAACCAAAATATCTAGATATAAAAGAAACTGAAGCTTGGTGCCTTATGTGACAAGGGAAGAAAAGAACATCTTGTACTAAACTGTAAAATGGCAACTACAATGCTTATTTTATCAATGGGTCAATAAAGAAAAGAATGATAGAGCAAATGTGAAGGTTAAGAGTTTTAAAATATGCAATTCTCTGATACTGAATTATATTTTAGCTACGCATCAGCATTACTTGATTTTGTCAGTAAAAATCTTAACATTGTTTAAATTTATCTAAAGCTGAATAGCAATGATCTGATGGATTTATTACATTAAAAAGCTGAAATTTTAAAATTTTACAAAGAAAATTTTTAGGGTCAAGGATATAGTTCAGTGGCATAGCACCTGTCTAATGAATGTGGTCATGAGTTTGATTCCTGGTATCAAAAAAAAAAGAACATTTTTAAGACTAGAAAATAGAGAAAACAGAAATTTTTACATGTTTAGCTAAATTGGATTAAAGATGGAAATGTTTTATTGAAGATTGTGCTTATAGCTTAAAGTGATATTCAATACATATAGCACTCTCCCAAAAGACAAATTTAAAACTACGTATTTTTCTTACTTTCTGATATGATTCATAGACTCACTTAGCGGGGCGGTGGATCACTTAACACCTTAAGTGCTACCACTCAAGTACACTTTTACATAATAATTTTCCCTGAGAGCACATAAGCACTTTATAACATTACTTCAAAAACTACCGCTCAAAATGTTTCAGACAGAAACTTCCAATACAGATAATAATGGTGAAAATAATACTATCAAGAGTGAGCTGAATTAGGTACATTTCCCATTCTACCACTAGATCCACTAGCAGGTCACTTCTAGGCTATCTTAAAAGTACAGTATTATATTACCTTGCTCTTTAAAAAAAAAAAAATCACCATTTGGTTTAGGATATGTTCTCAGGCACTACAAAGACTTTTTCCTATGATCTGACAATTCCTTAACTGTGAAGATTATCAAAGACATTGTAAATAAATTAAGACTAAGTTTCCAGAAAACATCAGAATGAAAGTCACATTTCACTTGGACTCTTAATTTACCTTTAACAAGGGAGATATCTAAATAATTTGATTTGCAAGCCCATCTTATGGCCTAATTCTTCTTTATCCCAGTAAGCCATAAAAGAACGCTATAGTCATTGTCCTAAATGTTAGGAAGGTTCTGGGAAGCTTTCTTCCCTACTGCCATATTTCATTCTCTATCAAAAAAGCACTTACTATATGTTAATTTTCTTTTTAATATTTGCACCTACTATAACAGTACTGATCTGCATTGGAGGCTAGAGGTGGTTATAAAGAAATGTGGATTCTGGAAGCAGACAGCTGCCTTCTGAGGCTTCCATGTGTGCAGGTCATCCTTAGGTTTACACTTCTTATTTGTGTGCAGCACAGAAACAATAAAAGGTGTGGCCTCTTGGTATTACTGGCAGTTAGGTGAGGGGTTATGGATAAAACAGCACTACTGTGCCGTACAGTCCTAGAAGAAAGGCTCCTTTATTTATTTATTTATTTATTTACTTTTTATGTATTTGGTACAGGGTGTTCAGGGTTTCACTATGTAGATCGGATTCGAGTGCGTCTCCTGTTTTCAGTCTCCCAAGAGCTGGGATTACAGGCGCACACCACCATGCCCAGTCTCAATTGCCATCCCAGCATGCCCTGGGGTGGGGGTCGGCAGGGCAGGCTGGGGATCCAACCCAGACCACTGCACTCTGCCTAAGCAGGCGTTTTAATCCACTGAGCTATTTGGCCAGCCCTAACACTTATTATTTATTATTTTGTATGTGTGGTACTGGAGATTGAACTCAGGACCTTGACTCGCCTGGCAGGTGCTTAAGCTTCTGAGTTATAACCCCCTAGCCCTAGGGCTCCTTTAATATCTACAGGAATGGAAGCTTTACATGGTAACACAGCTGGAGATTCCTTCAGCAGAAGTTCTGGAGCAAGAACAGTCTGAAATCAGTCTGGCTTCATCATTCCTTCACCTGATCTAGTCTTTTATTTTATATTTTTATTTTTTGCGGAACTGGGGATTGAACTCAGGCCCTTGCACCTTATTCTACTGAGCTATCTCCCCAGCCCCTCCTCACCTGATCTTAAGTAAATTATTTAATCTCATTATACCTTAGTTTCACAACTGAAAAATGAGGGAAATAATACTTATATTATGGCAAGAATTAAGTACAACTGGGCCGGGGAGATGGCTCAGTGGAATAAGTGCTTCCCTGGCAAGCATAAGGGCCTGAGTTCCGCAAAAAAAATCCCCGGTTCCGCCAAAAAAAAAAAAAAAAAAAAACAAGAATTAAGTACAACTATCAATATAAAATGCTCAGCACATAAAAAGTGTTCAGTAAATATCTGCTACCACATGTACATAAAGGCACATATACACATAAACATAAAATTCACATATATTTATAGTTTATTTTTAAATACTGTTTACGAGGTAAAATGCAAGATAAAGAATATATAAATGACTTCTAGAAAAATATCAGGTGGGCTGAGTAGAGAGAAGTAGTATGAATGCATTCTTCAATTCTTCAACAAACATTTAGCAGACATGCGTTTGGCAATGAGTATGTTAAAAATATTGCACTAAACAAATGCAATTTCACAATTCTTTTGTCAGGGGGGAGTCCTCAATGAATTATCCAGGCTGGCCTTGAACTTGTCATCTTTCTACCTCAGAATCCTGAGTAACTGGGATCACTAGCATGGGCCACCATAATGGGGGGCCCTTAGATATTTATGAAAATGTATCAACACTGTGCACCAGAGAGCACACTGCCTGGAGAAGGTAATCAGCCCACATTGGGATGCACCGATCAAATCTGTGCTGCATTATTTCCTAGTTGGGTGACATTACGCATATGACTTAACATCCTTAATCCTGTTTGCTCAACTACGTAACAAACCTGTCTCAAAGAAGCCGAGAGTTGTTAATACAGATTCTACGTAACAAATACTAGCTGTCATGATTTTGATTGATTATATGTTATATGGTAAATTTAAAATGAGAAATAAAACTAAACAATGGTAGACATTAGAAACCACTTAAAATCTCTACTGGGTGCAGAACCACCTTAAAGTATGTATTATTAAAATATTTATTTGTAAAATGTAATTTTCATTGAAAAGATTTCAGTAAAAAGAGGAAAATAACCATTATGACCAAATGTATGTAAAATATATACATTAACAGGTACATAGTTATATTTTAATGCCTAAGAGGTATAGGCTGATGCCTAGTAACAGGTTAATGGTGTGTACTTCAAGTGATTAGGATCTTCACTTATTTATACTTGGAAGTTATTAATTTAATTCTAAAGTTTTTTGTAAAATGAAACAAAAGAATTGTGGAACAGAGAGCTATGGCAAAATTTAATATATATTAATTTTTGCCCACCGGATGGCAAAAAATAAATGACTTCTTTTAAAAATGGGAAATAGCTACATATGAAGAAACCATTCTTATAGAACAAATTGTAAACATATAGTGACATGATAAAACAAGCTTGGACAAAGGAATTAACTTTCCCACAAGGAAAAACAACTGTGATCCCAGCACTCCAGAGGCTGAGGTTGGAGGATTGCTGCAGAGGCAGGGGGATGGTTGCAAGTTTGAGGACAGCCTGGGCTACAAAGTGAGCTCAAGGCCAACCTTAACCTCACGGCAAAATTCTTTCAAAAAAAAAAAAAAAAAAAAAAAAAGACAAATAAGACACAAGTGATTCTAGCAAACGGATCATACAGAGCTTGCTCTTCACAAAATCTGGCATCTGCAAACTGAAGATTCTCAAAACAAATAGAAGTCACTTGGATATCAATACTTTAAACAATTTAGTGCAAATTATGGACATCTTGATGCAATAGGGCCAATGATCAGAGAGTAACTGTTCAGGTTTATGCAGCTCCTCTGCTCTGAACACTGCCACAAGAAGCACTATTCTCAGTTGTCTTTAAGTGTTACACATTCAATCTCATTGGTTTTCCTTTCCTGCAAAAAATTTACAATTTTAAGAATTCTCTTTGTGAATGGGTGCTTTAAAAACTCATTTTACTTGAAAATAGTATAAATAAGGTACATGCACAGACCCTTTAAGTATTCAAAGGGAGCTGCATAATGAGAGTATAATAAAATTATTACCTGATGTCAATTTTTTTCTAATGGGCTCCTCCTTATTCTGAAAATGCATAACCACGTGAGAGTGTTTAGGAGTACTATAAGAGTCCATGATTTTATAGAATGTGATATAACTTCCCATGGTTGGTCCTTTTACTGAATAGATCTGCTTATTCCTATCTTGGTTATACTGTATTTTGTTCTTTTCTGAATTTTCCTCCACAATTTTAAGTAGATCAGACATTGTACTAAGGATAAAATGGATTTGGGGTCTGAGAATAAAAGCAATACCTTCTTTAAAAAACTATCAAGAGAGAAGGCAGTGGGGTGGGGGAGAGATTGGTGAAAACTATTAAAGAATTAAACAGTGAAGGAAAAATATATAACTACTACAAGCACAACAATCTGTTACGAGCTGAATGAGTGCCAGTTTGTGGGCCTTGAGGCTCCCTAGGATTTCTCTGTATAGTGCCAAACTCCAACAATATTGTTATGGTTAGAAAGGAATTTCTCACAAGAGCTAACAAAGGCAGAAGGTCATAAATAAACCCAGCAGGATTGCCTTGTCAGTTTTCATTATTAGCGCTGCAGGCACTTGCTTTTCTATGGGCTTCTTACAGGTTCATTTAAGTGTAAGGGTTCCTCCTTGAAAATTCACATTCTCATAAATAAAAAGATTCTTAACTTAGCCAAGAAAAATACTTGTAAAGGAAATATAGAAGAGCGCAAGCAAGTAAATAAACAAGAGGAACAGAAGCTTAAAAAACAAATGCAGGGCATGATGCTGCCGGCCCGCCCTGGCATACCTTCATTCCTAGGCTGGCTGGCAGCAACCAACAGGATGCTCAGCTTCCTCAGCACAGTAACAGGCCCAGAACTGTATCTGGGCAGGAAATGAAGCTGCACTGCTAAACTGATGCTGACATGTGTTATAAACTGAGCAAAGCACAGCTGTGTGATCATTATTGCAATTATGAAGTGACATTTAGTGCTAACTTTATTTTACTACAGATTTTTAGCCAGTAACAAAAAAAGGAGGTATGTTAGCAATATGAAAGGAAGCTAACTTATAGTAATTAAAAAATAAATATTATTGGACTTTTAAAAATTGGACACTATTTTGTACATAAGGCAAATCTAAATCTTTGAGCAATTATTAATGGTTATTAAAGGAAAATATTAAATTTTTAATACTTAAAAATATCATGTAAATCTCAGTTCTTAATGTTATATTTTTATAGTTTAAGAGCAGAAAAGACATAAAAACTTCCCATAAAGCCAACAAAACTTGTTAGCCAATGGAGAAAGAATATGCTTTGGCTTTCATTTAGTACTAAGTCAAAACACACACACACACATACACACACACACACACACACTCTTCATGCTGTCATTTACTTTCTTTAAAAAAGATTAAAATTAAAAGTAATAGCTTATTCTTAAAAACATGACAGATGCAAAAATTAGCACCACCATTTGAGCCTTACCAAATTGATTTTTACATTTCCTAGCCTTTGAACTTAAATTTTAACATTTTGTCTCAGTTTTTAGTCTTTGCATCAGCAAAGAAAACATATCTTTGTACATAATATATCTACACATATAGTACATATACAAAAATAAGATATCCACTGACCTTCCTGCTTTCCTTGTGGAAGAATGAACCTTTTGTTTTAGAAATGACATTCAAATTGACTTTCAGCTCTACATTTTGTGCATATTTTAAATTTTAATTATAAGTTACCTCACTCCTTTCAAGAGAACAATTAAACTTTCCCAGGGAAAAATACTATTCTCATTGGCTAGAATGCTGAAACTCAATTGTGTGGTACATAGCTACCAGAGGCTGGGTTGTTAAATGCTGATTGTTACAAAGAAAGGTGTGTTTGTGGGATCACTTCTCACTGGCTTGCAGCCTCTTATTACCTACCACTCAGGATTATTAGTGTCAAGCTGATGTTGAATTCTTCACAGAAAAAAATTCTCCATATTTGCTTTACACCCTGGCAGTCGGTCTATGTTCTTAGCATTCAAACAGGACTGGCCTTGAATAACATAACATTACTAGTATAAGACACATGAATAAATGCTGAAAGGGACAGTTTACATGCTTAAAGTAGTAAGAAACCCAGACAGCCCTCACTTTTACAGTGGTGGGGAAACTGGGTTTCACTAGAGAACATTTCAGAAGCAGCTCAGTAACTGCATTAACAAGGGCCTCTCTGCAAGAAATTTTTGGCACGAAATTTGTAATAGGCTAGAAATATCACATTAACTTTTTATTTTAATTAGCTTTATACCCATGTATCCCACTGGGGGCTGGGACGATGGCTCAGTAGAATAAGTGCTTGCCTGGCAAGCGCAAGGGCCTGAGTTCAAGACCCAGTTCTGCACAAAAAAACCCACAACACAAAACAAAAAACATGTATCCCATGGTTGGCAGTATTAGGTCTTTAGGAATTTATTACTGAATATATTCTCAATAATGATCAATAGTGAAAACAAGGTTCCAATATCTGACACAATCAGAACACAAACAGTACATTTTTTAAAAAATGAAGTATATGTAGATTTTGACAGTTAACCTAGTATTAATAAACCTTAATCAATTTGTAGATGTTATTGGGGTTCACAATAACCTGCAGTATTTCAGATAAATTGTGGTAGAAGATACAGTAATAAAATATGAAGAGAGGCTAAATTTTCATATCTTGGAATAGGAACACAACTGAACGTTAAAAATTCTACAAAATTTTCTGACCTAAAACAAGTTAGAGTACTAAAACAAGTTACAGCAAATCTTTATACCTATTGTGGGTTTTTAAAATATGAAACTGAGTCTCAGAGAGCTAAACTACTCATATCAGAACTACGCATGTGTCCCATGGACAAATTATATTAGGATAGTTTTCTAGGTATATCCATTATTGACAACAGCACAGATATTGAGAAACCCATGCAAGAGGGCAAAGGATGTGTTTTTCGTGTTTTATGTCTGTACACACTGTATCTGAATGCATTTTCTAATATTATTTAGAATATCTATAGGTTGTGCCATCCTACCTAGATATTTGGGTATCTAGATAGGATGACACAACCTGCAAATCCTGTTTCACTGAGTAAAAGATGAGACTTTGTAAGTAGTAAAAGGATGAATAAAATACAAAACTATGCAATGGATAGGTCACAATATGTATAACAGAATATTGTTTAATACATTCATTGGTGATTTCAAATATATCTTCTATTTTTAATTTCTACCCTTTGGTGTGTCCCACATAATGTTTCCTCCTATTTCTTGGACTTGCAAATATATTCTCTACTTTTCCTGGTGGGTGAGTCACAACAGCTGTCATGCACAGGCCCATAAACCAAGAGACAATAAACTGATACACCTGAGGACAACTAACACAGTGTCATAGGCAGATTATATATGTCTTCTTAGCATCCTACCTGATCTGGGCAGGATGCCCAACTCTAACACAAAAAAGGGATTCATAATTAAATTCAGAGGAAACTCATATAGCAGTAAATTTAATGTATTTTAAAATGAATGCTAATAATTTTGTTTGAACCGGTAAAGCATCAGGCTTTTTCCCCCCATTTTGTTGGCTGAATTCCCATAGGATTCACAAGAACAAACTATAAGAGAATCAAATTATGGAGACAGATTGTTTTGTATAATAATGCACAAAGTATACCACTAGTACAGTTCTCAACTTACAATGAATTCCTGGTGCAATTTGATGTGACACATGGTTTATTTCAGAGAGTTTTGAGTTCTGAAGTATGTATAGTTGTTTTAAGTCATCAACATATAGGGTACAGCATAAACTGAATTTAAATTCCAAGAAGCATCAACTGTGAAATTAACTGCACCAATGGAAACACTGGCCACATGTACATCTATTTATATAGCACAGAACATAAAACATGAAGAAATAAGGAAATAAGAAGGGACAAAGAAAACTGGAAAAAAAGTAACAGAAAATTGGAATGCACAATACTCTTGTGGTACATACAGTAAGCATCTAAATATTTTCTGGATGGATAATAAATCAATGACAACACGTGTGAAAAGAAAGCAAGAAAAGCACATGAAGGTTTACGTAGATTTGGAAAATTATAAGCATTATTTAAGACTTTATCACTAACAAAGCTAAGGGGGCTAGGGAGATGGCTCAGTAGAATAAGCACTTTCCTGGCAAGTGCAAGGGCCTGAGTTCAAACCCCGGTTCCACCAAAAAAAAAAAAAAAAAAAAAAAAAGAGTTTGGGTCAGACTAACAAAGCTAAACGGTGTGGAAAATTCTATCACACATTCTACTGCATCCTTAGGGAAAGGCCCCCTCGTGAGAAGAAGAAGATAAGGTGGCCTACTGGGCCAAGAAAAGCCTTGGAACCAGGGCCTCTGAGGAAGAAACTCAAATTCCTTCTAAAGAATGGGTTAGGAGACCAACTTAAGAGTGTATTAGGTCAGTGTCCAACCCCATTTGTCTTCAAAAAGTTGACACTAGAGGCACTGCCACTGTCAGCCAGCTTGGCACCTAGAGACAGTTTGGACTTACTTGGTAAAAGAGGAGGTGAAAGAGCTTGTTACTTCTACTGACTGATCATTCAGCCTTAAACATACTACTTAATTTTGTGAGATCTTCATTTCAACAATGATAAACTGGTGAGTGTGTTGTTAAATCTTACAGTGACATAAAAGCAAGCACCTCGAATACTGCTTCTCAATTAGAGATAACACAGTAAGTGGTAGCTACTCTTAATATATTTTGAAATCTAAACCATTTCTAACGTCATTTATTCCCGCCAGCCATCTAATTAGGCAGGAACAACCAACTGCATTTTATAAAAAGGAAACAGGTTGAAAGGGATAGTGATCCAGCCATGATTCCAGTTCACCTCTCTATTTTGAATCACTGAGTTTTCTTAGTCCACTTTGTTTTCCTTCTCCTTGCTACTATTATACTCCTTCAACCAAACAAAAGATTAGAAACTTATTGTGTTGTATCAGTGTTTTCCAGGAGGTTCACTGTTTTTCCAGATGAAAATGATTTAATAATCCAAGTGCATCTTCCTCTCCTTGCCAAAGTCTTAGTTCTGCTGGTAGAAAATAAAAATAGCCCCCACTGCAATTAGCTTCCTGATCTTTTGCTGGAAAAGAACATTGTGACAACATCACCATCAGTATCCTAACTAAACAAATGCCTCACAGCCAGGCATGGTGGTGCACTCCAGTAATTCCAGTATTTGGGAGGCTGAAACAGGAGAATCATTATGAGTTTGAGGTTAGCCTGGCTACACAGTGAGATCAAGTTCAGCTTGATGTGCATAGTGAGACCTGGTCTCAAAAAGACCATAAATAGATAAGCCTCAATGGCCATGGGGAAAAAGATACCTTTCTCCACTGTTGGTGGGAGTGCAAACTGGTACAACCACTGTGGAAATTAGTGTGGAGAATCCTCAAAAAGCTAGGATTGGAGGTACCATTCAAGACAAATATTCTCCTCCTAGGCATTTTTCCAAAAGAACTGAAAACATCACACCACAGCAATATACGTGTATTCACGTTCATAGCAGCAGAATGTGTCATAGCTAAATCTTGCAAACAATCCAAATGTCCATCAACTGAAGAATGGATAAAAAAGATGTAGTATTACTACACAATGAAGTCTTACTCAGCTATAAAACAAGAAAAATCTGAGCCTTTTATAGGTAAAAGGATGCAACTAGAGACTGTATTGGTAAGTGAAATAAATCAGACCTGCATATGCAAACATTGCACTATCTTGCTAGTGTGAGAACCTGAAAGAGTAAATAAAATCTGAAAGGTACAATGAATACTGTGAAAGGGAAAGAATCCGTTCAATGGGAAGAAAAAACTAGGATGAAGAAAAGGACGAAAGAAAGAAGGGAAAGAGATATATATTTATGTACACATGTAGGATAGTTTGGATAATTGTACTGCTGATCTACTGAAAGGAGCAATTAATGCTTAAAAATTTATTTTTTTCATTATGGTTTCTTATAACTTTTTTAAAAAATCAATTTTACAGGTTTATATCTGGTAAACAATCATTGTCAAATTCCTATTACTTTGCTTAATGAAATTTGGTATTGTCTTTTTGTTGTGGTTGTTAAACTATTTTGTATTCTTTAAAAAAAAAAAAAAAAAAGCCTCATTCTTTGGATCAAAAGACTGCCCTAACCTCAAGTATAAACAGCTTGTTAAAGGTCATCATCACATAAGCAGCCAACACATCTAGCACTTCTAAGATGCCATTTGAAAGCCACATTAGAGGAGAAACTGAAGATGATAGAAGTTCCTTTAGTTCTTTGCACAAAACTTTAAATGTTAAAATAGAGAAGAGTTTTTGCTTTTTTGGTAATGAATCTAAATAAAATGACTAGCTAGGCCAGAGCTATAGCTCAGCAGCGTAAGTGTTTGCCTAGCACTTAGCTTGATCCCTGGTACAAAAAAAAAAAAAAGAGTTGCTATCACGACCATTGACAATCTGAAATATCAGACTTTAACTGGAGACTGTTCATCATTAGTGAGTAGGGGCTGAGGGATGGATAAAGAACAACCCAAATAGGGCACAAGAAGCTTCTGGGGTTTTTTTTTGTTGTTGTTTGTTTGTTTGTTTTTAAATAACTTTATTGAGAAACAACTAGCAATGT
The DNA here is from genome assembly GCF_000260255.1 of Octodon degus. Classification (NCBI taxonomy): domain Eukaryota; kingdom Metazoa; phylum Chordata; class Mammalia; order Rodentia; family Octodontidae; genus Octodon; species Octodon degus. The sequence continues at coordinate 4,420,898 of NW_004524600.1, read as the reverse complement.
GTTTGTTTTTGAGTATCGATTAAACAAGTATGTTCATTTTGAGAAAATGTATCTAATTATGTATACTTAAATACATTCTTTTATTAAAGTCGTATTTCATAGTCTTTATAATTTTAAACTGACTGCTACACAAGGACAACACAGTTATTTGGCATAACATGGAGGAAACAAATCAGCCATCTCCCTAACCCTCAAGGCTCCTTTTCGTACTGACAGGCTAACGCTAATGTGCTGTTATTTAGCATTCTCTCTGAAACTGCTTTAAGAAAAAACAAAGCAATATAGTCTAAACACAAATTTCTAGTGGGTAACAGTTTGACCCTTAATCCCACTCCCATAATCATTACAATTCTATAAGAATTTCCCTGCAGGGTTCATTTACCTGTTTCTGGCCAAAGACGAACACGCCCTAAGAAATGACACAAGGAGTGTCAGAAGCTTATCTGAAAATTAGCTGTACCAAAAAGACACTTTTCAAACAGTCAAAGATGGCTTTTGCAATTAAATAAAAGTATATACCCCAATATTATCATCTGCATTAACACACAAGTATACATGTTATGAAATGATGTATCTGAATTAAAGTACAACCAATAATACTCAGAGCCAAATAGTTTAATAAAAAGATAATTTTGCTCTACTGTCCTTTGTATTGTATTTGAAAGCATTTTCTATTTGTCTCTTAAATTTGTCTTCAAATTTTTATTAATGTGGACTTACTGACTTACGTTCCCCTCAGGACTTTGAATGTGACAGATACTACAGGATATAGGGACTTGGAGAAGTATATTTCACTAAATATGAACAACTGCTACTTGATATACATTTAAATTAACCACTACTTTTATTTCACATACATATCATCATATTATTACTTTTGTTAAACTACTCTGGTTGAAGGTAGACTGCAGTCATAAAATTTCTCTTTGGACTTGAAAATGAAGCATTGTGATAGAAATGTACTCATTCTCTAGTGAAAGAACAAGAGAAAAGTTAACTGGTTAACTTCACCCATTGTTCATTTCGAAAGGAAGGGAATAGTCACCAAAAGAAAGAAAGTGACAGTTAAAGAGAGGAGGCCTTGGTGAGAGCTTGGTAACTGTCCAGAGGGTAGACAGTGAGTTATGCCCGTGCCACAGAGCTCAAATGAGTTTTATCCTGGCTAGTGGGGACAGGAGGAAATGAGTAGTTGGGGCACAACATTACAGGCTAATAGTAGCTAAGGAAGCATTTGAACATCTTTTCTGTGCATCCAGTCAGCAATATATTCTCCACCTGATTGATTTTGGGTTGGGCTGCAAATATTCATGAATGGAAGGGGCTGCAAGAGTAAAAAATAAAAGTTTTCTTTGTGACTAAATATACTCAAAAAATAGAAGAAATGTTAAGGAAAACAGAATTAGAGTCTCAGTGTACAAATACATGGAAAACAATTTTTTTCTGGTCAGATATATGTAAGGTTACTTGAAAGAGCAAGGTCAACTCCGAGCTGAGCAAGACCTTCCTGTAATCAGAAGCAAAGTAATGATATATATATAACACTCTTAATAGTCAGGTGAGGGGCTGATGAACCTTGTAAGAATCACTGAAGCTCTTTTAGACAAAAGTGACAGAGGGGTTAAGAATGCAAGCCAAAGGATATCAATGATGACAACTTGCATGGAATCCCTGCCAGGGAGATGAGGATGTTGGCTAATATAGTCAAATGCAATGAACTTTAAGATCATTTAACCACCTGTTTCAGATGCCATCCTTATAAAGTATCCTCTTGAGTGAAGGTCCACTGACAAGAAGATTGCAACCTGGCTACTTGAGGTGCTCTGAGTCTGCCTCAAGGACACGTTCTCCATCTCTCTGTATTCTCCCAGTACAGCTGCTTTCTAAATTCTGTTAACTTGAGATCACATCTTGTCTTAAGGATATTCACTAATATAACTTTGTAAGACAGGACAAAGACCACTCAATTGTTAAATCATTTGTATAAAACACCGAATATCACCGAAGGACCAAGGTAAGATGAAAATCATCATCAGAACACTATCTTCAGTTTCTTATGGTATCCCTGCCTCAGTTACTGAGTTACTTAAAAGAGTTTTAAAACCAAACTTAGGTTTAAATAAAAATTAACAGAAAGGGAAATGTAGAAGAACAAAACAATACAAGGCAAAAAATATCTAATGTCTTAACAATATAGCTGAAAAAATAGATGCAAAATATTGTAACAATTTCATCAATGTGTTATCTCCAGAAGTAACTACACATACAGTAACTTTAGTGCCTTTCATATTTACTGTCCAACTTTTCATACTGGAAACTCAGTATTTGTTAGCTGCTGGAAAAGTTTACCATGGTTCCTTGTTTATAAAAGTATCTTCCATTTACAACATCCTGCAGGTTTGGAAAACTTCAGTTGAACTTTTTATAAAAACAAAAGCACAGAAGTGGGTATGCTGGTGCATGCCTGTAATTGTAGCACACAGGAAGCTGAGGCAGAAGGGTCACTGCCAAGTTTGAGGTCAGCTGCAGTTCAAGGCTGGCCTGAATTGCATAGTGAAACTATAATGTGTGTGTGTCTGTGTGTGTGTGTGTGTGTGTGTGTGTGTGTGTGTGTGTGTGTGAGTGATAATGAAGTCCAAAAATAATCACCTAGCTTCTTTTGTCTATCACTTAAGGATTGTTACTGAGTGGGCACTATGTATGGAAAGGTTATGATTACTAGATAAAATATTGGAACCCAGGCAAATTTGTATTTCAGAGAAACAAGTAAATTTTTAGGATAAAAATTACATTCCATGTGATATTTGCGCTTACACTGAAATTTTACTGTTTTATAAAATTCATTCTATATTTCTCCATAAACCTGGCAACTCTAATATGATAAATGCCATAAAACTATGAATTAAAATACATAAGCCCAGTGCTTTACCTCAACATGTTGTGGGACATTGAGAGGTGACTTGATTGTTTGATCCTTCTGCTCTCTTAACTATGAGATAGGATTACCTGTGATAGCCACCCGGCAGGACTGAGAGCCAGGTAACAATGAAATGTAGTAGCAACAATAACACACAGGGTTTTCCAGTGTGCTAAGTACAGTTGTTATCCATGAGCAAGGTGCTCCATCTCTACAACTTTCTAAGGCATTGACTGTTATTACTTCATTTTAAACTTCCACTATTTCACCTTGCGATTATTTAAACTGAGAAATTTATATGTGTATATGCTCTTTAGTTACTTCTGTGAGAATGAAAACATAGTTAAGTATATGCAAAGAGATATACAACTAGAAGATGTTTTTATTTCTATTAAAGGATCAGAAGAAATTAAATTATGATAAAACTTAAAACAAGTGGTCCCAGTTGAGGGGACAGTCTGAGGAAAGACTACAGGATATGGCCAGAGTACACAAATCACAGAGCCTCTGTGGCTATCCAGAGATTCCTTAGCAATGAAGAGAGGATAGAGAACTTCACTTTGTAACATTTTTTAGAAGGCTGAAAATGAAAACTAGCTGCAGCTCCATGGGGAAGAGGCTGTAAAAGATCATTTGTGAGTTAACTAACTGTGGATGGACAAAATTAACCTTGGTGCTGACAAGGAATCTGTTGAGATGGAAAGGAAGGACAGAGCTCTGTGAAGCTGAGGAGAAAAAATAGCAGGTGGTTGAGGACTAAATTTAAAAAACAAAAATGTGCTGAATAAACTGTAAGCAGATTTCACTGCATTTCAGGATTGTGAATCTATGCTAAGACAGTGGGGAATGGGTCTAGGATGTGAGGAGAAAATAACAGATATGAAAAGTACTTCTGATTTGCCTTAAAGATATTAAAAATGCTTTTTTAAAAAGGTTAAATTTGTAACCAAGTTAAAACTTTTTTTTTCCATTTTAGGTACTTGGTACAGGGTCTTACTACGCAGCTCAGAGTATGATAAAATGTAGTAGCAACAATAACACACAGGGTTTTCCAGTGTGCTAAGTACAGTTGTTATCCATGAGCAAGGTGCTCCATCTCTACAACTTTCTAAGGCATTGACTGTTATTACTCCATTTTAAACTTCCACTATTTCACCTTGCGATTATTTAAACTGAGAAATGTATATGTGTACATACTCTTTATTTACTTCTGTGAGAATAAAAACATAGTTAAGTATATGCAAAGAGATATACAATTAGATGTTTTCATTTCTATTAAAGGATCATAAGAAATTAAATTATGGTAAAACTTAAAACAAGCGATCCTCCTGTTTTCAGCCTCGCTAGCACTGGGATTACAGGTGTATGCCACCATGCCCAGACTCAGTGGCCGGCTCAGCTTGCCTGGGGGCACAGTTGGCATAGCATGTGGTACTTGGGATCAAACCCTGGTACCTTGTGCTTGCCTAAGCAAGTGCTTTGCCTGCTGAGCTATCTTACTGGCCCTAAAACTTTTTATTCAGTTAGTTAATCTTCAATTGTTAGGCATTAAGAAAAATTAATGTAGCAACTGAATATTAGAAAATGATTCTTTCTTCCAATGCCTAGAGACCTTGAGATTTCATAGCTATTAATCAAAGTATGTAATGTTTATGTCTACATAGAGTATTTGGCAAACTGTAATTCTTTTTTCCCCCAATAACCATTTATTATTAAAAAATAAACGTAAGTTCACTGTGCTCCATTTCAAAAGAAAGCATGGAATATTATGTGCTTTAGCACCACAGTGTCACTAAAATTAAAGCTGACATGTTATGGTCATTACTTGAAGAATGATTTTTACTGACTGATGAACTGTCTTTATAGGTATGGACTTGCAGTCCTGTGGTTAGTGTTGGGGTCTACATAAAGAGCTAGTAGCAAAGTTCCTGTTCCTAGTCACTAATTACATTCTTTTCCAAAAGTTCAACGTGACTCGGTGTCCAGGTAATTGCAATTAAGTCAGGAATCTAGTAATTAGAAATTGAAGTGCCCTGCCAGGAACAATACACTTCTTCTTGACATGCTGCCCACAAAAACTAATTCACTTGGAAAAGAAAGAAGCTGATATGAAGTGGCAGTGTAAATGTTAATTAAGCAACACACTGACACAAATCTCTCCCATTTGTACTCCTTAAAACCAAATGCATATCTCATTTAAATCCTAGAAAGCATTCTGTGAATTCTGAAATATGCAGATGAAGGCAGAATCACTAATATTCAAAAATAGTAACACCCTCCGCCCCGACACACACAGACACACACAGACACACACAGACACACACAGACACACACAGACACAGACACACACACACACACACACACACACACACACACTCTTTTCCAGACTATTCGGAGGGTTCAGAGTCTATCAGGTCCACTCAGGTAGCAGAATTCCGGAGGTAAAAAAAATCAAGGACTACTTACATCTTACTAATCACTGTAACTTCAGAGCTTTTTATTGGGCTTAGCCCAATAAAAGCAATTTTATTAATTTATTGCATAAACTAGTGCCAGAACCTTTTTATTCATACTCTAATTTCAGTAAAATTTTGTAAAATGCAAGAAAAAAACTTTCATTTATCCATGTATTAATTTCTGTAAAGTTAACCAGACTTTAAGAACCTCTATTCTCCTACATACTGCTGGCTATTCACAAATTCTGCATGTAATCTGTAAAGATTTCAGGCAAGAAAGCGGGAGAAAAATAGCTCAATTTCTAAACAATGTCCTTACAAAACAATGATATGGGTGAACTGACTCTTCATCTAGACCAGAATATTACTAAACAAATTGGTCGCTTTTATTCCAGACATCACATAATCTATTATATAACAAGCTGCTACAAATGATAATATGTAATATTTATACAATACTTCAAGAATTTTCATATTTTCTCATTCAATTCTAAAAAGATTAAAAGTATATAATTAACAATTATATCATTAGTTATATATTTTTATTGTATAAGAAATTATGTAGTAAATTGTATTTTATAAGAAATTGCATAAGAAAAATATTTTCTTATGCCAATACATTCATCCACTATTAGCAAATGAGTCTAATGGCTTATTTTTCAAAAATTTATTTTCAAGGTCAAGCACCTTTGATTGTAACTCTTCCCATTCAAACATCTAGGCAAGGTAGCCTAGGTCCCCCAAGTCTTTCATACAGAAGTCAAATTTGTCTCTTCATTCTTGCCTGAGACTATACTCCTCATCAACAAAGCTAAGGTAAATCCTTTTCACAAGGCCTGAATACCCTAGACCACGCTATACTTCTCCCTGCAATGCCACAGAAACTGTTTCACATTTATCATGTGTTATCTGGGTGTCCTCAGCACCTAGCAGAGGGTGAATGAGAAAAGAATCTGTGAGTAGAAAGCTGTTTCTACTGTGATGACAAGGCTTGCTGACACTGAACACCAGGCTACCAAGGAGCATGACCTTCATTCACAGTTACAAAAAAATAACCAAGCACAAAGTTCAGGAAATGACTGGTAGTATCTTACAGACAAGACTGTCATTACTCAGGTGGGGCTCTGATCACATATCTGAGCTGTACTAGATACAAGGTACAAGGATGGTGAGGAAGGAAAAGGATTCCAACAGAACAGACTTTTAGCCTGCATATGAGGTAAAAGTTTTTCTTGCTCTATCATGCCACTGCTTTTCTTAAATATGATATATACACATTTCATCTTGAAGTCCTACTGATTATCAGGGAAGAGTGGATCCATAAAACATTTCATCAAAACCCCTCAAGTTCTGCAAGATACAACTCATACCAATATAAGTAATTATTTTTAGATATAGAAAACTTATTTCATTCTAATTATAGAAAACTATTTTCTATTATTGGCATGACTACAATGAAGTCATAACCAAACATAACTACTAGAAGCAGAGGAGGAGATGACCAGAACCTTTGGACAGAACCAATGAAAACAGAAATGCATAATATCTGACATGTACCCTGAAGTCACGACTGTAAAATAAGGAAGGACACTAAGAAATTACTTTTCTTGCTCCATGGTAGAACTTCAGGAACCAAAATTATAATGATGCTGTAATAACAGATCTTTTAAAGATGACCATTCTTTGTTTTTAATGTTCTATTATAGTCCACTTTTATTTTTTAAAAATGATTATTTTAAAAATTCACGTACATGTTATCACTAAACATGAGTCCGTAGCTATGGGTCGCAGAATTCTATAGTACCTTCTAAAACTTCCTTCCCTTTGTATGCACCCTACATAATCTCCTCTGAGGTCTAAGTGGGATGGTGAAGATGATAGAGCTCACTCCCGCGATGATATTACTTACAGAGCAGAAGGGACTTTACTGATGCGATTGAGGTCCTAATCAGCTTTCTGGTAATTAATAAAAACAGATTATCCTGGATGGGCCTGATCTAAGTAGATGAATTCTTTGAAGGAGGTGATGGGACTTTAAGCACATTCCTACCGATTATATGTGGAGGAGAAGGTTATGTGGCAATGGACTGCAGACTGCCACCAGAGATGAAGACAACCTCTGAGATGACAAGACAGTAGGAACCTCAGAATCACAGCCATAAGGAAGTGAATTCTGTCAATCAGTAAGCTTGGAAGAAGACTCTGAACTTCCAATGAGCCCCATTCTCACTATGCCTCTAAAAAAACTTTAAAAATTATTTATTTATCTTATGTATTTGGTAAAGGGTCTCGCTACACAGCTTGGACTCATAGTGATCTTCCTGTCTCAGCCTCCCCAGACCTGGGATTACAAGCATGCACTACCATGCAGGTTTTGGTGGCCGGTCAGGCATGCATTACCAGGGATTGAACCTGGGTCCTTGCGCTTCCAGGCAGAAGCTTAGACCTCCAAACTTCCTTCTGGCCCACAATACCTTAATCTCAACTTTGCAATACCTCAAGCAAGGGGCCAGGGAGATAGCTCAGCAGCACAGCAACTGCCTAGCAAACACAAGGTCCTGAGTTCAATTTCCAATTAAAAAAAAAAAAAGAGGAGGAGGAGGAGGGGGAGGGGGAGGGGGAGGAGTAAGTGGCAACAGCAGCAAAGAACTCTTGTTGTGGGACTACTAGCCTACTGAACCTGGGAGACAATCAGTGGATATGGTTGTTTTACATTGCTGAATTTGTCATGATTAGTTAGTCAGCAGTTGAAAATTAATACAGTACATTCACAACTTCTCTTTCCTGCACAATCTACCCAGAGGTGCTTATACATTTTGAAGTTTGCTCTAGATAAAAAGATAGGAGCTAAGTAGGTAGGTAGACAAATGTTAGTTTTCCATGTTCAGCAAGAGTATTACAATCAATTTTAAGCAACAAAAAGATTCAAGAGAAATTATTTCAGTGAGCCCTAAAGGTATGACATTGAAGGTAATTATTTACATGTATATTTTCTTTTTAAAGCACAGATTTTGAAGAGCTATTCTAAAGGATGTTTTGTACAAGTTCTATTGGTGAATTTAAATGATAGACAAAATCTTACAGGCAAGAATACAACTAGCAACTATAAAATGAGGTAGGTATAGTAGCAGGTATTGTCTAGTTAACTAATAATTGAGCCACGTCTCCTTAAGTGAACATTACTGAAAACTAGGCTTGATGAAGAAAGAAAAGTGATTTCTTAAAGCAATTAGGTGACTAGGAATGGGAAGCTATACACATGTTCTCCTTGTCCATACGGTACAGAGTCAACTCGTGTGTGCACGCACTAGCTTTGGCCCTGGAGCAGCTCCTCTTTGGAAAATTCTCCTGTAACTCCCCTCAGCCACTGGAGATGGACACACCAACAAAATGTCTTTATTTCCTCCTAAGTACATTTATGTTCCATGTTCCTCCAGTTATAAAACAAAATGAAGTAAGGAATCATGTATAGATATAAAAGGGAGACAATGGGGAAAAAGACCCACTCCACTGAGAACCAACAAAGTACAGCATTGAGACTTGCTCGGAAATCAGTCATGACTAAGGCAAGAATAAAGATACACAAGAGGGGGTGCATATACATGTACATTCAGATGTTCTGTGTTAAATATATGCATCCTTTCTTGTGATTCCTGCTTTAGTTAGCCTGACCACCCACTTCATGTAAAGAGTAAGAAAGTATAGGCTATGGCTTTTTCCCCTTTGGGGCCCAGTGTACACAGCTACATACTACAGACCCCACTTACTAGGCAAGAACCACTTCTGCAGACACAAGCAGCAGATTCAGTGGAGAAGGCGATACATATCACCATATTATCAGTTTCTATCTTTGTAACATGACAACAAAGGACTACCTCATGTTCCTCATGTTCTCTGTAGCTCTAAATTTTATAAGATTTACATTTTCATTATGAAATAAAAACCAGATTTAAAAATCTATAACTCACAATCATTACAGGAAAATTCTTAACACCTAAAAAACAACACAACCTTAAGTGTGCAGTAAGGATATTTTAAAATGTTAAGGAAATTACTTTTATGCTCCTTCCTGTTATAAATCTGAGTCTTAAAATACAGCATGTTTGAAGTGAAAAACTTAATCAAAGACAAAGAATGATTACATCATATAGTTCCTGGTCATCCAGTTGTATTAAAGAACAATTTAATGCTATATCAAATTTATACTGGAGACATATTATACCAAATAAAACACAAAAAGCTCAGACATGATTTTTTTGTACCTTTATAAGACAAAGAAAAACCCTTTTAAAATAAGGACCTTAAAGAAGGAATCGCTGAAAATCTCAAGTATACTGAGATTCAGTATTGAAAAATAGCCTTTTAGGAAGGAAAAACAGTAAACCAAAATGTGGAAAAGGTATACAATACACAGGTTTGAAGACTGTTCTCTTTATGTTGACAAAGTTGACCAAAAAAAAAAGTCAAGATAGTAAGGTCCCCAAAGTGTTACTGCTTTCTATCACCACAGCTATCTTGCATGATGAAACACGATTAATTTCAAGGTACAAATCAGGCTTATAAGAACAGCATCTAGGTGCCGTTGCTTGATACAGAATGCTGTTTGTCTTAGCTTTGTCCATTTAATGCTAAATTCTTCAAAGCCAACCACTTCCTAATTTCCTTTAGAACTTTTAATTTTGTCTTAAAAGGTATTCTAAGAATTTACTTTGGATTCCAAGGCCACTAACAGAAAATATCTAGAAGAAAGCTTTACTATGTTTCAAAAGAAATGTGAGAAGAAAGTGGCAATTATATGTTGGAACTAAGTGATCAGCTCTAATAAAACTGACTTAGGTAGCTAAGTGCAACATCCGTCTACAGGTGACATCCAGTTCAACAAGAAAGCTTGGTTCTAGACAAAACTTGATCATTCAATAAGCTGGCTGAAAGCTATTCTCTAGCCAGTGCTGCTATGCTAGATGAACCATACAGCTCTGAGAAGGTTGGCTGTCTGAAGGCAATTCAACAATATATAACAGTCATTTTCTTCATTTTATAAAAAATATCACCATAGTTACTCAACCTGTATTCCCACTGCTTCATCTACAAAACAAAACAGCACCAATGGGGATATTTTCCTACATCATTAAAGTGTGATGTGCTTGGAAGCCTATAGCGTATGCAAGGCCTAAACCTTTAACAGTCCCTTTCGGCAAACTGCAGATCTGCTTGTACTTTCAAAATAATTTCCTATTAACTACATACAACTAAAATAAAGGAAAATAACAACATCATATAAATAACTATGCATATTACAATGGAATATTTAAAATACTTTTTGAAATATGAATATAGTTTATATATGGCTTTGACAAAGGGAAACAGTATGAAAAAGGAAACACTATTCTTCTCTGCAGCATTTTTCATGACATTGTAGTCCATAAGGAAATACCACTGAATATTACCTCAGCTCCTGTCACTCAAGAATTATCTGTACACATTCTCACTAATTATTACTTTCTCTTAATACAAATAAATATTCATTTTTCATGTCATCCTCTTATCTACAGTTACTGAAAAAGGCACAGGCACCAGAAATCTAAAAAATGGCTTTATGTTAACATTCAAAAGACATAAGGTATGAAATTTTTTTTTGAAATTTTTGAACTAATATATTTTTCGGTATAAGCTAAAACTGTGAATTTCAGAGGCTACAGATCACAGATGTCACCTAAAATGATTCTTTTAAGTTTTTTGCTTTATATGAGAATCTACTGTATATTCTCATTCTGATTATTACTAACTGACCTCTAAACTGCATTTTTTGTTCACATTTAAATTGATAAAGCAAGCTGCCTAGAAGATCTAGTTTCCTTGTGTGCATTTCTATCTGCTGCTTTGGTTTAAGGCACACTTTCCTTTATTTCACTTTACCACAAGCCATAAAAAAATTCATTTCTAATTCATCTGTTCGTTCAGCTTAACCTCTCTTCTCAGCAATTAAAGCACTCTACGCATCCCTCATCTATCACACAGCCAGCTAAATAATGCATTGCGTCCCCCGCTCATCTTTTATCATCCCAAATGACAGGTATTAGCATATCTCCCCAGTCAATTACAGTGCAGCAGAATAATCACAGCATAATTGGGCGAAAGCCACTCTAATCACCAGCCCTGCAAATGCGCAGAATAAAAACTGAGTGGCAGTTCAGACAGGCCTTGCTCTTGTCCATGACTCTAGCCAACAAGCCTGGCAGATCTCCATTTGCTTCCCTTTAGAACTTATCTTTTCTGGAGGTCAACTTCTTCCTACATCTGACATAAAAGAAGAAACTGCATGTGTGTACAGATATGGAATATTGAATATAAGACAGGTATGTCCTACGCCTATGATTATTTGTGCTTATGGTGGTTGCTGTTATTACACAGATCATAAAAGTTTCCACTGTTAAGGAGGGGGGAAAAAGTCATTTCATCAGTCCAATGTCATCAGATTAATTCATGGCTCATGATAAAATAAAAAATACTTTTTATGAAGGTTACTTATTTATCAGAAAAAGTGTCCACATGCTCAATAAATATACATCCTAAACATCAGGATTTATCAGTTTCCAAACTGCTCATTTATCACAGTTAATTTAACTGAACAAAATTATTTTTATACTACAGCAGCATTAAATATTTAATTTTTTTGAAAAATTATTAAAAATTTAAAACATTTTAACAGATATCAAGCACAGTTAACAGTAACATGTTTGAATCTTACATTTTATAAGGGACTTAAAAACAGAAAAATCAGAATGTATGGTAAATGAAGATAGTTATAAACTTAAAACATAATTTTTAATTGAAAATACTCAGATTGGTTTCATATTATTTTTGTTGTTGTTGTTATTATTATTATTTTTTTTTTTTGGGGGGGGGGCGGAACCAGGGATTGAACTCAGGCCCTTGCACTTGCCAGGGAAGTGCTTAATCCACTAAGTCATCCCCCCGGCCCCTGGTTTCATATTATTTTTAAAATATTATTTATTTACTTTGGTGCTGGGGACTGAGCCCACATGAGGCAAGCACTTTTCCAGTAAGTGACATTCCCTTTTACAATTTTTTAAAAATGTATTTGGTGCAGGGTCTCACTATGCAGCTTGGACTTTGTAGAGATCCTCTTGTTTTCAGCCTCCCCAGCTCTGGGATTACAGGTTCCTACCACCATGCCCAGTCTCGATGTCTGGCTCAGCACTTCTGGGGGGGAGGGGGGCGCATGTGGTACAGGGAGCGAACCTTGGTCTCTGCGCGTGCCTAAGCAGGCGCTTAGTCCACTGAGTGAACTCACTGGCCCTCCTTTTATAAATTTTGAGGCAACGTCTCACTAAATTGCTTGGGCTGGCCTCTAATTTGTTATCTTCCTCTTGGCCTCCCATGTAGCTGGGATTACAGATGTGTGGCCCTGAATCTAACTGAATACTTACGATATTACTGGTTTCATCATATTTAATGTGTAATATATCCAGTGGAAGCCTATATCCAATACTTATTTTAATTAATATGTATTCATTTGCAATTTCATTTTACCTTTCTCTCTCCCCTCATGATTAAATAAGCACATTCTAAAGTATAAATTTAATTTTTGAGTGATGGAAGGTTAAGAGGCATTCTTATAAAAATGTACATGACTTCTCAGGAGGCAGCCAATTAAGTGCTATAAACTGCCATGTGTAACTAAAAGAAAACCAGAAATTTCCTGTCTAATTTAACACACTCTGTCACATATAGGCCAAGTCTTGCTTCCTTTCACATACCCACCTCGGGTCACACCCAGAAAGCAGCAAGCTGCTCAGTTACAAAAGGATGGCCACATCTGTTGAGTGCTCTGCAAGACACAGACAAGACTTCAGATTCCCTTAGGAAGGCCACCAACAGAAAAACAGAGTGGCTTTGCTGGCCAAAGAGACAACAAATGACGTCTTACTATCCTGGCCCCACAGGGACACACAGCCATTGACTCAGTCAGAAGCACATGAGTAGGCTGTATGCAGCAAACTCTCCACTTTCTGATTCAACAGGAAAGACATCAACAAAATTCAGGAAAGTATAAAAAAAACTATTATGACAACAAAGCAAATAAGATACCATATTTATTACTTTTGTTTGGAAGCTGTGAAATTTTTCAACTAAAATTCCTTCAGATACTTAGTCTTTCAATACCCATGAACACACATGGGCAATAATACAAGATCAAAGGGCAACTGTTAACAAGACCAGAGTAAAAGCAGAATTTAGAGAAAACAAATACTCCTCCAGACTTTTTCTTGCTCCCAGACTTGTTATTTTTAAGTTATACTATGAAATTGTTTTATTTGCATTATCACTTGAAGAACACTGCATGTATTTTTATTGGTATAATGTCCCAACAGGATATATTATTTCAGTTATAATATAGTAATTTTATGCTTACTTGGGAATACCTTTTAGAAACATTTATCAGTGAACAATAAATTTATCCTATGAAGTAAGAATCAATTCAACAGGTCTTCCCCCCTCCTAAATCTGATTTTTAAACAGCACTGCCTAATATATTTTTTAATTCATATAAATGTTCTATTTGGCTTTAAGCATCTTTCAACATATTGGCTCTTTCAACACCAGCCACTCTGACATCCTCAACTGATGTGAGAAAATTGACAGTTTGGGAAGAAGCCAAATTTAAGTCAGGGGGGGAGGCAAGTGAAGGCCTTCATCATCTGAAGAAAGAGAGCAAGCTTTAAAAATTTGTCACTGGAGAAAACTGAAAATAGGCACAGTCTTTATCTTAGAATATTTTCTTTGCCTCTTCCTAACAAAACCTTAATAGCAGAGTCACTCTTTGCTAAGGAATTTTACAGCTGAGCTCAGAAACCTGCTTTGAATTATATTTACACATATCCAATGAACAAGAGTATAAAGGTGAGGCCAGTATCAGATATACATTTTTATTATTATACTAGAAAAACAAGAAAAAAGTGGAAAAATAATGTCTCCAGAGAAAAATAGAGCAAAACATCCAAATAATACAAATAAGTTTACTTTGAGCAATAATTCTTTGCTCACTTAAAAAGACCACTTTTCAGATCCACAGCACCTGAGACGATGCTTAAACTGTAATCTCTCTCTCTCTCTCTCTCTCTCTCTCTCTCTCTCTCTCTCTCTCTCTCTCT